>NC_029780.3:73977758-73998157 GCF_000817695.3 Arachis duranensis | reverse complement strand
ATAGAATTTCATTAATACTTGAGGTACAGCAGAGCTCCACACCCTTAATCTATGGTGTGCAGAAACTCCACCGTTGAAAATACATAAGTAAGGGTTCAGGCATGGCCGAATGGCCAGCCCTCTCTAACGTGATCACAGGATTCAAAATACAATCCAGGATTTCTAATACAATAGATAAATGTCCTATATATACTAGACTAGCTTCTAGGGTTTACATGAGTAAGTAATTGATGCATAAATCCACTTCCGGGGCCCACTTGGTGTATGCTTGGGCTGAGCTTGATTAATTCACGAGCTAAGGCATTTCTTGGCGTCAAACTCCAGGTTATGATGTGTTTTGGGCGTTCAACTCCGGATCATGACGTTTTTCTGGCGTTTTACTCCAGACAGCAGCGTGTACTTGGCGTTTAACGCCAAGTTACGTCGTCATTCTTCGAATAAAGTATGAACTATTATATATTGCTGGAAAGCTCTGGATGTCTACTTTCCAACGCCGTTGAGAGCGCGCCAATTGGAGTTCTGTAGCTCCAGAAAATCCATTTCGAGTTCAGGGAGGTCAGAATCCAACAGCATCAGCAGTCCTTTTGTTAGCCTTCTTCAGAGTTTTGCTCAAATCCCTCAATTTCAGTCAGAATTTACCTGAAATCACAGAAAAACACACAAACTCATAGTAAAGTCCAGAAATGTGAATTTAACATAAAAACTAATGAAAACATCCCTAAAAGTAGCTCAAACTTACTAAAAACTATATGAAAACAATGCCAAAAAGCGTATAAATTATCCGCTCATCAGGCACTTACTATCCTCTCTATGATTCGCTTTAGTTCTCTATTTGAGACTTTACCTTGCCCATTAGTTTGGGGATGATACGGTGTTGCTACTTTATGGTGAACTTCGTATCGGCTTAAGACAGAATCCAGCTGTCTGTTGCAGAAATAAGTTCCTCCATCACTAATTAGTGTCCTAGGAACACCAAATCTGCTAAAGATGTTCTTCTGGAGGAACTTCATTACTAATTTTGTGTCATTAGTGGGTGTGGCTATTGCTTCAAACCATTTAGACACATAATCTACTGTCACAAGAATGTAGATGTTTGAGTATGAAGGTGGGAAGGGTCCCATGAAATCTATGCCCCATACATCAAACAGCTCAATCTCTAAGATTCCTTGCTGAGGCATTCTGTGACCATGAGAAAGATTGCGAATCCTCTGGCAACTGTCACAGTTACGGATGAACTCTCTAGAATCTTTAAAGAGAGTAGGCCAGTAAAAGCCACTTTGGAGTACCTTAGTGGCTGTCCTCTCACCTCCAAAGTGTCCTCCATAGTCAAAGCTATGGTAATGCCATAGAATTCTTTGTGCCTCTTCTTCAGACACACAGTGTCAGATTATTCCATCCGAGCATCTCTTAAGGAGATGTGGCTCATCCCATAGGTAATATTTGGAATCATGCATGAGTTTTCGGGCTTGTTGCCTGGAAAACTCTTTGGGAATGAACCGTATAGCCTTGTAGTTTGCAATGTCTGCAAACCAAGGTACTGTCTGGATGGCATAGAGTTACTCATCTGGAAAGGATACGGATATGTCAGTGGAGCGAGAAGAAGTCCCTGCTGCTGGCTCAATCCGGGACAAGTGATCAGCCACCTGATTTTCTCTAATTTCTATATCAAACTCTTGCAGGAGTAATACCCATCTTATAAGTCCGGGTTTAAAATCCTACTTAGTGAGCGGATACTTTCGAGCAGCATGGTCAGTATAAATAATGACCTTAGATCCTACTAGGTAGGATCTAAACTTGTCAATGGCATAAACCACTGCAAGTAGCTCCTTTTCTGTAGTAGTGTAATTTTTTTGTGCATCATTTAATACGCGATCAGCATAATAAATGACATGTAGAAGCTTGTCTTGTCTCTGACCTAGGACTGTACTAATTGCATGATCACTTTCATCACACATTAGCTCAAATGGCAAGTCCCAGTTGGGTGCAGAGATGATAGGAGCAGTGACAAGCTTGGCTTTCAGAGTTTCAAAAGCATGCAGGCATTCTTGATCAAAGGCGAATGGAACGTCAGTGTCCAAGAGATTACACATGGGTTTGGCGATTTTAGAAAATTTTTTATGAACCGGCTGTAGAATCCTGCATGTCCTAGGAAGCTTCTAATAGCCTTAACACTACTAAGTGGAGGCAAGCATTCTATAACTTCCACCTTTGCTTGATCCACTTCTATCCCCTCATTTGAGATCTGATGCCCAAGAACAATACCTTCAGTTACCATGAAGTGGCATTTCTCCTTGTTTAGAACTAGGTTTGTTTCTTGACATCTTTTCAGGACCAGGGTCAAATGATCAAGACAGGAGTCAAATGAGTCTCCGTAGACAGAGAAGTCATCCATGAATACTTCAAGGAACTTATCTACCGTGTTAGAGAAGATGGATAACAAGCATATCTGAAAAGTGGTAGGTGCATTGCACATGCCAAATGGCATTCGTCTATAGGTGAATACGCCCTGAGGACATGTGAATGTCGTATTCTCTTAATCTTATGGATCTACTGCTATTTGATTGTATCCGGAATATCCATCCAGAAAACAATAAAAAGCATAACCTGCTAGTCTTTCTAGCATTTGGTCAATGAAGGGTAAAGAAAAGTGATCTTTCCTGGTTGCGTCATTGAGTTTTCTGTAATCATTGCACATACGCCACCCTGTAACTATCCTTTTTGGGATCAGCTCATTGATTTTATTGTGAATCACTGTCATTCCTCCCTTCTTAGGAACAACCTGGACAGGGCTCACCCATGGGCTATCAGAAATGGGATAAATAATCCCAGCCTCATAGAGCTTAGTGACTTCCTTCTGCACTACTTCCTTTATAGCTGGATTCAATCGCCTCTGTAGTTGTACCGCTAGTTTGGCATTGTCCTCCAGCAGGATCTTATGCATGCATCGGGTTGGGCTAATGCCTTTAAGGTCACTTATAGTCCACCCAAGGGCGTTCCTATGCATTTTAAGCACTTGAATTAGTGCTTCTTCTTCCTGTGGCTCTAATGCAGAGCTTATGAACACAGGATAAGCATCGCTCTTTCCCATAAATGCATATTTCAGGGGGGGGGTAATGCCTTAAACTCAAGATTAGGAGGCTTTTCCTTTTCCTCATAGGTTTCCAGAGGTTCCTCTAAATCAGGCTGAGTATCATCAGGATATCATCTAGCCCTTCTTTGAGGCTTTCGGCCAGGTTGACTTCTTCCACCAGGGAATCAATGAAGTCAATACTGCACAGCCTTCGCAGAATTCAGTACAAAATTTTTCTCATTGATTCTTAGGGTTACTTCCCCTTTTTCAACATTTATGAGGGTTTGTCTTGTGACTAGGAAAGGTCTTTCTAGGATGAGGGATGCACTCTTATGCCCTTCCATGTCCAATACCACAAAGTTGGTGGAAAAGGAAAATGGTCCAACCTTGATAATCATGTCCTCTATTACTCCTGATGGTATCTTAATAGACCCATCAGTAAGTTGAAGGCACATGCGGGTTGGTTTGACTTCTTCAGTCAAACAGAGCTCCTTTATTAAAGAAGCAGGTATTAGAACGTTTGGACGCCCATGCTGCTACCCCCTTGCGCGTTTGGACGCCTAATCTCTCCCCTTTCATGGCGTTCAACGCCAATAGGGTCACCTTCCTTGGCGTTTGAATGCCCATTCTCTATCCTTTTCTGGCGTTCAACGCCAATAGGGTCACCTTCCTTGGCATTTGAACTCCTAGTCTCTGCCTGTTCCTGGCATTCAACGCCAAGAGGGATACCTCTCTAAGTGTTTAAACGCCCAGAGTCATTTTGTGCAGAGACCTGGTTATCATCTATGGGCTTTTCATTTTTATTATACTGACGTTGGGTGCTTAGGGTTTTCCCACTCCTCAGTTGGATGGCCTGGCATTCATATATTATCTACTTAAATAACTGTTGCCTTGTTTGACATTACTAGGCTTCTACATTTTTGTTAGAGGTCTGAGTTTCTTGCAGAGCCTCTTGTAGTTCCAGCATTTGCTGGGCAAGAGCGTGCAGTTGCTGAGTCAATGGGCCATCCTGCTCTGGAGGGTTAGTTTCAGCAACTACTGGCTTAACCTCTCCTTTTATAGAGGCCTCAGGAGATGAGTACAGATACTGATTAATGGAAATTGTCTCCATGAGCTCTTGGGCTTCTTGAATGGTCTTTCTCATGTGTATGGAACCACCAGTAGAGTGGTCCACAGACATTCTATCCATGTTTGAAAGTCCATAGTAGAAGATGTCTAACTGTACCCATTCTGAAAATATTTTAGTGGGACATTTTCTTAGCATCCTTCTATACCTTTCCCAGGCATCATAAGAAGATTCACCATCTCCTTGTTTGAAGCCATGGATGTCCAGTCTTAACTGGGTCATCTTTCTTGGGGAAAAGTATAGGTTTAAAAACTTTTCTACTAATTGTTTCCAAGTTTTTAAACTAGCTTTAGGTTGGTTATCTAACCAAAAGAGCAATAATTTGTAGACCTCTTGGTCTACTCCCTCATGGTGTACAGTGTTAGCAATTTTTAAGAAATCTACTAAGAATTTTGTAGGTTCTTCCTGTGGAAGTCTAGAAAACTGGCAGTTTTGCTGCACTATGGTAATGAGTTGAGGGTTTAATTCAAAGCTACTTGCTCTGATGTGAGGTATGCTAATACTTCTTTCATAGAATTCAGCTGTGGGATTTGTATAAGATCTCAGAGTTCTCTTAAACTCTTCATTCCCGCTTGGGTTCATGATTAAGAGAGGTAGAAGATAAAGAAGGAAGAAGATAGAAGGAGTAGAAGAAGAGATAGAAGTAAAGAAGATAAGTAATAATTAAAATATTTTTATTATTATTTTATTTATTTAAACTAAACTTGAAATTAATTAATTGAAAAGAATTTAATTCGAAAAAGAAGAGAGAGGATTAGAAGAAAAGAATTCGAAAATTAGAGAAGAGGAGAGTTAGTTAGGAAGTTTTGAAAGAGAAGAGAGAGAAGATAAACAATTAATTAAAAAGAGATTTGAATTTAAGATTTGAAATTTGAAAAATAAAAATTTAAATTTTAAAATCTGAAATAGAAAATTAAATTTTGAAATTTGAAGTTTGAAATTTGAATTTTAAAATGAGATAATATAAGAATTTTGAAAAAGATATGATTTTTGCAAAAGATATGATTTTTTTAAATTTGAAAAAGACTTGATTTTTGAGAACTTGATAACTAAGATATGATAAGATAAAATTTTGAAATTAAAATCTGAATTTTTATTTATGATTTTCAAAAATTAGCTAAAAGTTTGTTAGAAAAGATATTTTGTTGATTTCTTCTAATTTAATGAAGAGAGAAAAACAGGTAAAAGACACAAAACTTAAAAATTTTAGATCTAGTGTACCCAATTTTCGAAAATTTGGAGGGAAACACAAGGAGACACCAAACTTAAAAGTTTTAAGATCAAAACATATACAAGGCTCAAGAGCACTTTGAATGTTAACAAGAATACAAAGAAGAAAACTCAAAGAACACAAGAACATAAAAGGAACACCAAACATAAAATTGAAACAAGATTTAAACAAAGAAAATTATTTTTGAAAAGCTTTTAGAAAGAAGGACTCAAAGGGACACAATTTACCAAGAACATAAGCCATCGCTCTAAACTGTTGAACTACAAAACAAAACTATTTTTGAGAAACCTTTTTGAAATTTTCAAAAAATAGAGAAAAAGAAAATAAAGATAAAAGACTCAAAGACTCAAACCAAGAACAAAAATTGAACAAAGAAAAGAAAAATATTTTAGAAAAAGTTTTAATGATTTTCAAAAATCTAAGAAGAAGAAAAATAAGAAGAAATGATTCAAATGAAATAAAAACTCAATTAAAAATGATCAAGAAATAAAGTACCTGATCTAGCGAGCAAGACAATCCTTCGGGTTTTTCCAAACTCAACAATCCTCGGTAACGGCGCCAAAAACTTGGTGCGTGTACGCAAACCCCCACACTTTCCCGTACAGCAGTACCAGCAAGTGCACTGGGTCGTTCAAGTAATACTTGAGCGAGTTAAGGTTGATCCCTAGAAGATTGTGGCTTGAAGCAAGCTATGGTTGTCTTGCAGGTCTTAGTCAGGCGGAGTCAGAAGGTTGCTGGATTATATTATGAAAGCTTGAATGATTATATGTCATATATGGAATTTTTAGTAGAGTTGAAAGCAATAATGGGAATAGAGTTGAGAGTCAGAGTTGCTTAGCATTTTTGAATTAATTCTGGTATCACTATCTTCTTCGCTTGTGAATGATATCCTTCTATGGCAGGCTGTATGTGATCAAAGCCGTTGCCCATGGTCATTGATCTCTTCTGCTACAGAATGAACCCCAGGGCCCTTGGTCATTCAATCCAACGGAGGGTGAAGCTCTAGCAAGTCATTCTCCTAGCAATCCTACTCAAAATGCCACAGACAAGGTCGAATCTTCCAGATCAGAGAATGCTGCTTCTTTGGAATCTAGCCTATACCACGGAGACCTTAATCTCCCCAAAATTCGGCTGAACTAGTGTCTCGAGAAGTCCCCAATGAAGTCGTAGATTAACTGTCTGAGAGATGTATAACATAGCTGTTGGCTCGTGCTTTCCTTCCAAGTATTCACAAGAACCCAAGTAGACACGAGTGTTTGTTAGGAATGTTCGTCTTAATGTGCTGAATAGAGCTAATTTTTTAGATCATCCTATTCAATATGATGAAGATCAGATATACATCTTAGAAGTAAATCAGACACTGATCGAAGAAGAAATATTGATACTTTTATTAATTCATAGGGCTCAGCAGGGCTCCTCCCCTCAACCTAGGGTGTTTAGAAACTCATACTGAGGTGAAAAATAATGGCAAACATGTATGATGGTAAAAAGTGATGTAAGTTGTTCGAATGACATGAATAAAAATCCCTTAAATACTAAGCTAATGACTAGTAAGGGTACTACAGTCTTTTTAGTGCTAAAATCCACTTCTGGGACCCACTTGGTAAGTGTTTCAGCTAAGCTTTAATGAGAGCCATGTGCTATGAGGTCTTTCGAATGTGGAACGCCAGCTAGGGAGTCATCTCTGGGCGTTTGGACATTGGGCTCTGCTTCCTTGGGCGCTGGACGCTAGAAAAAGGCAGAAAGCTGGCGTTGGACGCCAGTTTTGGGCCTTCTACTCTGAAACAACGTATCAACTGTTATGCATTGCTGGAAAGCTCTGGAAGTCCTATTTTCATAGCCATTGAGAACGCTCTATTTGGACTTCTGTAAATCTATAAAATCTCTTCCGAGTGCAGGGAGGGCAGATCTGAACAGCATATGCAGTGCTTTCTCTGTCTCTGGATTAGACTTCTGCTTCAGCTCCTCAAATTCAGTCAGAAAATACCTAAAATGGTACAAAAAACACACAAAATCAAAATGGAATCCAAAAATGTGAATTTAACACTAAAACCTGTAAAAACTTAATAAAAATTAGATGAAACCTACTAAAAACTACATGAAAACTATGCCAAAAAGCGTATAAAATATCCGCTCATCAGAGGGTAAATCCCTGGGATGTCTTTCGGGGTCCATGTAAATAGGTCAGCATTGTCTTACAGTACTGTTATTAATCAAACTTTCTCCTCACTTGAAAGTGCACCATCGATGTATGCAAACTTGTTAGGATTTTCATGGAATATTACCTTTTTGAATTCATCCATTGGTTGGGGTATTTCTCGAAAATCCTTATACGGGTTGAGTTCATTATGCAGGGGTAGGTTTTCTGAGTTATATACAACCTGCATGCGTTAGAGTTATTTTGTTTATCGACTTATGCCATAGGCTAGCAACGACGTGGTTTTTTATGATCGGCGTTTATCGCGGCAACTAAGTTATCTGGCGCATGAAACTTAACAGGCAAGTGTAAAGTGGACACAATTGCACCAAAAGAATTTAAAGTTGATCTACCAAAATAATATTATATGGACTTATGCAATTTACTATGAGGTATTGAATGTCAATAGTTTTTGGTTGAGGGTACTCCCCCATAACAGTTTTTAACCAAATGTGCCTGATCACTAGTACGCTTTCTCCTGAGAACCCAACCAGGTCTCTGGAGGAGGGCTGTATGGCTTTATCAGATAAGTTTTTTTTGAAAAGTCGAGTAAAATAAAATATCAGCTCTATTACCTGGTTCTAATAAGACCTTTCTTACCAACAGGTCACCAACTTGAACAGAGATGACCACAGGGAAATTGAGGTTTAAACTTGATGACTTGAAATCCAAATGTGTGAAAGTAATTGCCTTGGTGGTTGTGTTCTCTTTGGTTGAGTGGGTTGTTCCTTCTATTGCTAGCATTGCTCTGTAACTTCGCTTCTGAGCCGAACTTGTGGTTCTTCCACTGGCATAGCCCCCTGAGAAATTAAGAAGCACATGAAATTAAGTATGTAATTTTGATGCATAGTGTTTGTCAATTTTTGAATGCTCTTGGGGATGAAGTTTTCCATTCTTACCTCTTCCCCAATCATGATTGAATTGATAAGTACGGCTCTTTCTACAGTGATATCCAAATTGTTAAATGAGGGGATGATCGATCTTCGGATGAACTTAAACCATACCCTTGCTGTTGGAATAAGGTCACTTCCCCTCAATTGTATTGGTTTCCCATCAATATCAAGTCTCCATGCAGCACCCTCTTGAGAAATATCCTTAAGAACATCATTGTACCTTGGGTAGGTACTCATTCTTAACTCAAATGACATTGTAGAAAATGAGGATTAGGATCTTAAAAGGTGTGGGACTCTTTGGATGTAAAAAAAATGCATCACATGATAGTTCTTTGTAAAGAAGGATTGAGGAATTAAACAGTTTTGAGGCAAGCAAAAGATTAGGAGAAGTGGCGGTTCTAGTTGTGTGATTATGTATTGAGGTTGCATGCTTATGAAAACTTGCATGGGAGCTCATAGGCAGGACATGAAGTTCAAAGAAGTATTGTGGAGATTCTCAAAAATTTATTGATCCAAGAAGCAGCAAACAAAACAAAAGAAAATAAAGAAAATACAAAAGGAAAAAGAACATGGCCCAAGGCTCTGAGCATCAATTACTAGGCAAAAGAAAGAAGAAACAATAACTCAAAGAGTTGTTAACCTAGTAAATGCTTGTGGTCGAATTGTGTCAAAGAAAGAGGCTTGAGCAAGTAAATCTTTAGGGGTGCTTTAACACCTAATACCTTAAAACCAACTGGTTTAGGAGTATTGATTGAAAGCTTATCTAAAGAGCCGCTTTGAGACATGACACTTAGAGTCAAGGCCAAAGCAAAGAAACTATAAGCTGCTTCAAGGTGATTACATATAAAGAGATCTCCATGATACCATTTGGATGGAAATCCTAAGACCTAAGACTCCCACGATGTAGGGACTAGTGAGCACTGAAGCCCTTGCATGAGCATATGATTTAGAGTTCACCCCACTGTCACTTAATCACTTCACTCACAGGACCTGACAAGTTATTCTTCAATCCGTCTTAATTGAAAGAACCGTTGAGCATAAGTCCTTTCTTGCTTGGGGACAAGCAAGTTTTAAGTTTGGTGTTGCGATGACAAGTCATCTTAGCCTAGTTTCACTAGCCTTTTTCTTTGTTTTCATTAGGCTTTATGCACTTTCTTGCATTCTAAGTAAGTGATTTGGAATGGAAATGCATAACTTCTTTGAATCAAACAACCACCATATAATTGCATAGCTTTGATGTTTTTGATTGATTGATGATAGGTGAAACAAAGCTGGGAAGGAGGTTGCAAGAAGATGAAGAATGCCCTGGAGTAGAACCAACGTTTGAGCCAACGTTTGACCTCAAACTTTGAGGCAAACGTTGGCTGAAGAAGAAGCTCCTAGAAGGGGACGTTTGCGCCAATGTTTGATCTCAAACGTTGAGGCAATCGTTGGCGCCACAAAGAAGAAAAATAACACTCTTGGCAGCGACGTTTGAGCCAACGTTTGACCTCAAACGTTGAGGCAAACGTTGGCTACATTTTGGCAAGAAAGAGCATGGAAGATCACCCCTGGTCGATGAGCTAATTGAGCCACGTTTGCGCCAACGTTTGACCTCAAACGCTGGGCCAAACGTTGGCCACAAAGAAGGCATGGGGAGATCCACGTTTGAGCTCATGTTTGACCTCAAACGTTGAGCCAAACGTGGATGACAGCAAGAATGGGCTCTGCATAATTGTTCAAACGGCAACGTTTGAGTCAACGTTTGACCTCAAACGTTGGCTCAAACGTGAAAGTTGCATGACCCGGTTCACAAGTGGATTTCTTCCCAACACCAAGAGCAATCAACAGAGGCCACTATCAACCCAATTCCATCAAGGCCAAGGCCCAATTCAAGACTTGAAGATCATTAGAAGAAAGTGTATAAATAGCTTAGGATTTGAAGTTTTTAGGGGAGCTTTCCTTTTAGTTTTGCTGAGTAGTTTTGGAGAGCTTTTGGTTAAGAGTTATTTTGAGATTCTGAGTCTTGGGGAAGAAGAATTTACTTCTCTTCCTCTTAGTTTTCTTATTTTCAATTTCATTTACACTTTGTTTGAATCTTGGGTGTTGGAAGAATTGAAGGAATTCTGTTTCAATTCCATCCTGAGATCTCTCTGTTTTATTTACTGCACTCTTGAGAAATTGAGATTTGAATTTAGTTCTTCCTCTGTTTGATTTTAAATTCTCTTGCAATTAAATTTTGGTTTTGATCTAGGAAGGCATTAAGATCTAGACTTGGTTATCTAGGCTCTTGGGTCCTGAGATCTGGAATTTTCATTTCAATTTCTCTGTTGAATGCGTTTTCAAGTTCATTTACATTTCCAGTTGAGATCCGGTTCATCTTAATTCCTCTTCTACTTTTCTGTTTATTGCAATTTACTTTTCCTTGTTTAATTCCTGCAGATCTAATTCCCATTCCCCTTTTATTCTTCATGTCATTTATATTCCTTGCACTTTAAGTTTCTGTAATTTACATTTCTTGTTCTTTAAGATTCAGCACTTTAAATTTCAGTTCTCTTTAATTTCATGCAATTTACCCATTCCCTTTACTTTCCATGCAATTTAAATTCTGTTAATCACAAATCTCTCAACCAAATCTTGATTCGCTTGACTAAACCAACCACTAAACTAAAATTTCTCAATCCTTCAATCCCTGTGGGATCGATCTCACTCCCGTGAGTTTTATTACTTGATGCGACCCGGTGCACTTGCCGGTGAGTTTTGTGTCGGATCGTTTTCCGCACATCAGGGCCACGGCCAAGACTCATAGAAGTAGCTGTGTTCAAGAATCAATACACTTAACTAGGAGAATCAATAACACTATCTGAAATTCTAAGTTCCTATAGATGCCAATCATTCTAAACTTCAAAGGATAAAGTGAGATGCCAAAACTGTTCAGAAGCAAAAAGCTACAAGTCCTGCTCATCTAGTTAGAACTAATATTCATTGATATTTTGAGCTTTATAGTATATTCTCTTCTTTTTATCCTTTTTGATTTTCAGTTGCTTGGGGACAAGCAACAATTTAAGTTTGGTGTTGTGATGAGCGGATAATTTATACGCTTTTTGGCATTGTTTTTAGGTAGTTTTTAGTAGGATATAGTTACTTTTAGGGATGTTTTCATTGGTTTTTATACTAAATTCACATTTTTGGACTTTACTATGAGTTTGTGTGTTTTTCTATGATTTCAGGTAATTTTTTGGCTGAAATTGAGGGACCTGAGCAAAACTCTAATAAGATGGCTGACAAAAGACTGCTGATGCTGTTGGATTCTGACCTCCCTGCACTCGAAATGGCTTTTTCGGGGCTACCGAACTCCAAATGGTGCGCTCTAAACGGATTTGGAAAGTAGACATCCAGAGCTTTCCATCAATATATAATAGTTCATACTTTATTTGTGATTAGACGATGTAAACTGGCGCTCTACGCCAGTTTCATGCTACATTCTGGAGTCGAATGCCAGAAACACATCACGAACCAGAGTTGAACGCCAAAAATATGTTACAACTTGGCATTCATCTCCAAAAGAAGCCTCTGCACATGTAAAGCTCAAGCTCAGCCCAAGCACACACCAAGTGGGCCCCGAAAGTGGATTTCTGCATCAATTACTTACTTCTGTAAACCCTAGTAGCTAGTCTAGTATAAATAGAACCTTTTACTATTGTACTAGGGGTCCTTTTTCCCTATTTTTGAATTCATATGCCATTTGTGGAGGCTGGTCATTCGACCATGCCTGGACCATAACTTATGTATTTTTAACGGTGGAGTTTCTACACACCATAGATTAAGAGTGTGGAGCTCTGCTGTACCTCGAGTTTTAATGCAATTACTACTATTTTCTATTCAATTCAGTTTATTCCTATTCTAAGATATTCGTTGCACTTCACCATGATGAATGTGATGATCTGTGACACTTATCATCATTCTCACCTATGAACACGTGACTGACAACCACTTCCGTTCTACCTTAGACCGGATGCATATCTCTTGGATTCCTTAATCAGAATCTTCGTGGTATAAGATAGAATTGATGGCGGCATTCATGAGAATCCGGAAAGTCTAAACCTTGTCTATGGTATTTTGAGTAGGATTCAGGGATTGAATGACTATGACGAGCTTCAAACTCACGATTGTTGGGCGTGATGACAAATGTAAAAGAATCAATGGATTCTATTCCGACATGATCGAGAACCGACAGATGATTAGCCGTGCCGTGACAGAGCATTTGGACATTTTTTACTGAGAGGATCCAATGATCTACATAAGTATCTTTATCTTTATTTTATGTTTTATTTATTATTATTATTCAGAAACTCCATAACCATTTGAATCAGCCTAACTGAGATTTACAAGATGACCATAGCTTGCTTCATACCAACAATCTCCGTGGGATCGACCCTTACTCACGTAAGGTATTACTTGGATGACCCAGTGCACTTGCTGGTTAGTTGTGCGAAGTTGTGAAGAAAGTGCTGAGTTAGTAGATGCGCATACCAAGTTGAATGCCATTATTAGAGATCACAATTTCGTGCACCAAAAACTAATAAAAATATATTAAAAAGTAACTAAAACATACTAAAAAGTACCTAAAAACAATGCCAAAAAGCGTATAAATTATCCGCTTATCACAACACCAAACTTAAATTGTTGCTTGTCCCCAAGCAACTAAAAACAAATTAGGACAAAAAGAAGAGAATATACAATAAATTCCAAAACATCAATGAAGCTTTGTTTCAATTAGATGAGCGGGACTAGTAGCTTTTTGTTTCTAAACAATTTTGGCATCTCACTTTATCCTTTGAAGTTCAGAATGATTGGCATCCATAGGAACTCATAATTCAGATAGTGTTATCGATTCTCCTAGTTTAGTATGTTGATTCTTGAGCACAGCTACTTAAGAGTCTTAGCCGTGACCCTAAGCATTTTGTTTTCCAATATTACCACCGGATACATAAATTCCACAGACACATAACTGGGTGAACTTTTTTAGATTGTGACACAACTTTGCTAGAGTCCCCAATTAGAGGTGTCCAGAGTTCTTAAGCACACTCTTTTGCTTTGGATCATGACTTTAACCACTCAGTCCCAAGCTTTTCACTTGGACTTTCATGACACAAGCACATGGTTAGGGACAGCTTGATTTAGCCGCTTAGGCCAGGATTTTATCCCTTTGGACCCTCCTATCCATTAATGCTTAAATTCTTGGATCATTTTTACCCTTGCCTTTTGGTTTAAAGGGCTATTGGCTTTTTCTGCTTGCTTTTTCTTTTTCTTTCTTTTTCTCTATTTTTCTTTTTTTTCGCCTAATTTTGTATTTTTCACTACTTTTTCTTGCTTCTAGAATCAATTTTATGATTTTTCAGATTATCAATAACATTTCTCTTTTTTCATTATTCTTTCAAGAGCCAACAATTTTAACATTCATAAACTTCATTATAAAAAAAAATATGCACTGTTTAAGCATTCATTCAGAAAACAAAAAGTATTGCCACCACATCAAAATAATTAAACTAATTTCAAGATAGAATTCAAAATTCATGTACTTCTTGTTCTTTTGCAAATAGAAACATTTTTCATTTAAGAAAGGTAAAGGATTTATGGAACACTCATAGCTTTAAGACATAGACACTAGACACTAATGATCATGTAATAAAGACAAAAACATAGACAAAACATCAAGCATAGGAAACCGAAAAACAGAAAAATAAGAATAAGAAATTAAAGAATGGGTCCACCTTAGTGATAGCGGCTAGTTCTTCCTCTTGAAGATACTATGGAGTGCTTGAGCTCCTTAATATCTCTTCCTTTCCTTTGTTCCTCCTCCCTCATAGCTCTTTGGTCTTCTCTAATTTCATGGAGGATAATAGAGTGCTCTTGGTGCTCCATCCTTAGTTGCTCCATATTGGAACTCAAATCTCCTAAAGAGGTGTTGAGTTGCTCCCAATAGTTGTGTACAGGAAAATGCATCCCTTGAGGCATCTCAGGGATTTCTTGATGAGGGACTTCCTCATGCTCTTGTTGAGGTCCATGAATGGGCTCTCTTGTTCGCTCCATCCTCTTTTTAGTGACGGGATTGTGCTCTTCAATGAGGATGTCTTCCTCTTTGACAATTCTGGCTAAATTGTATAGGTGACAGATGAGATGAGTAAAGGCTAACCTTGTCAAAGTGGAGGGCTTGTCAGCCACCTTGTATAGTTCTAGAGGTATGATCTCATAAGCTTTCACTTCCTCTCCAATCATTATGCTATGGATCATGATAGCCCGATCCACAGTACTTCAGATTGGTTGCTAGTAGGAATGATAGAGCGTTGGATGAACTCTAACCATCCTCTAGCCATCGGTTTGAGGTCAAGCCTTCTCACTTGAACCAGCTCCACAGACTTTGTTATCTTGGAGATGGAAGAGAATCACATCCATCCCATCATCCTAGGGAGACCATTCTTAGCCACAGCCAGGGCGCTTATAGATGTGGAGCGAGGAGAGCTAATATTGAGGATACATGATGAACAACTCACCTTCAATGTCTTCAAACCCTCACAAGAAGCAGATCAAGAAAACAAAGAATCAAGGGAAGAGCACAATAAGGCACTGATGGAAGAAACAAGCACAGAAGCACAGACAATACACCTGAGAATCCCTCTGGTTGACAAGCAATGTGGTCAGAAGGAACAACAGCCAAGTGTAATCCAAGAAGAGCTAGACCCACCAGAGTCATATGAGACCAGCAACAAAATCTTCCTGGAAAAAGAAACCACAAGGAGCAAGGCAACATCAAGGGAAACAAGGAAAAAGGCCCCAAGGGGATAGAGGAACAAGAAGATCCCTACTGATGGTGTTTTTGCGGAAAACGAATTTTCCAACACAAAAATCCAACTGGCAAGTGTACCGGGTCGCATCAAGTAGTAATAACTCACTTAGAGTGAGGTCGATCCCACAGGGATTGATGGATCAAGCAACTTTAGTGGGTGATTAGTTTAGTCAAGCTAACATTGAAGTGGAATTGAGTGAAATCGTAGCCAACAGAAAGTAAATTGACAAGAATTGTAAATGACAGAATGTAAATAGGCAGGAAACGTAAAGAACAAGAAAGTAAAATAGCTGAAACTTAAATTGCAAGAATTGTAAATTGCATCAAATGTAAAGGAGATTGGGTGCAGGAAATTTAAAATTCAACAAGGAAATGTAAAGAGCAATCAAGCAGAGAAGTAAAAGATGAAGTGCAGCAGATTTAAACAGAAATGAAAAATTGCTTGAAGAAGCAACACAGAATGTAATTAAGCTCAATTGTGAAATTTAAAGAGACAAGATCTCAGGGAATCAATGAGACTAGAAAACAAGTCTAGATCTCAATCCCTTCCTTGATCAAAGTAGAAAGCAGATCGAAGAAGAAAGAAAGATGGAAACCGTAAATTAGAATGCAGATTCAACTTTCAATTCTTAGAAATTATGCAGAAGATGAACAAAGATCGATTTCAGATTAAAGATTGAAACAGAATTCCCCCAACCTCAATCCAAAATTTCAAAATAGAAATGAAAACTAAGAGAGAGAGAGAGCTCTTAAATCCTAATACTCCCTAGTGGAGCTAGCCTCCTTTACAAAGATGGAAATGATGCCTTATATAGGCTTTACAAAATGAAAAATGAAAATGAAATTAAAACAAATTACAAAAATGAAAATCCTAATTTAATTGATCCATGTGCCTTTGAGTGATGATGTGGGCTTAGCTTGCTTTGAATTTAAGGAGAAATGGGTTTGGTTGGCCTTGATTCAATTTGGTGAGGAATTGAATTAAATTGAATTTTGGTTGATTTTTGGCCCATGACACTCCCAGGAGGCTGCCCTGCCCTTGTGGAGGGCAGGGCAGGATTGCCTTGCATGTGTGTCTTGCGCACTCACTTCCTTGGACCGTGTCATGATGCGCTCCTCACTCCCCTTAGGTGCTTGGTTCGAAACCCATGGGTGGTGCTAGGAGCAATTTTTTTCTTGATTTTCCATGAAGAGCACGACATTGCCCTGCTCTTCAAGAGGGCAGGGCAGAAAATTGAGCGCCACTTTGTTTTGGAGTGAGGCTCCAGCTTCGAGCCTTGGTGGAAGCATTTTAGTTTATTTTCGCTTATTTTTGGCCCGTAAAGATACCTCTCGTTCCTGCCTCAATTGTACGCCAAATATGGATTGCTATATATTGTTGGAAAGCTCTGAATGTCAGCTTTCCAACTCAACTAGAAGCACATCAGTTGGACGTCTGTAGCTCAAGTTATAGCCCTTTGAAGGAGGCATGGTCATGCTGTGAGCGCCCAGATTTTACCTTAGCGAAATTCTTGCTTCCAACCTCAATGTGTATCACAATTCTGCCCTGCCCTTGGCAAGGGCAGGGCAGTGTGCGTGCTGGCTGCTTCCTTCCTTGATTTGGTCATGGGCCACGCTTTTAAAAGCGTGGCCTAAGGCTCCAAAGTGTACCCCAACTTCAAAGTGTACCCCAAAGCTCTTTTTTTCTCCTTTTTTTGTGCTTCTTTGCTTCTTTTTCTTCTTATTTCCTACAAGATTTATAAAATTAAAAGATCAAGGAAATATACCAATTAAGTACAAAAGCATTCAATATTTAAGCACAATTCATCAATTTCTTGTATGAAAAAGCATAGAAAAATAGGTATATGATGACTTGTCATCACCTACAGAGGATTTCTCTCTAGGAGATGAAGTGATCTCTACCTATTTCCCACCTATCCCACCTCATCTCCGCACCATCCCATCTCAGCTGCCTTAAGTGTACACCATCAGCAAAATTCTTTCCTTAGAACATGTGGAGCTTCTTAACAAAGCCAATGGAGACAGATTCACTGCAAGAGGGGAAGATTTGAGGCACTACCAACCACCTTGACAAAGGCCAAACGTCAAGCTAATGACGCTAAAGAAGCGCTTCATGGGAGGCAACCCATGTTTTATATAATTTCCTTTAAATCTTTAATAGTAGTTAATAAAGCAAGTTCATGAATTCAAAATCAATTTAGACAAACACTTAGATGAATTCTTGTATACAACATATAGTGAACAACAAGTTTGGTGTTCAGGGCACACTAAGATGGCACATACACAATTCATATCATGTCAGTCTTAGAGCCTTAATCAAATCCTTTTACACCACATGCTCACAAACTAAGTTTGGTGTCACTAATGTTGCATGCATGAACACTTAGCTGGTCGGTTGGTTTGCATTTATGAAGGGCACTTAGTTAAGCAAAAGCAAAAATTTAAAAAAAAAGTAGTTAGCCTCCCATTCCTATTTTTCCGCCACAATTTAAACTAATCTCTCTTTTCTTTTGTCTTGCAAGGGAATTGACGGGAATGTTGGAGGGAACTAATGGGACAACCAATGGAATGGGGTTCGGCCACTTCACAAAAAGGGCTACACACATGTCTTCAAGGGGAGTGCCTTGGGAAGTGTGACCATGCAATATTGGAAGAAGGATCGCCTTGGAGACCGAACTAATCACTTCATAAAAATGGTGATCCTTGTGCTCATTCCGTACCAAACCCCAACCGTCCACTATTAAGCCATACTATCAATCCACACCCTTCAATCACCCACCATTCTCCTATATATATATATATATATATACCACTTCACTTTACACCCTTCCATTCTAATTCCTCAATTTCTGAATACACACTCAACACTTCTTCTCCCATTAAAAGCTTTCTCACACACTCTCATAGCTACATCTTTTAAGCTGCAATCATCCACACTTCTACAAATTTGAAATCAAAGGTTACTCATGGCATCGTCGAGCTCTAAAAGAAGAAAAAGGAAGAAGCCTATGGAGCAACCCCCTTTTGATGAGAAGAAATTTAGAACCTTTCACCATGCATTACAATTTGGGTGGATGGCTGATAAAGAGATCATATATGAGCTAGGCTTTCAAGTCACGAAAACTGAGTATCCCAAAATCATAGAGAAGGTGGAAAAGAGAAGATGGGAGCTATTCACTGATCCGGTCACAAGAGTAAACGCAACTCTTGTAAGAAAGTTTTATGCATACGCGGTCAGGTATGATAGGGCAGATGAATCCTATATAAGCTTCGTAAGAGGGATAACACTGGATTTTAGTCCCATGAACATCGTGAGGGTGTTAAAGCTACGAACCATACCATTCGCAGAAGAGAGCTATCAATCCAGAATAGATAACAGTCCCAATTATGACCAGATTATGGAAGATATCTGCATACCAGGAATGGATTGGGTAAGAGATTTCCATAGGAAGCCCAAATTCATTAAGAGAGGGGATCTCACCCCTGAAACAAAAGGGTGGTTCGAAATTGTAAGGAGATACATCCTTCCCACCGAAAACAACTCAGAGGTAAACTGTAAGAGAGCAACAATGGTACAATGGATACTCAAAGGGAGAGAAATCAAGGTTCATGAACTCATAGCTCAGGGCATTCAAAAGTTCACTGAGAAAAGTGATTCTGGATGAAGGTTAGGCTACCCCAGCACCATTTTCCGTTTGTGCGCAAAGGCTGGGGTGGTGTTCGAAGATGGAAACCCTGAGTGGATAAAAGTTGGCATCCCAATTACTTTTTGACAGATGCATGCCGTTGCACCTCCCCTACCTCAACGAAGACTAAGAAAGAGGCCGGCCCATCAAGTTGAAGAAGGACAAAACCTAGAGGAGCAAGCCCGAGCCACTTTAGACATGCACCAATTACAAGAAGCTATTGATGGCTTGTCTTGGCAATACATGGAGAATCAAGGGGCACAGAAGAAGCTTCAACTGCAAATGATGGATCACCAAGAAGAATCATTCTCTAAATGGATGAATCAACAAGGGGAGTGGCAAAAGCAATTGATGGAGCAGCAACTGGAACAAGGGAGACAGTGGGGTGAATCTTTCCACAGGTTGAACCAAAAGCAAGATCAACAACAAGAAGCCATCCTAAAGCTAATCAACATCCAAGCACATCAAGGTCCACACATTCGTGAGATGCTGATGCATGGAAACTTGTCTCTTAACAACTTTTCCTTTGACAAGCATACCGAATTATCGTCAAGTAAAAACTCACTATAGAGTGAGATCGAATCCCACAAGGATTGATTGGTCAAGCAACTTTAGTTAGAAGAAAAGGCTAGTTGAGCTAAACAGGATTTAGATTGAGATGCAGAAATTTAAATAACTAGAAAGTAAATAGCAGAAATTAAAGTGCAGAATCTTAAATGGGGAATTGGGGTAATGCTCATAAAAGTAAAGGGAAGAAATTAAAGAGAATGGGTAAGATCAGAAATGGGGAAATCATTGGGTTTAGGAGATGTTGCAATTCTCCGGATCAAGTTCATTCTCATCTCCTCCTCAATCAATGCATTCATTGATCTCCTTGGCAATCTTAAGTGATTGAATCCCAATTCCTTGGTAATTCAATCTCTCAAATCTTGATCAATAGCCAATTCCTTGGTCAATTGCTCATGAGAAGAGATGAAGTATGGTCACTGATTATACCACATACATTTCCCAATTCAAGTATTGAGGGGATTATAGTCACATATCCATCCCAACCCAAATTGGTCCAGCATGAGAAAGCAATTCTAGCATGATCTCTTCACTCATCTTCCAAGGCTCCGAAGAGATCCAATTATGGAGAGTTTCTTTTCCAAGATAACTAACCAATTGAATTAAGATTGAAAGCTTTCTAGTAAAATCAAGAGAAAAGATAGAAAAAGAAGAATGAAAATTAATATTGATCCATCAAATTACAGCAGAGCTCCCTAACCCAATGAAAGGGGTTTAGTTGTTCATAACTCTAGAAACCAAAATCAAAGATGGAGAATACATGATAAAGCTAGAAGTGCAGAGAAAGTAAAATACAAAGAGTA
>NC_029780.3:73976856-73977372 GCF_000817695.3 Arachis duranensis | reverse complement strand
AAAATTCAAGAGAAAAGATTGAAGAAGAAGATAAAACTATTATTGATTCATTGAATTACAATAGAGCTCCCTAACCCAATGAAAGGGGTTTAGTGAATCATAGCTCTGAATTCAATTACAAAAGTATACAAATTTCAAAGTGTAAAAAAGTACTAACTAACTTCAATTCTATCCTATTTATACACTTTCTAAATTGAGCTTCTGTTGTGTTTCTTGGGCTTTGAGGCCTTTCCTTGATTTCCTTTTGCTTTGGGTTTATGGTCCATAATCTTGATGAGGCTGTGATCCAATTCTGTAACATTCATTGATCAAACTTAGTGATAAACAAGTAATGACACAAGACTCAACAATTTGAAGTTCCAGACTCATCAATTCTTCAGGCCCAATCCCATAAACCATGATATTCAATTGGGTTTCATACCATAATACGTTTAAGTTAATATTTGTGCTCAAATGCTAACTTAAACTGCCATATTCTTGGCCCAGAAACCCTTTCAAAAAGTGGCGTTTAAGTTG
>NC_029780.3:73976022-73976809 GCF_000817695.3 Arachis duranensis | reverse complement strand
GTTTAAGTTTCAGTTTAAGGTTAAACTGAAATTTAAACGTGGAATTGGAAGAAAGCAACCCAGGAGGGTAATTAATCGAACACGTTTAAGCTTAAGTTTAAGGTTAAACTGAAGCTTAAACGTGGAAATGAAGATTGCAACCCTGGAGGTAATTCTGGTCGAACACGTTTAAGCTCCAGTTTAAGGTTAAACTGGAGCTTAAACGTGGAAATGAGAAGGCAACCCTGGAGGAGCAAAAATGCCGAACACGTTTAAGCTCCAGTTTAACCTTAAACTGGAGCTTAAACGTGGGAATGAAGAAGGTAGCCCAGGAGTGTGAATGTCGAACACGTTTAAGCTCCAGTTTGAGGTCAAACTGGAGCTTAAACGTGGAAATGGCTTCCTGGTGTATAATGTGGTTCGAACACGTTTAACCTCCAGTTTAAGGTTAAACTGGAGGTTAAATGTGGAAATGCTCCCTTGGTGCCATTCTCATTCTGGCGTTTAACCTTCAGTTTAAGGTTAAACAAGAGGTTAAACGCCAGTTTCCTCTTTTCTCAGCTTCCATGATTCTGGCGTTTAACCTTCAGTTTAACCTTAAACTGGAGGTTAAACGCCACTTTCAGCTTTTGGTGCATTTCTTGATCTTCAAGCTTCCTTTATTGATTTTGTTGCTTCCTTGCCTAGCCTCTTCTTCCCTGAAATCATCCACACAATTGCATCAAAGTCTTGCAAAATTTCATGAGAAGTCTTCCATTCATAGCATTCAAGTAATATAACTAAAAACTCATGGAATTTGCATCAAAAT
>NC_029780.3:73960806-73974993 GCF_000817695.3 Arachis duranensis | reverse complement strand
ATAAACAAACAAACATACAAATTGACTTAAATGGAAGAAAGCTCATAAAGACAATTCACAAACTATTATTTGATTATTAAGGAACAAGACCACCTCTCATTTGTTGCTTGGTTCTTCTTGATTCTTGGGATCCTGCTTCTTCTTGCTTTTTGCCTCTTTTTGACCAAGCACCGTACCTCCCCCTTTGTCTTTTTCATCCATTCTTATCCTTCCTTTTGTACCTGCACAAACAAACAACTTTGCTATCATTTTTTTCGGTATTTATTTCTCCTTCTTTCCTCCCTTTGAAATACTCATCAAAAGTTGGGAATGCTGGGTCCATCTTGTGTAGATGTTCCCCTATGTAGTTAAGCTTGATTTGAGAACTGATGTTGTAATCAGCTTGGACTGAGTATCTTGCATTCTGCAAAGTGGTGGCTTCTTTGATTGCAAAGATACTGGCATCTTGGTGTTGGCATATGTGGCTGAGAGATTCTTGTAATTGTAAATTCTGTTCCCTTTGCAGATCTAGGAATCTTGATTCAAAGTTCCTTTGCATGTCCATCATTTTTAGGTGAAAGTCCTCTTGCCTCTCTTGAGACCTCATGTATTGTTGAGACATTCCTTATATGATTTCCTGCATTCTGCTCATATCCATGGGGTCTCTGGGAACTTGTTGCCTTCTTTCTGGAATCCCTTGCTCTTCTTGCTCTTCTTCTCCTTCTTTTATGGCCATTCCAGGATATAGCCAATTAGGTCTTTCATCTTCAAGTGGTACTTGGGCCTGGATGCATAGTCTGATGATGGTGCTAGGGAAGTGGAGCCAAGAGTCTGGGTCACTTTTCTCACTAAACTCTTGTATCTGTTCAGCAATGAGTTCATGAACTTTGATCTCCCCTCCCACCATAATGCAATGTAGTAAGATGGCTCTTTTAGGGACTATTTCTGAAGAGTTTGCAGTGGGTAGGATGGATCTCCTAACTATTGCATACCACCCTTTAGCTTCAGGTGTTAGGTCTCCCCTTCTCAAGATTCTTGGAGCCCCTTTTGTTTTTCTCACCCATCCAGCTCTGATGGCACAAAGGTCTTCAGCAATAGTCGAATAGTCAGGTTCTCCTATCATCCTTTCCTCATAACTTGCTTGGCTGAAACGTATGTTTTTCAAGCCAAGAGCTTTCATGATTGCCTTAGGGCTGAAGTCAACTTCCACCCCTCTCACATAGCTTTTGTATGTGGGTTCCACGGTTGGGTCCTCCCTCACTGCATTTGCATAAAACTCTTTCACCAGGTTGATGTTGATTTTAGTGATTGGCTTAGTCAAGAGCTCCCACTTCCTCTTTTTGATCTTCTCCCAAATACCTGGGAACTCATCCTTTTCAAGGTCAAAGGGAACCTCAGCTAGTACCCTTTTACGTCTCATCCATTCGGCTTGAATCTCATGGAAAACTGATTTGTATTTCCATGCATCAAATTCCCTTTCCACCTCCATCGGCTGCTTATCTTTTCTTCTTTTGTGGCTAGATGAGGCTGCCATTGGTTCTTTAGTTTTGGCAAGTGACAAGCTAAAGTTGACAAGGTGAAGTAAGAAAGTGTGGTTAGAAGAGTGGTGAGGTTGTTTTCGGCAAGAGGTAGTTATGCTATGATGAACGGATATGTGCAAGAAAGAGATTTGGTGGTGTGGAACTCGTTCCCCAAAGCATTCTTTATAGTGCATGTAAGTGAAAAATGGACGGCTATGGTGAATTGTGAAGGATGGCTTGATGGTAGATATATGAATTATGGAGAAGGACAATTTGCCTTTAATTTTCTTGGAAGTATTCTAGGTGCATTAAGTTGTACATGTAGCTATCTTTTCATGCAGAACTTCCTTTTCCCATGTGTTAGTTTCAAAGACTTGTGAACTCCCTTTTTGACCAAAACCGTACCTCCACCCTTTGTCTTTTTCATCCATTCTTATCATTACTTTTGTACCTGCACAAACAAACAAATGTGCTATCATTTTTTTGTTTTTTCGGTCCATATGAATAATGAATAGTACTTGCACATGTTTTTCATTCTTTTTGAATTGTAAATCAATGATTGACTTCATGAGCTTATAGCCGTGACTTTTATATGTATGCACACTTATTATTGGACACCAAACTTAGTGTTTGGTAACGTCTCTTGATGACATGAAGTCCATATTGGTTGTCCTTAATGAATGTGCATAATTCTAATAAATCATAGTCACTTTGGCTCTTTGATCCTAAACAATTTTACTACTTTAAGTAATTGAAATCAACGTATTAAAACATGCAAATGGTATACTTGTCATGAATTTCTAAATCCAGAGGAACCTCTTGCTTTTCATTAACTGTGTTCAAAGAGGAACACCAAACTTAATGTTTGGTTGTACACCTTGAATGAAGGATTGAATACAATGTGAATAAGATTTGGGGTGCCTTCAGGCACACCAAACTTAGAGCCCAATTGTATTTTACATGTAATGTTTATTTCACCTTATCAACAGTTGTCCTGAGGATTCAAGTTCATGCATAAGAAACCATGCTTTATTAAATGCAGAGCAAAACAATAAAGAGTAAGGATACTAAAAACATGGGTTGCCTCCCATGAAGCGCTTCTTTAACGTCACTAGCTTGACGGTTGTCCCTTTTTAGGGTGGATTGTAGTGCTTGATGTCTTCTCCTCTCACTATGAAAACGTCCCCATTTGATTCCTTTTTGATTTCCAAATGTTCCATAGAAAGAACTTTCTTGATTGTGAACACTTGAGGGAGTTGGGAAGGAATGGTTTTGAGGCCAGGTGGGATTGGCAGATAATGACTTGATATCACTTCATCTCCCGGAGAGAAACCTTCAGTGGGAATTTTTTTGTTTCTCCACCCTCTTGGCACTTTCTTTACAATTCTTCCTACTCTCTTGAGGATTTCTTCATTGACCCTTATGCCAGGAGGTTCCTTCTTATCTGATTCTTTTGATTCTTGTGGCTTTAACTCTTGCATATCTTGTTTGCCTTCCAAGGACTGTTTTAGAGTTTCAGCTGCTGGATTGCTTTTCTCCAAACACAGATGGCTACTATCATCCTTAGGCTTTTCATATTCTGGTTCAGGCTCAGATGCAGGTTTGAAAACATGGAAAATGAGCTGTTCATCATGTATTCTCAAAATTAGCTCTCCTTGTTTTACATCTATGAGCGCTCTAGCAGTGGCTAGAAATGGCCTTCCCAGAATAATAGGGTGTAAGTAGCTTTCCTCCATGTCCAAAATGACAAAGTCTGTAGGGAAGAAATAATTTCCCACTTTCACCAGCACATTCTCAACTACCCCTTCAGCTTGCTTTTGAGTTTTGTCAGCCAGTTGTATGATTACATCAGTGGATCTCACCTCATTCAGTTGTAACCTCTTCATAAGAGTCAGAGGCATCACATTTATGCTAGCTCCTATGACATGCTCAATGAAAAATTACTCTCTGGAAGAACATTCAAGTCTTACATCTTAGATTCTTGTGACAAAGTCCTTTATACTTTGCTTGAGGACAAGCAACACTTTAAGTTTGGTGTTGTGATGCAATTGCATATTTGATATATTAGCTAGTTAGTTTAGTTAATTTTAGCTTGATTTCACTCATTTTCTCTAAATAAACAAGTCCTTTTATGAGTTTGTTTTCATGCATAAGAATACTAAGGAATATGTTGATTCTAGCCAAATTCATGCAAATGATTTAAAGAATAAATACATGAATGAGTATGAATGAATCTCATGGAATTTATTGCATGAATTGGTAAGACTTTGAAGCTATTTCCTTTGTTGATGATAGGTGATGAAACAAGGAAGCATGGAAGCAATCACATTTATGCTAGCTCCTAGATCACAGAATCCTCTGTCAATTTTTGTTTCCCCTATGATGCAAGGGATATGAAAACTTCTTGGGTCTGTTTTCTTAGAGACCATATCCTTCTTGATGAGTGCACTGCATTTCTTGTTCATTATTACAGTTTGTCCTCCCTTCAAAACTCTTTTCTTGCTCAGCACTTCCTTCAAATACTTGATATGTGTAGGCATCTGCTGGAGAATCTCAAGAAAGGGAATATTGATATGGAGAGACTTAAATGTCTCTAAAAACTTTGAATAGGTTTTCCCTTTTTCACCTCCTCCTAACCTCTGAGGAAATGGTGCTCTTGGTTGGTAAGTTTCCAGTATGCTTTCATTTTGCAGTTCCTTGGCTTGCTCAGTTTCACTTTCCTGCTTAGCTTCTTCCACACCTTCTTTCAAAATTTCTGGCTCCTGTTCTGAGGGTCTGATTCTTTCTTCTTCTGAGACTTCCTTCAATATGGTGATGGCCTTGCATTCTTCCCATCTCACTCCCTTTTGTTCCCCTTTAGGATTCTTTTCTGTGTCACTAGGGAACACTGCAGTTGACTTGGGAGCCTGTTGAGACAGCTCTCCTACTCGAGACTCCATCCACTTGAGTTTTTCACCATGGTTCCTTAAGGTGGATCTCACATCTTCCCTAAAGGCTTTCAACTCGGTTATGTCTTGACCCATGTTTGCTAACATTCCTTCTATCCTGTTTAATTGATCTTGAAAGTGTTGGTTCGGATTGGATTGGGCAGGTTGATTGTTTTGGCCATGATATGGTGGTTGGGAGTAGGTGTTTTGTGTGGCTTGGTATGATCTTTGGTTGGAGTTTTGGTATGTGGAATTGTTATGTTGGTTGTGGTTGTAAGGTTTGTGGTTTTGTGGTTGGGTTTGCTGGTTTCCCGACCCAAAGTTTGGGTGGTTTTTCCATCCTGGGTTGTAAGTGTTGGAATGTGGATCATATGGTTGCCTTTGTTGATTTCCCACATAGTTGGCCTCTTCCCAATCACCTCCTTCAGTGCTTACCTCCTCTTGATCTTGTGTGTGTATTGCAGCCACTTGCTTTGTGTCTAATTTCCTGGTGAGCTCTGCTAGTTGCTTGGCAAACACCTTGTTTTGGGCTAAAATTGTATCAACATGGTTCAGCTCCATGACTCCCTTAGTGTTGTGCCTCTCTGAAGCATTTCCCATGCTTCGTAGAGTGTCTCACCATCTTGTTGTCTAAAAGTCTGAACCTCAGATCGAAGCCTATTGACCTTTTGTGGGGGGTAGAAACGTGCCAGAAACTTGCTATCTACCTCATCCCAGGTTGTTAGGCTCCCCCTTGGGAATGATTCCAGCCACTTAGCTGCCTTGTCCCTAAGTGAAAATGGGAACAAGAGCAGTTTATAGGCATCTTCCTGGACTCCATTGGACTTCACAGTGTCGCAAATTCTCAAAAATTTTGTGAGATGTTGGTTTGGGTCTTCATTAGCACTCCCACCAAATGAACAATGATCCTCCACCAATGATATTAGCTGTGGTTTGAGTTCAAAATTGTTGGCCTGAATGGGTGGTTTCTGAATGCTGCTACCACAATTCCCAGAGGTTGGGTTTATGTATGAACCAAGAACCCTCCTCTCAGAAATGGCATTGTTACCATCAGCCCTCTCATGGTTGTGAACTTCTCTATCCATGTTGAGATCTAGAGCTTCCTCAAAGTTGTCCTCAGATTCTCCTTCAGATTCTTCTTCTCTCAGTACTCTCTTCCCTCTTGCTTCCCTTCTAAGTCTATGAAGGGTCCTCTCTGGTTTGGTATATGGAGGAGTTGTTGTCTCTCCTCTCCTACCTGTCATACAAGAACACACCACAAGCAACAAACAATTGGAATACTCTTGGTTAATGGAAGAGTATGGTTAGAGCAATTGAGGAATTAATTCAAATAGTTAGTGGGTCAGTGAGTTAGTTGCTTGAAATGAAAGGCATAAGAAAGAAAAAGCAAATAACAGAGTGCAGAAATTAAAAATTCAACCAGTAACTTGAACCAAATTAGCAAAACAAGAAAAATGCTCAATCTAGTTAACTTCCAATTTGAGAATTGTCAATCGAAAACCAATCCCCGGCAACGGTGCCATAAACTTGATCTAGCTATAAACTTGATAGCTACGATTTTAGGAAGTTGCACAATCGGCAAAATTCCTTCCGGCAAGTGCACCGATTATCGTCAAGTAAAAACTCACAATAGAGTGAGGTCGAATCCCACAAGGATTGGTTGAATGAGCAATTCGGATTAGAGTTTGTTCTAGTTGAGCGGAATCAAGATTTAGATGAGAATTGCGGAATCTTAAATTGCATGAATTAAAGAGCGAGAAGTTAAATTGCTGAAATTAAAAGGGATGGGGTGATTGCATGAAATTAAATTGCAGAATGTAAAGAGAAAGTGTAGATCAGAAATGGGGAGTTCATTGGGTGTTAGGAGATATTGAGATCTCCGAATCAAAAATTTTTTATCTCTTCCTCAACCAATGCATTCATTAAATTTTGCTTGGCAATCTTATATGATTGGATCCCAATCCCTTGGCTCAAAACTCCCAAAGATAAGATAAGATAAGAATATCTTATCCAGGGAAGATCACTGCCAACTACTATAAATACAGTGGAGCACCCAGGTATGGCATTCATTCCACATTCTACACATATCTGCTTGGACCCATGCTAACTTAAGCATCGGAGTGTCATTGCAGGTACAACCACCAACCACTCTACATATCAAGCTCGGGTCATCAGTTCCCCCACCTCGGGACTTCTCCAAGACGACCGAGCTACACGTTTCAGGTAACCCTCGGAACAGTTTCTTTCCCAAGACAACTAACCAATGGAATTAGATCGAGAAGCTTTCTAACAAAATTCAAGA
Organism: Arachis duranensis; assembly: GCF_000817695.3. Lineage (NCBI taxonomy): Eukaryota > Viridiplantae > Streptophyta > Magnoliopsida > Fabales > Fabaceae > Arachis > Arachis duranensis. The sequence goes on along the minus strand of NC_029780.3, from coordinate 73,968,265 downwards.
GAAAAGATTGAAGAAGAAGATAAAAGCTATTATTGATTCATTGAATTACAATAGAGCTCCCTAACCCAATGAAAGGGGTTTAGTGAATCATAGCTCTGAATTCAATTATAAAAGTATGAAAATTCCAAAGTGTAAAAAAGTACTAACTAACTTTAATTCTATCCTATTTATACACTTTCTAAATTGAGCTTTTCTTGTGTTTCTTGGGCTTTGAGGCCTTTCCTTGATTTCCTTTTGCTTTGGGTTTATGGTCCATAATCCTGATGAGGCTGTGATCCAATTCTGTAACATTCATTGAGCAAACTTAGTGATAATCAAGTAATGACACATGACTCAACAAATTGAAATTCCAGACTCATCAATTCTTCAGGCCCAATCCCATAAACCATGATATTCAATTGGGTTTCATACCATAATAGGTTTAAGTTAATATTTGTGCTCAAATGCTAACTTAAACCTCAATATAATTGGCCCAGAAACCCTTTCAAAGAGTGGCGTTTAAGTTGAAGTTTAAGTTTCAGTTTAAGGTTAAACTGAAACTTAAACGTGGAATTGGAAGAAAGCAACCCAGGAGGGTAATTAATCGAACACGTTTAAGCTTCAGTTTAAGGTTAAACTGAAGCTTAAACGTGGAAATGAAGATTGCAACCCTGGAGGCAATTCTTGGTCGAACACGTTTAAGCTCCAGTTTAACCTTAAACTGGAGCTTAAACGTGGGAATGAAGAAGGTAGCCCAGGAGTGTGAATGTCGAACACGTTTAAGCTCCAGTTTGAGGTCAAACTGGAGCTTAAACGTGGAAATGGCTTCCTGGTGTATAATGTGGTTCGAACACGTTTAATCTCCAGTTTAAGGTTAAACTGGAGGTTAAACGTGGAAATGCTCCCTTGGTGCCATTCTCATTCTGGCGTTTAACCTTCAGTTTAAGGTTAAACTGGAGGTTAAACGCCAGTTTCCTCTTTTCTCAGCTTCCATGATTCTGGCGTTTAACCTTCAGTTTAACCTTAGAAGTCTTAACGTGACTTCTAACGTTCCTTCTCAATTCTTGGCCAACGTTAATGGGACTCACTTTTCCCATTAACGTTGGCTTGTTCCCCTTTTCGCAAATGTTAATGGGAATCACTATTCCCATTAACGTTGCTTGCCCTTTTCCTCCCACGTTAGGTCTTACGTTAGCTTAACTAACGTAGCTCTTAACGTCGGCACCTATCACCTTCGAGAGCGTTAGTGACACTCACCTTTGTCACTAACGCTCCATTTACCTTAATCCCCTACATTAGAGTCCACGTTAACTAAGTTAACGTGGCTCTTAATGTAGTACTGAAGCCATCTTCCAACGTTAGTGACAAAAGTGAGTGTCACTAACGTTGGCTCCTTGAACCCCACTCCACGTTAACTTTCACGTTAACAATCTTAATGTGAGAGTTAACGTAGGCAATGAAAATGATTCAATGTTAGTGACAAAAGTGAGTGTCGCTAACGTTGGCATTGTTGATCCTTATCCACGTTAGAGTTCACGTTAACTTAGTTAACGTGACTCTTAACGTGGGGCATTGCCTAGTTTCCCAATGTTAGTGGTGTTCACTTTTACCACTAACGTTAAGGAGAAACGTTATTGGAGTTCACGTTTCTCATTAACGTGGAGTCCTCCTTTCCTTCTATGTTAAGTACCACGTTAACTTAGTTATCGTGGCTCTTAACGTAGGCTATGAAATGGCTTCGCAGGCATTATTGGTGATCACTTTTCTCATTAACGTTGCAAGTCAATTGCCATCCCACGTTAGTAGTCACGTTAACTAAGTTAACGTGAATGCTAACGTGATTCTTCCATGCTTCATTTGTCCTGAAATCAAGCAATTAAAGTGCATCAAAGCTCTAGCCAAAATCATGAGATCATGCATCACTAAAATATCATGTAATTCTAGCAAAAATCTCATGAAATCATGCAAAATTCATAATAGTTGCTTGAATGAAGGTGTAAGTGTATTTTTTCCCAAAACTTGCCTTGTTTACTAGAAAAAATGCATGAAACTATCCTAAAATAGTAAAGAAAAGGTCAGTGAAACTGGCCTAGATGCCCTGGCATCACAACACCAAACTTAAAGCTTGCTTTTCCCTAAGCAAGTACTGAAGCATAAGCAAAATGAAATAAAAGAACAAGAAGAAAAGATGGGAGTAGCATTTATGGTTCATGGAGTTTCATGCATAGCAACTTAGGTTCTTTCCTTTTAGGTTTCAAGCCTTTATCACATCCCTAGTCACTCTCTTGATTGCATCCCTTGAGGCTTCTTTCTTATTGATCCTTCTCTTTAATCTTATTACATTTTTCTTTCTTCTAAACATAGACTTAAGCAATGAGGAATTGAAGACAGAATTGAAAAGGCTCCAACTAACGAGCAACTATTAATCTAAGGTGCAATTGGACTTCCAGAATTAAGTAACAATACAACCTTCGAGTGATGGTTTCTAGTTGTCCTCCTCTTTGTCATTGTCTATGGTCTTTGCTACTTTTCCTCCTTGGATGAAGGTGCACCATTTCCTCATAAGGTTCCTGCAAAGTTATCGGAAGTTGCTTGTCCCTGAAGCACTTGAGAAATAGTTAGCTTGCATGTATGCTAGTGAACTTCTGAAATGAATTTGGTGTGTGAACACCAAACTTAGTTTCTTGCCCAGTACAAAAGTTTGCATATATGCATAGAACCTTATATTATGTTGTTAACCAAACAATTCTTAATAGAAACTAAACTACAGCCAAGTGATTCCCTTGATTGGTTGGAGCTAGCAATGTGTTTTTGGGAGTGTAGTGTGATTCTAATTAATATCTATGGTGGAACACCAAACTTAGAATTACACTTTCACTCTTGGATTGTTTTGGTGTGGAACACCAAACTTAGCTCCTCGCAATACAGTGGAAACCACTTGTGATTTTTATTGAGATGAAGATGCAAAGGAAACTACCTCAAGTTGGGTTGCCTCCCAACAGAGCCCTCTTTTAGCGTCGCTAGCTCGACGATTTCTCCATTACTTGAGGTGATACTTTACTCTGGGGTTTTCCCCCATGTTGCCCATATAATGCTTCAGCCTTTGTCCGTTCACCGTGAAAGTCCTCTCTGAACTTTCATCCATGATTTCTATGTGTCCATATGGCGAGACGTTTGTGACAAGAAAAGGTCCGGACCACCTTGATTTGATTTTTCCTGGGAACAGTCTCAATTTGGAATTGTAGAGGAGTACTTGTTGCCGTTTTTCGAAACTCCTGGGTGCAACATGCATGTCATGTCTTCTCTTTGCTTTTTCTTTATAAATCTTGGCATTTTCATAAGCTTGTGATCTAAATTCCTCCATCTCTTGCAGCTGCAAGATCCTCTTTGCACCAGCAGTAATGCTGTCAAAATTCATTATCTTGAGAGCCCAAAGAGTTTTGTGTTCCAGCTCCAGCGGTAAATGACACGCTTTTCCATACACCAGTTGATATGGGGACATTCCAATTGGTGTTTTGAATGCTGTTCGGTATGCCCAAAGAGCATCATCTAGCTTCTTCGCCCAATCCTTTCTTGATGCACCTACAGTCTTTTCCAAAAATCTTTTTAGCTCATGGTTGGATATCTCAGTTTGCCTACTTGTTTGGGGATGATAACGTGTGGCAACCTTATATTTTACCCCATATCATAGGAGGAGAGCTTCTAGTGGTCTGTTACAAAATGACTCCCTCTATCACTGATAAGTGCTCTGGGGACTCCAAAATGGCTAAAGATGTTCTTCCTGAGGAAGTTCATGACTATCTTATTATCGTTTGTTGGGGTGGCAATAGCCTCTACCCACTTGGAAACGTAATCCACTACTACCAAGATGTACTTGTTTGAGTATGAGGTTGGGAATGGTCCCATGAAATCGATTCCCCACACATCAAACAGTTCCAGTTCCAGGATGAAATTTTGTGGCATCGCATTTCCTTTGGGCAAGTTTCCAGATCTTTGGCATTCATTGCAGCTCTTTACTAGTTCTTTAGCATCCTTAAAAAGGGTGGGCCAAAAGAATCCACTTTGTAACACCTTTGCTGTAGTTCTGTCCCCTCCAAAATGGCCTCCATAGCATGATCCGTGGCAATTCTATAGGACCTCTCGTCCTTCTTCTTCCGAGACGCATCTTTTAAGGATTCCATCTGAACACTTCTTGAAGATATATGGCTCATCCCAGACAAAATATTTTGCATCATTTATGAGCTTTCTTTTTTGATGTTTATTGATCCCTGGAGGTAGAACACCGGTTGCCTTGAAGTTGGCAATGTCTGCAAACCATGGTGCTTTGTGAATTGTCATCAATTGCTCTTCAGGGAAGAGCTCGTTTACACTTGTATCATGTGTTCCACCTTCCTCATGATGGATTCTGGATAAGTGATCTGCTACCTTGTTCTCCACTCCTTTCTTGTCTCTAATTTCAATATTGAATTCCTGCAACAACAAGATCCATCTTATTAGTCTTGGTTTTGATTCTTGCTTGGCAAATAAATATTTAAGTGCTGTATGATCTATAAAAATAATCACTTTAGCACCAATGAGATATGATCTGAACTTGTCACATGCAAAAACTATTGCTAGCAACTCCTTTTCAGTAGTGGTATAGTTTCTTTGAGCATCATTGAGGACTTTGCTAGCATAGTATATCACATGGACTAAATTATCTTTCCTCTGCCCTAACACGGCCCCAAGTGCAAAATCAGATGCATCACACATCAATTCAAAGGGTAAGTTCCAATCTGGTGGGGAAATGATAAGAGCAAAGGACAATTTCTTTTTCAAGTTTTCAAATGATAGCATGCATTTCTCGTCAAAATTAAATGGTGTATCAGACATTAGGATATTCCTTAAGGGCTTGGCTATCTTTGAAAAATCGTTAATGAACCTTCTATAAAAGCCAGCATGCCCCAAAAAACTCCTAATTGCCTTGACATCATTGGGTGGAGGTAACTTTTCAATTAGCTCCACCTTAGCTCTATCTACCTCAATGCCTTGATTAGAAACTTTGTGGCCAAGAACTATTCCCTCTGTCACCATGAAGTGACATTTTTCCCAGTTCAAGACTAAGTTGGTTTCTTGACATCTTTTCAATACCAAGGTAAGATGGGTTAGGCAACTAGGGAAGGAATCTCCAAATACTGAGAAATCATCCATGAAAACTTCAATAAACTTCTCTATCATATCTGAGAAGATGGAGAGCATGCAGCGTTGGAAGGTTGTGGGTGCATTACATAGCCCGAATGGCATGCACCTATAGGCAAACACTCCATATGGGCAAGTGAATGATATTTTCTCTTGGTCTCTTGGATCAACCACTATTTGGTTGTATCCTGAATACCCATCTAGAAAACAATAATATGCATGTCCCGCAAGTCTTTCCAACATTTGGTCCATGAAGGGAAGCGTTAGGCACCACAGTGATTCCCCCTTTCTTGGGAACCACCTGAATTGGACTGACCCATTGGCTGTCTGAGATTGGATAGATTACTCCTCCCTGCCACAACTTCATGACTTCTTTCTGCACTACTTCTTTCATTGCTGGATTTAACCTTCTTTGGGGCTGAATGGAAGGTCTGGCACCTTCTTCTAAAAGTATTTTATGCATGCATATGGCTGAACTGATTCCCTTTAAGTCAGCAAGTGTCCATCCAATTGCATCTTTATGCCGTCGTAAGACTTGAAGCAATTCTTCCTTTTGTTCTTGGCTGAGAGCTGAATTTATGATTACTGGATAACTTTTATTTTCTCCCAAGTATGCATACTTAAGAGTGGTTGGAAGTGCCTTAAGCTCCAATTTGGGTGCTTCTTTTCTTTCCTCCTTCTTTTCTAACCCATTTTGAACATGTATTTCAGCGGCTGCAGCTTCTTCGCTTGTTGCTAACTCCTCTTCTGTTGATGCTTCGAGCTCTTCTTCAAGAGTTTCTTGTACCAAAGCTTCTACTGAGTCCAGCCTCATACAATCTCCCAATAAGTCATGTGGGTATCCCATAGCCTTTAACACATTGAATGTCATTTTCTCCTCGTGTAATCTGAGGACAAGTTCACCCTTTTGGACATCAATAATGGCTCTAACAGTGGCTAAAAATGGCCTCCCCAGGATGATGGAGGTCTTAGCTCCTTCTTCCATGTCTAGTACTACAAAATCTGCTGGGAAAATGAAGTCTCCCACCTCCACCAACAAGTCTTCTACTACTCCATGGGGAAATTTGAATGACCTGTCTGCTAGTTGGAGGGCCATTCTTGTTAGTTTGGCTTCTTCAATCTTCATCTTTTTCATCATTGCTAGAGACATTAGGTTTATGCTGGCTCCTAGATCACATAAGGCCTTTTCCATAGTGATTTATCCAATGATACAGGGGATTTGGAAACTCCCAGGATCCTTCAGTTTTTGAGGCAATTTGTGTTGGATGATGGCGCTGCATTCTTCTGTAAGTACCACAGTCTCATTATTCTTCCAGCTTCTCTTTTTGGTCATCAACTCCTTCAAGAACTTGGCATAGAGTGGCATTTGCTCAATTGCTTCAACAAAAGGTATGTTTATTTGTAATTTCTTGAAGATCTCCAAGAATCTTGAGAATTGGTTGTCTTCTCCCTTCTTCTTTAATTGCAACTGCTGTGGGTATGGGACCTTTGAGAGGCATGGATTGGGTACTTCCCTTTCTTGATGTGACTTGGGGATTGAGGTGTGAGATTCCTCATGTCCCTTGTTTTCTTCATCCAATTCCTTCTCTGGTGGTTTCTTGTGGGTCTCCTTCAGTTCCTTCCCACTCTAGAGGGTGATGGCCTGACATTTTTCCCTTGGTATTGAGTTAATATTGCTACAATTGTTGTGCCCAGGGTTTTGTTTGAATAAGAATTCAATCTGTGTTTCCAGTTTCTTGATCGCAGCATCTTGATTCTGCATGTTAGATTTCACTTCTTCTCGGAATTCTTTACTATCTTGAATATCTTTGCATAGTATTTGGAGTAGACCCTCAATCTTTGAAAGCCTATCATCTGTGGATGATGGTGGGTTGAGATTAGGTGATTGAGAAGGTTGGCTAGATGGATGTTGGTAATATCTCTGAGAGGTGTTTTGATGAGTGGCATTGTTGTTGGAGTTGAAGTTGGAACGTCTCAGATCTTGTCCTTGGTCTTGTTGGTTTCCCCATCCAAAGTTGGGGTGATTTCTCCATCCAGAATTGTATGTTTTGGAGTATGGATCATGGACTTGTCTAGGTGAATTTCCCACATAGTTGGCTTGCTCCCAGTCACCTTCTTCTCCTATGTTTACTCCTTCATGAGTTGGTGATGAGGTGATGGCTGCTGCAACTTGGTTCTCTTCCACCTTCTTGGTAAGATCTGCTAGCTGCTTGGTGATCATCTTGTTTTGGGCTAACAGTGCATCCATGTGGTTCAGCTCTATTACTCCTCTAGTGTTACTTCTTTCAGAGGCATAGAAGTA
>NC_029780.3:73955148-73960783 GCF_000817695.3 Arachis duranensis | reverse complement strand
TAGGCATAGAAGTAGTCATTCTCAGCAACTATTTTAATGACATCTATGGCTTCTTCAACAGTTTTCTTCTTATTTAAAGAACCTCCTGATGAATGATCTACAGCCTTTTTTGACTCATAGGAAAGACCTTCATAGAAGTTGTGGAGTTGAACCCACTCATTAAACATCTCTGGTGGGCATCTCCTTGTCAAGTCTTTGAATCTCTTCCATGCTTCATAAAGTGTCTCACCATCTTGCTGCCTGAAAGTTTGCACCTCAGTTCTTAGTCTGTTAATCTTTTGAGGAGGATAAAATCTTGCTAAAAACTTGTTCACTACCTCCTCCCAGTCTGTCAGGCTTTCTTTTGGGAAGGATTCAAGCCACTTTATTGCCTTGTCCTGAGTGAAAAGGGGAACAAGAGCAACCTATAGACATCTGGGTGGACTCCATTTGTCTTCACTGTGTCACAAATCCTCAAGAAGGTAGTCAAGTGTTGGTTAGGGTCTTCTTGAGCACCTCCTCCAAATGAGCAATTATTTTGCACCAAAATGATGAGCTGAGGTTTTAGCTTAAAATTGTTGGCATGAATGGTGGCTTTCTGAATGCTGCTTCCACAGTTTCTTGGATTAGGATTGATATAGGATCCTAAGACCCTCCTTTCATGCCCAACCCGGTTTGCATGGCCTTCTCTGGCATGATTATGAGTTTCTTCTTCATGATTGTTCTCCAAATTCTCTTCCATGTTGGGTTCAAAATACTCTTCCTCTTCCTCAGCACCAACAATTCTTTTTCCTCTTGCTTCCCTTTTTTGTCTCCAAAGGGTTCTCTCAGGCTCTGAATCAAAGGATGTTGAGATTCCTTCTCTTCTCCCTGTCATACAACAGCCAGAATGCACAACAGGAGATATAGTGACGACAATTGTTGTTAGACTGATTATTAGTGTGAGTGATGCAATTTATCAAACAGTTAGTGGGTTAGTGAGCTGAATTATGATAAACTAAGAAAGGAGAACAGAAATTAGAGAGGGAATAGGGGATGAGGAAGAAATTAAAAACAAACTAAGGTAAATTACTGAATATAGAAAAGAATAACAAAAAAATGCTCAATCTAGTAATCTTCTAGCTTAATGATTGTTGATTCAAAATCAATCCCCGGCAACGGCGCCATAAACTTGATGCATGGAAACTTGTCTCTCAACAACTTTTCCTTCGGCAAGTATACCGAATTATCGTCAAGTAAAAACTCACTATAGAGTGAGGTCGAATCCCATAAGGATTGATTGGTCAAGCAACTTTAGTTAGAAGAAAAGGCTAGTTGAGCTAAACAGGATTTAGATTGAGATGCAGAAATTTAAATGACTAGAAAGTAAATAGCAGAAATTAAAGTGCAGAATCTTAAATGGGGAATTGGGGTAATGCTCATAAAAGTAAAGGGCATAAATTAAAGAGAATGGGTAAGATCAGAAATGGGGAAATCATTGGGTTTAGGAGATGTTGTAATTCTCCGGATCAAGTTCATTCTCATCTCCTCCTCAATTAATGCATTCATTGATCTCCTTGGCAATCTTAAGTGATTGAATGCCAATTCCTTGGTAATTCAATCTATCAAATCTTGATCAATAGCCAATTCCTTGGTCAATTGCTCATGAGAAGAGATGAAGTATGGTCACTGATTATACCACATACATTTCCCAATTCAAGTATTGAGGGGATTATAGTCACATATCCATCCCAACCCAAATTGGTCCAGCATGAGAAAGTAATTCTAGCATGATCTCTTCATTCCTCTTCCAAGGCTCCGAAGAGATCCAATTATGGAGAGTTTCTTTTCCAAGATAACTAACCAATTGAATTAAGATTGAAAGCTTTCTTGTAAAATCAAGAGAAAAGATAGAAGAAGAAGAATAAAAATTAATATTGATCCATCAAATTAAAGCAGAGCTCCCTAACCCAATGAAAGGGGTTTAGTTATTCATAGCTCTAGGAATAAAAAATGGCAGAAAAGAAGAATCCATGATAGAAGTACAGAAAAGTAAATATGCAGAGAGTAGTTCCCCCAAAATTGCCAAAAGTCCCCTACTAGTTCAAAACTACTCCTATATATACTACTCTTCATGATCTTCTAGTGAGTTCTTCAAGTCTTGGATGTGGGCTTTGGACTTTAAGTTGAAGCAATTCTCATCTTTAGTGGGCCCAGCTTGCAGAGAAATATGAATTAGGCTCAGGCACTTAGTGAGATTAATCGTGGAATATATTTCTGGGTGCGAGAACGTTAGTGGCATTCACCTTGTCCACTAACGTTCCACCCTCATATGCCCACGTTATTCTCTACGTTAGAAGTCTTAACGTGACTTCTAACATTCCTTCTCAATTCTTGGCCAACGTTAATGGGACTCACTTTTCCCATTAACGTTGGCTTGTGCCCCTTTTCGCAAACGGTAATGGGAATCACTTTTCCCATTAACGTTGCTTGCCCTTTTCCTCCCACGTTAGGTCTTACATTAGCTCAGCTAACGTAGCTCTTAACGTGGGCAACTATCACCTTCGAGAGCGTTAGTGACACTCACCTTTGTCACTAACGCTCCATTTGCCTTAATCCCCTGCGTTAGAGTCCACCTTAACTAAGTTAACGTGGCTCTTAACGTAGTAATGAAGCCATCTTCCAACGTTAATGACAAAAGTGAGTGTCACTAACGTTGGCTCCTTGAACCCCACTCCACGTTAACTTTCACGTTAACAATCTTAACGTGAGAGTTAACATAGGCAATGAAAATGATTCAATGTTAGTGACAAAAGTGAGTGTCGCTAACGTTGGCATTGTTGATCCTTATCCACGTTAGAGTTCACGTTAACTTAGTTAACGTGACTCTTAACGTGGGGCATTGCCTAGTTTCCTAATGTTTGTGGTGTTCACTTTTACCACTAACATTGAGGAGAAACGTTATTCGAGTTCACGTTTCTCATTAACATGGAGTCCTCCTTTCCTTCTACGTTAAGTACCACGTTAACTTAGTTAACGTGGCTCTTAACGTAGGCTATGAAATGGCTTCACAGGCGTTATTGGTGATCACTTTTCTCATTAACGTTGCAAGTCAATTGCCATCCCACGTTAGTAGTCAAGTTAACGTGAATGCTAACGTGATTCTTCCATGCTTCATTTGTCCTGAAATCAAACAATTAAAGTGCATCAAAGCTCTAGCTAAAATCATGAGATCATGCATCACTAAAATATCATGTAATTCTAGCAAAAATCTCATGAAATCATGCAAAATTCACAATAGTTACTTGAATGAAGGTGTAAGTGTATTTTTACCCAAAACTTGCCTTGTTTACTAGGAAAAATGCATGAAACTATCCTAAAACAGTAAAAAAAGGTCAGTGAAACTGGCCTAGATGCCCTGGCATCAGATGCATCAGAAACAAAGAGAACAGGCAGATCTTTTTGATGAATATAGAGCATTTTCGGAAGGAGTCTATATGAGTGAGACGGGATATCATGTAAACACTCAAGCTAGGCTCGGATACTTAGTCGGACAACTGCCTGTATTGCACCCTAGGATCACAAGATATGAGGACGTAAAGGATGAATTAGCACAAGAGGAATGAGAAAGAGCCGAAAAGAGTCATGAATCAGTAAGGAAGGCACTGGAAGATTGGAAAAGAGATAGAATGACATGGATACAGGGAAGTGCAAGTGGACACAAAGAGGACAAACAAGAGGGAGAGCATGAGCATCCCCAGAAGTAAAAGGTGGTGGAGTTCCCTCTTTGTTCTGTCTTTTTTTAAGTTTAAATATGAAAAATCATGTATGAAATAGAACATGCTTCCATAGTAACTTAGGAATTTTCAATTCTGTCTTTAAGCTTCCATTACTTAAGTCTATGTTGCTAGTCTAAGTCCCTGGCTTTCATTTTCATCTTGCTTATATGCATGCTTGTCCTTTGAGTCAAATAAAAGAAAATGTTATGAAAAACAAGAGTGGGGTTTATCTTGTGAAGTAAGTTCTCAATGTTTGTGGTATGGTAATTGATTAGCTAAGTTGGTTCACCAACAAGGTATATAGGCAACTATATGCTCTAAATCACATGCTTGAAGCACATCCTATTGAGATTAGCCAAACAACAAGATCCTAATAAGAAGAAGAAAAAGAACAATGAGAGTTTGAAAGAGAAAAAAAATAATAAGAAATAAGGCTAGGCACCAAGGGTTTGAATCTTGAGGCATGTGTTTGTGGTGCTCTGATGCCAGGGCATCTTGGCCAGTTTTACTGACCTTTTCTTTACTGTTTTTAAGGTAGTTTCATGCATTTCCTTAGGAAATAAGCTAGTTTTGGGTAGATATTCACTTACACCTTGATTCAAGCATACATTGTGAATTTTACATGATTTCATGAGGATTTTTGCATGAGTTTAATAACAAATTGTATGTTGCATTACCCATGATTTGGACTAGAACTTTGATGCACTCTATTGCTTGATTTCAGGACCAAAGGAAGCAAGGAAGAACCACTTAGCAGTCACGTTAATCTAATTAACGTTACCACTAACGTGGAATGGGAGGTAACTTGCAAAGTTAATGAGAAAAGTGATTGCCAATAACGCTCTCGAAGCCATCATTGCCCACGTTAAGAGTCACGTTAACCTAGTTAACGTGAACTCTAACGTGAAGAAAGGACTTTGAGCCAACGTTAGTGACACTTAACATTATCACTAACGTTGGCCAATGATCATAAGTGGCTACGTTAGAGTCCACGTTAACTTAGTTAACGTGGCCTCTAACGTTAAAAGGGGGAAGGAAGCCAACGTTAGTGACACTCAACATTGTCACTAACGTTGGCCTAAGGTGCAATGTACCGCGTTAACTCCCACGTTAACTTGGTTAACGTGGGAGCTAACGTAAGAGGCAAGGGTGGTCGACAACGTTAGTGACACCCAACATTGTCACTAACGTTGGAAGCAACCACAAAACCCCAAGGAGCCATGTTAACTTCCACGTTAACTTAGTTAACGTGGAAAGCTAACGATGATGAGTGAAAGATGAGCCAACATTAGTGACACTCAACATTGTCACTAACATTGGGGATGGCTAAGAATGGCCACGTTAGAAGCCACGTTAACCTAGTTAACGTGGACTCTAACGTGAGACATAGGGGCACATTGGAACGTTAGTGACAATGTTAAGTGTCACTAACGTTCTAAAGGTTGGCAAGGCCACGTTAGAAGCCACGTTAACCTAGTTAACGTGGGCTCTAACGTGAGGCAAAGGGGTACATTGGAACGTTAGTGACAATGTTGAGTGTCACTAACGTTCTCGAACTCATACTTTCACTAAAACATTAACACCCCTAACGTCCTGAGCTAAAGTCTCTGCCTACTTCACACTTTCTCTCTGCAAGTAAAACCAAGCCGAAATGAAGAAGAGAATTGCTTCAAACTCAAGATCCAAAGGCCCAAGACTTGAAGAGCCAACTAGAAGCTGAGAAGAGTAGTATATATAGGAGTAGCTTTGAATTATTTAGGGAGTTCTGGAAGTTGGAAAAGAACACTACTCTCTGTATTTTACTCTGCTCTTCTAGTTCCATGATATATTCTCCATCTTTGTTTTCATTTTCTAGAGCTATGAACAACTAAACCCCTATCATTGGGTTAGGGAGCTCT
>NC_029780.3:73954410-73955046 GCF_000817695.3 Arachis duranensis | reverse complement strand
TGTCACTATAATCCTCCAACACTTGATTTGGGAATGCATGTGGTATAATCAGTGACCATACTTCATCTCTTCTCATGAGCAATTGACCAAGGAATTGGCTATTGATCAAGATTTGAGAGATTGAATTGCAAGAAATTTTAATTCAATCAATTAAGATTGCCAAGGAGATCAATGAGTGCATTGATTTAGGAAGAGATGAAAATGAACTTGATCCGGAGAATTGCAACATCTCCTGCGCCCAATGAACTCCCCAATTCTGATCTCACCCATTCTCTTTAATTTCTGCATTTACTTTCATGAGCAAACACCCCATTCCCATTTACAATTCTGCAATTTACTTTCAGTCATTTACTTTCAGCCCTTTAATTCTAGCATTTACTTTTTCTGTTATTTACATTCCCACCATTTTATCTTCTGCAAATCTCAACCCAAATTCTGAATTCGCTCAACTAGAACATTCTTCTAATTAAAGTTGCTTGATCAATCAATCCCTGTGGGATTCGACCTCACTCTATTGTGAGTTTTTACTTGACGACAAATTCGGTACACTTGCCAAAGGAAATTTGTTGAGAGACAGTTTCCACCTGCATCAAGTTTATGGCGCCGTTGCCGGGGATTGATTGTGCATCAACAATG
>NC_029780.3:73953049-73954184 GCF_000817695.3 Arachis duranensis | reverse complement strand
TTGACAGCAATACTATCTGCACATATTGTTACTTGCTTGTACTTGTTGGTTGTATGATAGGGAGAAGAAGCGGGGCTTCAACTTCATTCGATTCTGAACCAGAGAGGACCCTCCTTAGATTAAAGAGGGAAGCAAGAGGAAAACGTGCAATCGGTGCTGAAGAAGAGGAGGAACACTTTGAACTAAACATGGAAGTCAACATGGAAAACCAACATGAAGAAGAGGCTAATAACCATAGGGGAGGAGGTAGAGCAAATCATGTTGGGGAGGATAGAAGAGTGTTAGGCTCTTACATCAATCCAAACCCAGGCAACTGTGGAAGTAGCATTCAGAAGCCCACCATACATGCCAATAATTTCGAGCTAAAACCTCAACTCATCACTCTTGTGCAGAATAATTGCTCATTTGGAGGAGGTGCTCAAGAAGACCCAAATCAACACTTGACCACCTTCTTGAGGATCTGTGACACAGTGAAGTCTAATGGAGTCCACCCGGATGTCTATAGGCTGCTCTTGTTCCCTTTTTCACTCAGGGACAAGGCATCCAAATGGCTTGAATCCTTCCCAAAAGAAAGCCCGACAAATTGGGAGGAGGTAGTGAATAAGTTTTTGGCAAGGTTTTACCCCCCTCAAAGGATCAATAGGCTGAGAACTGAAGTGCAGACGTTCAGACAGCAAGATGGGGAGACACTTTATGAAGCTTGGGAAAGGTTCAAAGACCTAATAAGGAGGTGTCCACCAAATATGTTCAATGAATGGGTGCAGTTGCACATCTTCTATGAAGGCTTCTCATATGAATCAAAGAAGGCAGTAGACCATTCCTCTGGAGGATCATTGAACAAGAAGAAGACCATTGAAGAAGCCATAGATGTAATTGAGATTGTAGCTGAGAATGACTACTTCTATGCTTCCGAAAGAGAGAACACTAGAGGAGTGGTAGAGCTAAACATGTAGATGCTCTGCTGGCTCAGAACAAGCTCATTACCAAGCAGCTAGCTGACCTCACCAAGAAGATGGAGAGGAACCAAGTGGCAGCAATCACCACCTCCTCAACAACCCAAGAAGGAGTTGAAGAAGAAGCAGAGGGTAACCTTGAGCAAGCCAACTACATTGGGAATTCACCTAGACAGAACCAT
>NC_029780.3:73947001-73952912 GCF_000817695.3 Arachis duranensis | reverse complement strand
GCAATAATGCAGCTCATCAACAATTCACACAGAGGACATATCAACACCCCCACAATAATGCTTCTCTACACCTATATCAAAACCACAACAACACCTCTCATCCTTCCACCTCTAATCCCAATCTACCATCATTTGATGACAGACTCTCTAAGCTTGAAACCTTACTTGAGGGAGTATGCAAAGACGTCCGAAACAGTAAAGTATTTCAAGAGGAAGTGTAGTCAAACATGCAGAATCAAAATGCTGCCATCAAGAAACTGGAGACACAAATTGGTTATCTATTCAAGCAGCTTTCTAACCACAACCTTTGGAATGATAACAATTCAAGCAAATAGGAGGAGTGTCAAGCTATAACACTTAGGAGTGGGAAGGAACTTAAGGAACTCTCCCAAAAACCTCAAGAAGAAGGCTCAAATGAAAAGGGAGAAGAGCAAGATGGAGTTCAAACTCCCACTTCAAGTCCACAAAAAGAAAAAGGGATGCCACAACCAGTTCGTGAGATTCTTGGAAATCTTCAAGAAACTACAAATCAACATACCCTTTGCTGAAGCAATAGAACAAATGCCACTCTATGCCAAGTTCCTGAAGGAGCTGATGACTAAGAAGAGAAGCTGGAAGAATAATGAGACTGTGATACTAACCGAAGAATGTAGTGCTATCATCCAGCATAAACTACCCCAGAAGTTGAAGGATCCTAGGAGCTTTCAAATCCCTTGTATTATAGGGGAAATCACAGTAGAGAAGGCCCTTTGTGACTTAGGAGCCAGCATCAATTTGATGTCAGTAGCAATGATGAGGAAGATGAAGATCGAAGAGGCTAAACCAACAAAAATGGCCTTACAACTGGCAGACCGATCATTCAAGTTCCCTCATGGCATAGTAGAGGATTTGTTGGTGAAAGTAGGAGACTTCATATTCCTGGTAGATTTTGTAGTGTTTGACATGCAAGAGAAAGCCAAGACCTCCATTATTCTGGGAAGGCCGTTCTTGGCTACTGCTGGAGCTATCATTGATGTCCAAAAAGGTGATCTTACCTTGAGATTACACAATGAAAAGATGACATTTAATGTGTTCAAGGCCATGAGTTACCCAACAGAACAATTGGGGGAATGCATGAGGTTAGACGCACTTGAAGAAGAAGTGCAGGAGTGTTTTGAAGAAGAATAGCATGAAGAGCCCGAGAGATCAATGGAGGAGGAGTATATATCAAGTGAGGATGTTGCAACAGCAGAAAGTCATATTCAAGATGCACCAAAGGAAGAGACTGAAAAGTCAGAGGCACCCAAGGTTGAACTCAAAGCATTGCCACCCACTCTCAAATATGCATATCTAGAAGAAAATGAAAACTACCCAGTGATCATAAGCTCATGCCTCAGCCAAGATCAAGAGGATGAACTGCTCAAGGTGCTGCGGGAACATAAGGACGCCATCGGATGGACCCTTGTTGACCTGAAGGGAATCAGTTCAGCTATATGCATGCATAAAATACTGTTGGAAGATGATGCAAAACCATCGATTCAATCCCAAAGAAGGCTGAACCCAATCATGAAGGAAGTGGTATAGAAAGAGGTTATGAAGCTTTGGCAAGGAGGAGTAATATACCCGATCTCAGACAGCCCTTGGGTCAGCCCCTGTACATGTTGTGCCCAAGAAGGGAAGAACCACTGTGGTTCCCAATGAGAGGAACGAACTGATACCTACAAGGACCGTCACGGGATGGCGGATGTGCATTGACTATCGGAAACTCAATGAAGTTACACTAAAGGATCATTTCCCTCTCCCATTCATGGATCAGATGTTGGAAAGACTCGCAGGACATGCTTATTACTGTTTTCTTGAAGGTTATTCAGGATATAACCAAATAGTAGTTGATCCTAGAGACCAAGAGAAAACTTCATTTACCTGTCCATATGGAGTGTTTGCCTACAGGCACATGCCATTTGGGGTACGTAATGCACCTGCGACTTTCCAACGCTGCATGCTTTCTATCTTCTCAGATATGATAGAGAAATTCATTGAAGTTTTTATGGATGATTTCTCGGTATTTGGAGATTCTTTTACTAGTTGCTTGAATCACCTAGCCTTGGTATTGAAAAGATGCCAATAGACCAATTTGGTCTTGAACTGGGAGAAATGTCACTTTATGGTGACAGGAGGAATAGTTCTTGGCCATAAGATTTCTAACCAAGGAATCGAAGTGGACAAGGCTAAAGTAGAACTTATTGAAAAGCTCCCTCCACCCAGTGATGCCAACGCAATTAGAAGCTTTTTAGGGCATGCTGGCTTTTACAGAAGATTTATTAAAGATTTTTCAAAAATAGCTAAGCCCTTGAGTAATCTCCTTGTATCAGATACACCATTCATCTTTGATGAAACCTGCATGTTGGCATTCGAGCATTTGAAAGAAAGATTGTCCTCTGCCCCTATTATCTCCCTACCTGATTGGAACTTACCCTTTGAATTAATGTGTGATGCATCTGATTTGCAGTAGGGGCAGTGTTAGGGCAGAGGAAAAATAACGTAGTCCATGTAATATACTATGCTAGCAAGGTCCTCAATGATGCTCAAAGAAATTATACCACTACTGAAAAGGAATTGCTAGCCATAGTTTTTGCATTTGACAAGTTTAGATCGTACCTCATTGGTGCTAAAGTCATTGTTTTTACAGATCACTCAGCACTTAAATATTTATTTGCCAAGCAAGAATCAAAACCAAGACTAATAAGATGGATTTTATTATTGCAGGAGTTTGATATTGAAATCAGAGACAAGAAGGGAGTGGAGAACAAGGTGGAAGATCACCTATCCAGGATTCCTCATGAGGAAGGAGGAACACATGATATGAGTGTGAACGATCTCTTCCCTGATGAGCAGTTAATGATAGTGCACAAAGCCCCATGGTTTGCAGACATTGCCAACTTCAAGGCAACTGGAGCTCTACCTCCAGGGATCAATAAACATCAAAAGAGGAAGCTCATGAATGATGCAAAATACTTTGTCTGGGACGAGCCTTATCTCTTCAAGAAGTGTTCAGATGGAATCCTTAGAAGATGTGTCTCAGAAGAGGAAGGATGAGAGGTACTATGGAATTGCCACGGCTCATGCTACAGAGGCCACTTTGGAAGGGACAGGACTGCAGCAAAGGTGTTACAAAGTGGATTTTTTTGGCCTACCCTTTTCAAGGATGCCAAAGAACTGGTAAGGAGCTGCAATGAATGCCAAAGATCTGGGAACTTGCCCAAAAGAAATGCCATGCCACAGAATTTCATTTTGGAACTGGAAGTATTTGATGTGTGGGGAATATATTTCATGGGACCATTCCCAACCTCATATGCAAACAAGTACATCTTGGTAGCAGTGGATTATGTGTCCAAATGGGTAGAGGCCATTGCAACCCCAACAAATGACAACAAAGTGGTCATGAACTTCCTCAGGAAGAATATCTTCAGCCAGTTTGGAGTCCCAAGAGCCCTCATCAGTGATGGAGGGAGCCATTTTTGTAACAAACCACTAGAGGCTTTTCTCCTACGATATAGGGTGAAACACAAGGTAGCTACACCTTACCATCCCCAAACAAGTGGACAAACGTAGATATCCAACAGAGAGCTAAAGAGGATTATGGAAAAGACCGTGGGTGCATCAAGAAAGGATTGGGCGAAGAAGCTGGATGATTCCCTTTGGGCATACAGGATAGCATTCAAAACACCACTGGGAATGTCCCCATGTCAACTGGTTTATGGGATAGCTTGCCATTTACCACTAGAATTGGAACACAAAGCTCTCTGGGCCATCAAGATACTAAACTTTGACAGCATTGCTGCTGGTGCAAAGAGGATCTTGCAGCTACAAGAGATGGAGGAATTCAGGTCACAAGCCTATGAAAATACTAAGATATATAAAGAGAAGGCAAAGAGGAGACATGACCTACATCTTGCACCCATGGATTTCGAAAAGGGGCAGCAAGTACTCCTCTACAATTCCAAATTGAGACTGTTCCCAGGAAAACTCAAATCGAGGTGGTCCGGGCCTTTCATTGTCACAAAAGTTTCACTATATGGACACATCGAAATCATGGATGAAAGGTCAGAGAGGACTTTTATAGTGAATGGACAAAGACTCAAGCATTATCTGGGCAACATGGGGGAAAACCCCAGAGTAAAATATCATCTCAAGTGAAGTAAGGACCCGTCGAGCTAGCGAAAAGAGCGCTTTGTTGGGAGGCAACCCAACCTTAGGTAACTATTTTTTCAGCTGCATTTCAATAAAGATCACAAGTTGTTTCCCCTGCATTGCAAGGAGCTAAGTTTGGCGTTCCACACCAAAACAATTCAAGAGTGAAAGTGCGATTCTAAGTTTGGTGTCCCACCAAAGGATGCTAGTTAGAATCACACTACACTCTCAAAGCACATTGCTAGCTCTGACCAATTAAGGGAACCACTTGGATATAGATTAGTCTTTAGTTAATTAGTTGCTAACAGTAAGATACGAGGTTCTACGCATGCAAGCAAGGTTTTGTAGTAGGCAAGGAACTAAGTTTGGTATTCACACCAAAATAAGTTCAGAAATCATAAGCATACATGCAAGCTGACTATTCCTCAAGTGCTTGGGAAACAAGAAACTTCCAATAACCTTGCAGGAAGCTTATGAAGAGATGGTGCACCTTCAACTAACAGAGTGAGGCATTAAGAACTATGACAATGACAACAAGAGGGCAACTGGATTGGTGTGGCAAACCATCTCCCAAAGGTTGTATTGCTACTTAATTCCATCTACTCATCGTGTTAAAAATTGGAAGTCCGAATGCACTGTTAATTAATAGTCATGTGTTGATTGGAACCTAGTTCAACTATGCATTTGAAGTTTTCTGATGAAGAAGTCTATGCTTGCTAGTCTTTATGTTACTGCATCATATCTTTACTTATTGTATGCTTGTCTTGTAAAATCAAATGAAAAAGAGAATGATTTTTCTTTAAAAGACCAGAGTGGAGTTCATGATATAGAGTAAGTTCTGAGTTTGTGGTGTAGTCATAAGTTAGCTAAGTTGGTTCAACCATAAGGTGGGGATGACAACTATCTGGCCTGAATACTATACTTTGAATATACCCATGAGACTAAGTAAATAACAAGATCCTAATAAGAGAAAGAGAAAGAAAACTTAAAGTGAAAAACAAAAGAAAAAGAGTAAGCAATAAGGCTAGGCACCAATGGTTTTAATCTTGAGGCATATGTCTGTGGTGTTCCTGTGTGAGGGATTTACTTGGATGAATAAGCTCTTAGAGGTGCCTTATCACTTGGTAACTTGGGTTAACTAACTCAGGATTATCAGCTGAAAGTCCACTATCAAGAGTAACCCTCACTACATAGCATTTAGTAACCCAAAGAGGTGCTGGACACCAAGGTCTCAAGAAGGAAAATAAATGAACCAGATGCCTGTGGTGTGTATGTATGGGGGAGAGACTTGAGGGAGTAAGTCCTTAGGGGTGTCTCAACACTTAGCACCTTGAACCAACTGGTTCGGGAGTGTTGGCTGAAAGCATATCTTAAAGAGTTGCCCCCTTACAGAGCACTTAGCTTGAAGAACACAAATAAGCCCTGGAATGACAATAAAAGGATCAATAAAAGTCTCATGGGATGTAAGCAAAGCAGTGTTTTACGACATGATAAAGGTCTGAAAGCCAGTAATGGAATGAACCTAAGTTGCTATGCATGAAACCACCATAAAATCAGTGACATGACTTCCACAAGAATGACTCATTTCTCTTGGCATTCCATTCATCATTTTCTTGTTCCAGTACTTGCTTAGGGACAAGCAAGCTTTAAGTTTGGTGTTGTGATGCCAGGGCATCTTGGCCAGTTTTACTGACCTTTTCTTTACTGTTTTTAAGGTAGTTTCATGCATTTCCTTAGGAAA
>NC_029780.3:73945993-73946901 GCF_000817695.3 Arachis duranensis | reverse complement strand
TGAGAGGGCAACTCTTTAAGATAAGCTTTCAGCCAGCACTCCTGAACCAGTTGGTTCAAGGTGCTAGGTGTTGAAACACCCCTAAGGACCTACTCCCTCAAGTCTCTCCCCCACACATACACACCACAAGCATATGGTTTGTTATTTTCTTTCTTGAGGCCTTGGTGTCCAGCACCTCTTTGGGTTACTAAGTGCTTTGTGGCAATGTTGCTCTTGATAGTGGATTTTGATGCCAGGACATCTTGGCCAGTTTCACTGACCTTTTCTTTACTGTTTTTAAGGTAGTTTCATGCATTTCCTTAGGAAATAAGCTAGTTTTGGGTAGATATTCACTTACACCTTGATTCAAGCATACATTGTGAATTTTATATGATTTCATGAGGATTTTTGCATGAGTTTAATAACAAATTGTATGTTGCATTACCCATGACTTGGACTAGAACTTTGATGCACTCTATTGCTTGATTTCAGGACCAAAGGAAGCAAGGAAGAACCACTTAGCAGTCACGTTAATCTAACTAACGTTACCAGTAACGTGGAATGGGAGGTAACTTGCAAAGTTAATGAGAAAAGTGATTGCCAATAACGCTCTCGAAGCCATCATTGCCCACGTTAAGAGTCACGTTAACCTAGTTAACGTGAACTCTAACGTGAAGAAGGGACTTTGAGCCAACGTTAGTGACACTTAACATTATCACTAACGTTGGCCAATGATCATAAGTGGCTACGTTAGAGTCCACGTTAACTTAGTTAACGTGGCCTCTAACGTTAAAAAGGGGAAGGAAGCCAACGTTAGTGACACTCAACATTTTCACTAACGTTGGCCTAAGGTGCAATGTACCACATTAACTCCCACGTTAACTTGGTTAACGTGGGAGCTAACGTAAGAGGCAAGGGAGGTCGACAAC
>NC_029780.3:73920878-73945370 GCF_000817695.3 Arachis duranensis | reverse complement strand
GGTTTGGATGGATATGTGACTATAATCTTCTCAATACTTGATTTGGGAAATGCATGTGGTATAATCAGTGACCACACTTCATCTCTTCTCATGAGCAATTGACCAAGGAATTGGCTATTGATCAAGATTTGAGAGATTGAATTGCAAGAAATTGTAATTCAATCAATTAAGATTGCCAAGGAGACCAATGAGTGCATTGATTGAGGAAGAGATGAAAATGAACTTGATCCGGAGAATTGCAACATCTCCTGCGCCCAATGAACTCCCCAATTCTGATCTCACCCATTCTCTTTAATTTATGCGTTTACTTTCATGAGCAAACACCCAATTCCCATTTACAATTCTGCAATTTACTTTCAGTCATTTACTTTCAGCCCTTTAATTCTAGCATTTACTTTTTCTGTTATTTACATTCTTGCCATTTTATCTTCTGCAAATCTCAACCCAAATTCTGAATTCGCTCAACTAGAACATTCTTCTAATTAAAGTTGCTTGATCAATCAATCCCTGTGGGATTCGACCTCACTCTAATGTGAGTTTTTACTTGACGACAAATTCGGTACACTTGCAGAAGGAAATTTGTTGAGAGACAGTTTCCACCTGCATCATGCTCCTGTGCAAGTGATATGCTTGGATGAATAAGCTCTTAGGGGTGCCCCATCACTTGGTAACTTGGGTTAACTAACCTGGGATTATCAGTTGAAAGTCCACTATCAAGAGCAACCTTTGCTACAGAGCACTTAATAACCCAAAGAGGTGCTGGACACCAAGGTCTCAAGAAAGAAAGTAACAAACCATATGCCTGTGGTGTGCATGTATGGGGGAGAGAGAGTTGAGGGAGTAGGTCCTTAGGGGTGTCTTAACACCTAGCACCTTGAACCAACTGGTTCGGGAGTATTGGCTGAAAACTTATCTTAAATAGTCGCCCCCTCACAGAGCATTTAGCCTAAGAGGACAATAAACCCTGGAAAGGAAGGGGGGATCAATGAATAAGGATCTCATAGGATGCAATCAAGCAAGTATTCAAGAGCATGATAAGTACCTGAAAACCAGTAAAGGAATGAACCTAAGTTGCTATGCATGAAACCCCATAAACCAAGAACTTGACTTCTATAATAAGAACTTGTTTCTCTAGTTTCTTCATTCATCATTCTTATGCTTTAGTACTTGCTTAGGGACAAGCAAGCTTTAAGTTTGGTGTTGTGATGCCAGGGCATCTTGGCCAGTTTCACTGACCTTTTCTTTACTGTTTTAGGGTAATTTTATGCATTTTCTTAGTAAATAAGCAAGTTTTGGGTAAATATACACTTACATCTTGATTCAAGCAAACATTGTGAATTTTACATGATTTCATGAGAATTATGCAGGAATAGAATGATAAAATGGATAACGCATGATCTCATGACTTGGAATAGAGCTTTGATGCACTTTATTTGCTTGATTTCAGGACAAAGGAAGCAAGAAAGAGCCACGTTAGCAGCCACGTTAGTTTAATTAACGTGACCACTACCATGGAATGGGAGTAAGTTTGCAGCATTAATAGAAAAAGTGATTGCCAATAACGCCTTCGAAAGCCATCATAGCCCACGTTAGTTACATGAATGTGGGAGCTAACGTGGAAGGAAAGGGGAGCTCCAACGTTAGTGGTAAAGGTGAACAACACTAACGTTTCAAAAGGGCACACTTAGCCACGTTAAGAGTCATGTTAATCCAATAAACGTGAACTCTAACGTGGAAGGAAAAAGAAATCGCCAACATTAGTGACACTCACCTTTGTCACTAACGTTGGACTAAGCCAATATTGCCTACATTAGTGGTCACGTTAAGACCACTAACGTGAAGGGTAACGTGGAGCAAGGAATGATAGGCCAACATTAGTGACACTCACCTTTATCACTAACGTTGGAGATGGAAATTACCACCACGTTAGTAGTCACGTTAATGCCATTAAAGTGAGGCACTAACATGGGAGGAAGGGGCGTTTGAAGCATTAGTGACAAAGGTAAGGGTCACTAATGCTCTCAAAGCTTGGGCATGCCCACATTAAGGGCCACGTTAGTTACACTAACGTGGATTACTAACGTGGGAAAGAGAAGCAAGGAGCAACGTTATTGGTAAAGGTGAACGTCAATAACGTTTGTGAAGGACTAAGAGGTAACGTTATTGGTAAAGGTGAATGCCAATAATGTTTGCGAAGGACTAAGAGGCAACATTAGTGGTCACGTTAGTGCCACTAACGTTGAAGTTAACGTGGATCAATTTGGTTTGGAGCGTTAGTGAAAAAGGTTATCGTCACTAACGTTCTTGAACCCACATTTTCACTTAACGTTAACACCACTAACATCCTAACTAACGTCCACCCATGCTTGACTCACACTTTTTCTGCAAACAAAGCTGAGCCCACTGAAGATTGTAACTGCTTCAACTCAAGATCAAAGGCCCATATCCAAGACTTGAAGAGCTGACTAGAAGATCAAGGAGAATAGTATATATAGGAGTAGTTTTGAACTAGAAAGAAGCTTGGCATTTTGGAGAACTACACTCTGTATATTTACTTTTCCTGCAATTTCTAGTTTACTTTAGAATGTACTCTTCTCTATCATCTTCCATTTTCAGAGCTATGAACAACTAAACCCCTTTTCATTGGGTTAGGGAGCTCTGTTGTAATTTGATTGATCAATTATAGTTTTCATTCTTCTTCTTCTTTCGTTTCTCTTGATTTACTAGAAAGCTTTCGATCTTAAATCAATTGGTTAGTTGTCTTGGAAAAGAAACTCTCCATAATTAGATCTCCTCTGAGCCTTGGAAAAGGGATGAGGAGATCATTCTAGAGATGCTTTCTCATGTTAGACCAAATTGGGGTTTGGACGGATATAGTGACGTATAATCCTCCCAACACTTTGATTTGGAAATACATGTGGTATAATCAGTGACCATACTTCATCTCTTCTCATGAGCAATTAAATCAAAAAATTGGACAATTGTTCAAGCTTAGAAAGATTGGGTTGCCAAGAAATTGGGATCTAATCACCTAAGATTGCCAAGGAGATCAATGAATGCATTGATTGAGGAAGAGATGAGAATGAACTTAATTCAGAGAATGCAACATCACCTAGGCCCAATGAATCCCCCATTTCTGATCTTACCCATTCTCTTTACATTCTGCCATTTATGTATGCATGCATTGAATAATTGTTGATTGTTAGATGAAAAAAAATCTTGGAAAGCATGATTAGGGGAGAATTGAGTGAATCAACCCTATACACTTGAGCAACAAGAGCGGATACACTTCCGGTGAGGGTTCGATGCTCAATTACATGTTCTCATCTAGAATTATTACTTTTCATGCAAGTTTGTAAAATTCTTAATAACACAACTCAATTCTGGTTTGGCTTGGTTGTTAATAACTTTCGCCCTTATGCATACATATGTTTTCTTGGAAGTTGATTTATTTTAACCAAGCAATTGCATCCATTTAGATAGTTGCATGTAGGTAGATTGCACATAGTTAGTTTACATTGAATAAATGATAGTACCCTTCGTCTCTTTCTTGATTTAAGCATGAGGACATGCTTGGGTTAAGTGTGGGCAGATTTGATGCACCACTATTTCATGGTACATTTTGTGCTCAATTTAGGTGGATTTTATCCACTTTTCCCATATTTATTCAATGAAATAGCATGGTTTCATAATTTTCTCCTAATTTGTGCTTAAGTGAGAAAACATGTTTTTCGGGCCTTTTATTGGTTGATTTTAATTCACCTTTGATTCCAGTAGATGCTTTGATGCATTTGTTAGTGAACTTAGGTTAAAAAGGCTAGGAATGGATCAAATGAATGAAGAGAAAAGCATGCAAAGTGGAGAGATCATGGAAAATCAAGTATTTGGGATGCATTCATCGATGCGCACACGTATCAGACGTGCACTCATGAATTTGAAGTCACATGGCGACGCGTACGCGTACATGACGCGTGCGCGTGGATAACTAAATGTCAAGCGACGCGTACGCGTGGGTGGTGCTCGCACGTGACTTCATTAAAGTAAAAATGCTGGGGGTGAATTCTGGGCTTCCCAGGCCCAAATCCAACTCAATTAAGATCTTATTATATGCAGAAATCAAGAGTAGTCAACGGGGGGGAAGTCGTAATTGAATTTTGGAGGGAATGCTTTAGTTAGTTTCTTGAGAGAGAAGCTCTCCCTTCTTTCTAGAATTAGGTTAGATGTAGATTTGGATTTCTTAGATCTAGGTTTAATTCATGCTTTGATTTACTTTTCCTTCACAACTTCTTGTGCTGGAGTTAAACGCCCAAACTGGCACAAAAACTGGAGTTAAACGACAGGAATAGCCTCTGCACGTGAAAGCTTCATTGCTCAGCCCAAACACACACCAAGTGGGCCCCGAAAGTGGATTTCTGCACTATCTATCTTAGCTTACTCATTTTCTGTAAACCTAGGTTATTAGCTAGTTGAGTATAAAAACTACTTTTAGAAATTCATTCAGCACCTCATGACATTTTACATCTGAATTTGTATCTTTAACGGCATGAGTCTCTAAACCTCATGGTTGGGGATGAGGAGCTCTGCTGTGTCTTGATGAATTAATGCAATTACTTCTGTTTTCTATTCAATCACGCTTGTGTCTATTCTAAGATATTCATTCGCACTTCAACATGATGAATGTGATAATCCGTAACACTCATCACCATTCTCAACCTATGAACGCGTGCCTGACAACCACTTCTGTTCTACTTTAGATTGAATGTATATCTCTTGGGTTCCTAGTTCACGAGTTTGACTGCCTCTCCTGACAATAGAGCATTCAAATCCGTGAGTTCAGAGTCTTCGTGGTATAAGCTAGAATCAATTGGTAGTATTCCTGATATCCAGAAAGTCTAAACTTTATCTGTGGTATTCCGAGTAGGATCCGGGAAGGGATGACTGTGACGAGCTTCAAACTCATGAATGCTGGGCGCAGTGACAGTGTGCAAAAGGATCAATGGATCCTATTCCAACATTAGTGAGAACCAACAGATGATTAGCCCTATGTAACCCGTAGCTGGACCATTTTCACTTAAAGGACGGCTGGTAGCCATTGACAATGGTGATCCACCAACATACACCTTGCCATGGAAGGAGACCTGCTGTGTGAAGAAGAAGATAGTAGGAAAGTAGAAATTCAGAAGACAGAACATCTCCAAAACCTCAACCTGTTCTCCATGCATAACAAGTATCATTTAATTCATGCTCTTTTACTTTTCGCAATTAAAACTAAGAACCACTATTGATATCCTGACTAAGAATAATAAGATAACCATAGCTTGCTTCAAGTCGGCAATCTCCGTGGGGTCGACCCTTACTCACGTAAGGTATTACTTGGACGACCTAGTGCACTTGCAGGTTAGTTGTGCGGAATTGCAAAATTGTTATTGTAATTTTTATGCACCAAGTTTCTGGCACCGTTGCTGGGGATTGTTCGAGTTTGAACAACTGACGGTTTATTTTGTTGCTTAGATTAGGAAAAATTGTCTTTTGTTAGTTTAGAGTCTATTTTCATGTTTTAAGTTTGGTGTCAATTGCATGTCCTTGTTTGTTCTTCATATTTTTTAATTTGTGTCCATTGTTCTTTCTTGATCTTCAAGTTGTTCTTGTTTATTTTTTTGTTCGATTAGTGTTTCTGGTTTTGTGTCTTTCCCTTTTTTTTTATAATTTTCGAAAAGTTCAAAAAGATTTTTTAATAAAATACTTTTTCTTTCATAACTCAATTGGTTAGAGCGTTGGCTTATGTTTTTGGTATCTTCTTTTCAAAAATAATTTTTCTTTGATTAAATCTTGTGTCAAATTTTAAGTTTGGTGTTCTCTTGTTAATTTTTCTTTAGTTTTTGAAAATTTTATTTTGGTTCTCTAAAAATTTTAAATTTGGTGTTCTTTCTTTTTGCTCTTGTTGTTCTTGTGAGTCTTCAAAGTGTTCTTGAGTCTTCTTTGTGTTTTGATCTTAAAATTTTTAAGTTTGGTGTTCCTTGGTGTTTTTCCTCCAATTTTTCAAAAACAAGGAGCATTAGATCTAAAAATTTTAAATCTTGTGTCTTTTGTGTGTTTTTCTCTTTCATAATAAAATTCAAAAATAAAAAAATATATTTTCCTTTAATTGCTCATAATTTTTGAATTCATTAGGTTGATTTAGTCAAAATTTTTAAAAATCATATCTTTTTCAAAAACTCCTAACCACTTCCTCCCTCCTCATTCTTTTTCGAAAATCCTCATAAAATATTTTCAATTTTTTTATTTTATTATTTTAATATCCATTTTATTATATAATAAAATAAATAAAATAAATCCACATCATCTCCCTTTCTCCATCATGGACCTGAGTGAAAATGAACAGTCCAAAAGGACTCTGGGGTCATACGCTAACCCCACTACTGCTTCATATGGGAGTAGTATCTGTATACCTCCCATAAGAGCTAACATTTTTTAGCTAAATCCTCAGCTCACTATCATGGTGCAATAAAATTGCCAGTATTTCGGTCTTCCACAGGAAGAACCTACTGAGTTTCTGGCACAGTTCTTACAAATTACTGACACAGTACGTGATAAAGAAGTGGATCAGGATATCTACAGATTATTACTGTTTTCATTTGCTGTAAAAGACCAAGCTAAGATGTGGTTAAATAACCAATCCAAAGCTAGCATAAGAACATGGAAACAGTTGTCAGACAAATTCCTGAATCAATATTTCCCTCCAAAGAGGATGACACAGCTAAGGCTGGACATCCAAGGCTTTAAACAAGAGAATAATGAATCTCTTTATGATGCCTGGGATAGGTACAGAGAGATGCTAAGGAAATGCACTTCTGAAATGTTTTCAGAGTGGGTGCAGTTAGACATCTTCTACTACGGGCTTACAGAAAAAGCTCATATATCTCTAAACCACTCAGCTGGTGGATCTATACACATGAGAAAGACAATTGAAAAGGCTCAAGAGCTTATAGATACGGTTGCTAGAAATTAGCATCTGTACTTAAATAGTGAGTCCTCATTGAAAGAAGAAGCTAAGGTAGAATCAACTGACTTTAGTCCTCAGGAACAAGCTGCTGAACTCAATCAGCAACTATCCTTTACAACAAAACAGTTAGCAGAATTTAAGGGGATGCTACAAGAAACCAAAAATGCTAATAAGGCTATGGAATCACAATTGAATCAGACAAAATAGCAGTTATCAAAATAGATAACAGAAGAGTGCCAAGCAGTTCAATTAAGAAGTGAAAAAAATATTAAATACCTCAATTCTAAGCAGCAGAAAGCCAAGAAAAAAATAACTGACAGAGGATGAGCAAACTGCCACCCAAAATCCCTCTGAGGATAGTAAGAGCCCATAGAGGAATGATTCTGGCGTTCAAACCCCAAAAAAGGGTGAAAACTGGTGTTAAATGCCTAGTGGATGCCCAGTTCTGGCGTTCAAACACCAGAAAAGGGTGAAAAGTTTACATTGAATGCCAAACCCATTCCAGAAAAGGGTAGGAATCTGGTGTTAAACGTCCATTCCTCCTCCCATCCTGGTGTTCAAACACCAATGAGGGATCAGACACCTACAAGTGTTGATCACAACTCCCTCAAGAAGGCTTCTTAACCTGCCTCTATAGGAAATAAACCTGCAGCAACCAAGGTTGAAGAATACAAAGCTAAAATGCCTTATCCTCAGAAACTCTGCCAAGTAGAACAGGATAAACAATTTGCCCACTTTGCAGACTATCTAAGGACTCTTGAAATCAAGATTCCATTTGCAGAGGCACTTGAGCAAATACCCTCTTATGCTAAGTTCATGAAAGAAATCTTAAGTCATAAGAAGGATTAGAGAGAAACTGAAAATGTCTTTCTCATTGAAGAATGCAGTGCAGTCATCTTAAAGAGCTTACCATAGAAGCTTAGGATCCTGGGAGCTTTATGATACCATGCACATTGGAGGGTACTTGTACCAAGACAACTTTATGTGATCTTGGGGCAAGTATCAACCTAATCCATGCATCCACTATCAGAAAGCTTAGATTGACTGAAGAGGTCAAACCAACCCAGATTTGTCTTCAACTTGCTGATGGCTCCATTAAATATCCATTAGGCGTAATTGAGGACATGATTGTCAAAGTTGGGCAATTTTCCTTTCCCACTGACTTTGTAGTGCTGGAAATGGAGGAGCACAAGAGTGTAACCCTCATTCTAGGAAGACCTTTCCTAACAAGTGGACGAACCCTCATTGACGTCCAAAAAAGGGAAGTGACCTTGAGAGTCAATGAGGATGAGTTTAGGCAGAATGTTGTTGAAGCAATGAAGCATCCAGACACATCAAAGGACTACATGAGAGTTGATATTATTGACTCTCTGGTAAAGGAGATCAGTATGGCTGAAAATCTCGAATCAGAGCTAGAGGACATCTTTAAAGATGTTCAGCTTGATCTAGAGGTACCCGAGGAAATAAAAGAACCTCTGAAAACTCCTCAAGAAGAGGAGAAACCTCCAAAACCTGAGCTCAAACCATTACCACCATCCCTGAAATATGCGTTTCTAGGAGAAGGTAACACTTTTCCTGTAATCATAAGCTCTGCTTTAGAGCCATAGGAAGAAAAAGCACTAATTCAGGTGCTAAGGACACACAAGACAGCTCTTGGGTGGTCCATTAGTGATTTTAAGGGCATTAGCCCAGTCAGATGCATGCACAAGATCCTACTGGAGGATAATGCCAAGCCAGTGGTTCAACCACAAAGACGACTGAATCCAGCCATGAAGGAGGTGGTGCAGAAAGAGGTCACTAAATTACTAAAGGCCGGGATTATTTATCCTATTTCTGATAGCCCCTGGGTGAGCCCTGTCTAAGTTGTACCCAAAAAGGGAGGCATGACAGTGGTTCATAATAAAAAGAATGAACTAGTTCATACGAGAACAGTTACAGGGTGGTGTATGTGTATTGACTACAGAAGGCTCAATACAACCACCAGAAAGGATCATTTTCCTTTACCATTCATAGACCAGATGCTAGAAAGACTAGCAGGTCAGGACTATTACTGATTTTTGGAGGGCTATTCAGGTTATAACCAAATTGCAGTAGATCATCAGGATCAAGAGAAAACAGCATTCACATGTCCATCTGGAGTATTTGGCTACAGAAGGATGCCTTTTGGTCTATGCAATGCACCAGCAACCTTTCAGAGATGCATGCTCTCTATCTTTTCTGATATGGTGGAAAAATTTCTGGAAGTCTTCATGGATGAATTCTCAGTATTTGGAGACTCATTCAGCTCCTGTCTTGGTCATCTAGCACTTGTTCTGAAGAGGTGCCAAGAGACTAACCTGGTTTTAAACTGGGAAAAATGTCACTTTATGGTGACTGAAGGAATTGTCCTTGGGCATAAAATTTCGAACAAAGGAATAGAGGTGGATCAAGCTAAGGTAGAGGTAATTGAAAAATTACCACCACCCACCAATATTAGGGCAATCAGAAGTTTTCTGGGACATGTAGGATTTTACAGGAGGTTTATAAAAGATTTTTCAAAAATCGCAAAACCTCTGAGTAACCTGCTAGCTGCTGATACACCATTTGTCTTTGACACAAAGTGTTTGCAGGCCTTTGAGACTCTAAAGGCTAAGTTGGTCACAGCGCCTGTCATTTCTGCACCAGACTAGACATTACCATTTGAACTAATGTGTGATGCTAGTGATCATGCTATTAGTGCAATATTAGGATAGAGGCATAACAAGCTTCTGCATATCATTTACTATGCCAGCCGTGTTCTAAATGACGCACAGAAGAATTACACAACCACAGAAAAGGAACTACCTGCAGTGGTTTATGCCATTGACAAGTTTAGATCCTATTTAGTATGATCAAAAGTGATTGTGTACACTGACCATGCTGCTCTCAAATATCTACTCACAAAGCAGGATTCAAAACCTAGCTCATAAGATGGGTGCTGCTTCTGTAAGAGTTTGATATAGAAATAAGAGACAGAAAAGGGACAGAAAACCAAGTGGCTGATCACTTGTCCCGGATAGAACGAGTGGCAGAAGCATCCCTCCCTTCCACTGAGATCTCTGAAACCTTCCCCGATGAGCAACTCTTTGCCATTCAGGAAGTACCATGGTTTGCAGACATTGCAAACTATAAGGATGTGAGATTCATACCCAGGGAGTACAGCAGGCAGCAAACGAAAAAACTGATCTCTGATGCAAAGTACTACTTGTGGGATGAGCCATATCTCTTTAAGAGATGTGCAGACGAAATAATCTGTAGATGTGTGCCTAGAGAAGAAGCACAGAAGATCCTATGGCATTGTCATGGATCACAATATGGAGGACATTTCGGAAGTGAGCGAACAACCACAAAAGTCCTCCAATGTGGCTTCTACTGGCCTACCCTCTATAGAGACTCCCGAGAGTTTGTATGTAACTGTAACAGTTGCCAAAGAGCTGGTAATCTGCCTCAAGGTTACGCCATGGCTCAACAAGGGATCTTAGAGATTTAGTTGTTTGACGTATAGGGTATTGACTTCATAGGGCCTTTCCCACCATCATACTCAAACACTTATATTCTGGTGGCTGTAGACTATATATCTAAATGGGTAGAGGCAATTGTAACACCCACTAATGATACTAAGACAGTGTTGAAGTTCCTCCAGAAATATATCTTTAGTAGATTTGGTGTTCCTAGAGCACTAATCAGTGATGAAGGCACTCATTTCTGCAATAAACAGCTTTACTCTGCTATGGTTAGATACGGAATTAGCCACAAGGTGGAAACTCCATATCATCCACAGACAAATGGGCAAGCTGAAGTCTCTAATAGAGAACTAAAAAGAATCATGGAACGGACTGTAATTGCCCATAGAAAGGATTGGGCAAAGAGCTTGGATGATGCTCTCTGGGCATACAGAATAGCATTCAAGACCCCTATAGGAACTTCTCCATACCATCTTGTGTATGGGAAGGCCTGTCACCTGCCCGTGGAATTGGAGCATAAAGCCTACTAGGCAACCAGATTCCTGAACCTTGATGCTAAATTAGCTGGAGAGAAAAGATTGCTCCAGCTGAATGAGCTAAAGGAATTCAGACTCAATGCTTTCAAAAATGGAAAAATTTAAAAAGAGAAAGTAAAAAGGTGGTATGACAAGAAACTGTCATCCAGAGTCTTTGAGCCAGAGCAGAAAGTTTTGCTATTTAATTCTAGGCTCAGATTATTCCCCGGGAAACTGAAATCCTGGTGGAGAGGACTATATGTGATTACAAGTGTGTCACCATATGGATATGTAGAGCTTCAGGATATCGATTCTGACAAAAAGTTAATTGTTAATGGACAAAGAGTCAAACATTATCTTGAAAGCAATGTTGAGCATGAATGCTCAAAACTAAGACTAGGTTAAAGCTCGGAAAGGTCCAGCTAAATACAATAAAGAAGCGCTTGCTGGGAGGCAACCCAGCCATTAGTAGGAATTTATCTGTTATTTAAATAATAATTATAGGAGTTTGATATAAATTATCTTCAAGATTAATTATCAATTGCAGGAGTTCACAGAGTTACAGAAGGATTCAGAGTAGAAAGCAGAAAAAAGGAGCTCACTGGCACGAAAACGCCAGTAAGAGGCACTTTTGGGCGTTAAACACCAGAATGGGCACCATTCGGGGCGTTTAATGCCAGTAAAGATACCTTTCTGGGCATTAAACGCCAGAATAGGTACCATTCTGGGCGTTTAACGCCAGAATTACAGCATTCTGGGCGTTTAGAAAAACGCCTAGTGATAAAGGCTTTCTAGCGTTTAACGCCAGCCAAGGTACCTGGCTGGGCGTTAAACGCCCAAAACAAGCACCAATTGGGCGTTAAACGCCAGAATGGATGCCATTCTGGGCGTTTAACGCCAGGAATATAGAGGGGAGGAAGTTTTGTTTCCAACTCAATTTTTTTCAAATTTTCATGTTTTCAACCATACTTTCTTGCATGAACATGTTACAAATTCTGATTTTTCAATTTCAATTACAAAAAAATCATAATCCAAAAAAAAAATCTTTCTTCAACTTCTTTTCAAATCTTTTTAAAAACTCATATATCTTTTTAATTTCTTTTCAAATCTTTTTCAAAACTCATCTATCTTTTTAATATCTTTTCAAATCTTTTTCAAATTTAGATTTATCTTTTTCGAAACTTTCTCATATCTTTTCAATTTTAAAATTACATCTTTTGCATATCATACTTATCTTTTCTAAATCATATCTTCTATCATATCTTTTTTTTCAAAATTTACGCCCACCCCCTCCCTTTAAAATTCACATTTGGCCTCCTCCTTTCCTCCACCACTCGAATTTGACTCTCCTCCTATTCCTCTCATTTTCTTTCTTTTGCTTGAGGACAAGCAAACCTCTAAGTTTGGTGTGTTTTTCATGATCACTGGGCAAAGATTCACCAAGATCATGGCTCCTAAAGGAAAATAAACCACTCTAAGAGGCAAGAAAGAGAACACTCCAAAACCACTTTGGAATCAAGAGAGGTTCTTAACCAAAGAACATGTAGACCATTACCACAAAATAATGGGTTTAAGGCCAGTGATCCTGGAAGTTAAATTCAATCTGAAAGAAGACAAATATCCGGAGATCCAAGAGCAGATACGAAACAGGGGCTGGAAAATCCTAGCCAATCTTGAGATAAAGGTGGGTAGAAATATGGTTCAGGAATTCTACTCAAATCTGTGGCAAACAGATAAGCAGAGAATGACTGGAACCGCCTTCTATACCTTTCGAACTATGGTCAGAGGGAAGATTATTTACTTCGACCTGGACAGAAAAAGAGAGGTTTTCAAGCTGCCTCAACTACAAGATGATCCAGAATCCTTTAATAGGAGAATGGTGAGACTAGATAAGCACTTGGACCAAGATCTAGAGAACATATGCTTCCCTGGAACCAAGTGGATAACCAACACAAAGGGTCCCAAATCAACTCAAGAGAGAAGATCTCAAACCAGTTGCTAGAGGTTGGCTGGACTTTATTGGGCATTCTATACTTCCCACCAGCAACCGCTCTGAAGTTACTGTGAAAAGAGCAGTGATGATCCATTGCATTATGCTAGGAAACAAAGTAGAGATTCATCATCTGATTTCTTGTGAGCTTTACACAATTGCAAACAAGAACTCCACTGACACAAAATTGGCTTACCCAAACTTAATCTCTCTGCTATGTAAAAATGCTAGGGTAAAGATGGGAGTGGATGAATATATCTCAGTCGAGCACCCAATCACCAAAAAGTCAATGGAAGGACAACAAGTGCAAGATAACTCCATCAAAAGGAGGGCGCAGGAGTTCCTCCTAGAAATCCCTCAGATCGACTACTGGACTGACCTAGAAGCATCTGTCACCAAGCTGCAATAAGCTATGGATCAGCTTAAGGAAGAACAACAAAATCAAAATAGCATGCTCTGCAAACTACTTAAGGAACAAGAAAAGAAAGGGCGTGAGCTATAGGAGCTGAAGCACCAGAAGCTTTCCCATAGAGGGACCAGACACCCCATAGATTGAAGGAGCATCTATCTCCCAAAATAAAGGTTGTTGAGTTCTAATCTTAAATCTGTGATAACTTTTATTATTAGAAACATATCTTAAGAATTATATGAGCATTAGTAATTAGGGTCCTTATTTTTATTTTTTTATTTTATTATCTCCAAGTAAGCTATAATTTGTTCCTTTTATCATCACTAAACATTAATAAAATAGTAGATTTTCTTTAGAGTAAGGAGGCAATTATTTCAAGTTTTCAATAAGAAAAATTCTAATTATTTTTATGTGGTGGCAACACTTTTTATTTTCTGAATGAATGCTTGAACAGTGCATATTTTTTATAGTGAAGTTTATGAATATAAAAATTGTTGGCTCTTGAAAGAATGATGAACAAAGAAAAATGTTACTGATAATCTGAAAAACCATGAAATTGATTCTTGAAGCAAGAAAAAGCAGTAAAAAAGGCAAAAAGAGAAAGAAAGAAAAAGAAGAAGCAAACAGAAATAGCCAATAGCCCTTTAAACCAAAAGTCAAGGGTAAAAAGGATCTAAGGATTTGAGCATTAACGGATAGGAGGGCCCCAAAGGAATAAAAACTTGGCCTAAGCGGCTAAATCAAGCTGTCCCTAACCATGTACTTTTGGCATGAAGGTCCAAGTGAAAAGCTTGAGACTGAGTGGTTAAAGTCGTAATCCAAAACAAAAAGAGTGTGCTTAAGAACTCTGGACACCTCTAACTGGGGACTTTAGCAAAGCTGAGTCACAATCTGAAAAGTTTTACCCAGTTATGTGTCTATGGCATTTATGTATCTGGTAGTAATACTGGAAGACAAAGTGCTTAGGGCCATGGCCAAGACTCATAAAGTAGCTGTGTTCAAGAATCAACAAACTGAACTAGGAGAATTAATAACACTATCTAAAATTTTGAGTTCCTATAGATGCCAATCATTCTGAGCTTCAAAGGATGAAGTGAGATGCCAAAACTGTTCAGGAGTAAAAAGCTACTAGCCCCGCTCATCTAATTAGAATCTGAGCTTCATTTAAAACATTGAGATGTATTACCTCTTGATCTTCTTTTTATCCTATTTTATTTATCTAGTTACTTGAGGACAAGCAACAGTTTAAGTTTGGTGTTGTGATGAGTGGATATTTTATACGCTTTTTGGGGGTATTTTCATATAGTTTTTAGTAGGATCTAGCTACTTTTTAGTATATTTTTATTAGTTTTTATGTAAAAAACACATTTCTTGACTTTACTATGAGTTTGTGTGATTTTTTGTAATTTCAGGTATTTTCTGGCTAAAATTGAGGGACCTGAGCAAAAATCTGATTCAGAGGCTAAAAAAGGACTACAGATGCTGTTGGATTCTAACCTTCCTGCACTCGAAATGGAATTTCTGGAGCTACAGAAGCTCAATTGGTGCACTCTCAATTGCGTTGGAAAGTATACATTTTGGTCCAGCAATATATAATAGTCCATACTTTGCTCGAGTTGTGATGACGCAAACTGGCGTTTAACGCCAACTTTCTACCCTATTCTGGCGTTAAACGCCAAAAACAGGATACAAGCTGGAGTTAAACGCCCAAACTGGCACAAAAGCTGTAGTTAAATACCAGGAATAGCCTCTACATGTGAAAGCTTCATTCCTCAGCCCAAACACACATCAAGTGGGCCCTGGAAGTGGATTTCTGCACAATCTATCTTAGCTTAGTCATTTTCTGTAAACCTAGGTTACTAGTTGAGTATAAAAACTACTTTTAGAAATTCATTCAGCACCTCATGAAATTTTACATCTGAATTTGTATCTTTGACGGCATGAGTCTCTAAACCCCATGGTTGCGGGTGAGGAGCTCTGCTGTGTCTCGATGAATTAATGCAATTACTTCTGTTTTCTATTCAATCACGCTTGTTTCTATTCTAAGATATTCATTCGCACTTCAACATGATGAATGTGATGATCCGTGACACTCATCACCATTCTCAACCTATGAACGCGTGCATAACAACCATTTCCGTTCTACTTTAGATTGAATGTATATCTCTTAGGTTCCTGGTTCACGAGTTTGACTGCCTCTCCTGACAACAGAGCATTCAAATCCATGAGTTCAGAGTCTTTGTGGTATAAGCGAGAATCAATTGGAAGCATTCCTGAGATTTGAAAAGTCTAAACCTTGTCTGTGGTATTCCGAGTAAGATCCGGGAAGGGATGACTATGACGAGCTTCAAACTCATGAATGCTGGGCGCAGTGACAGTTTGCAAAAGGATCAATGGATCCTATTCCAATATTAGTGAGAACCAACAGATGATTAGCCCTACGTAACCCGTAGCTGGACCATTTTCACAAAGAGGACGGCTGGTAGCCATTGACAATGGTAATCCACCAATATACAGCTTTCCATGGAAGGAGACCTGCGTGCGTGAAGAAGAAAACAGTAGGAAAGTATAAATTCAGAAGACAGAACATCTCTAAAACCTCAACCTGTTCTCCATTACTGCATAACAAGTATCATTTCATTCATGCTCTTTTACTTTTCGCAATTAAAACTAAGAACCACTATTGATATCCTGACTAAGAATAATAAGATAACCATAGCTTGCTTTAAGTTGGAAATCTCTGTGGGATCGACCCTTACTCACGTAAGGTATTACTTGGACGACCCACTGCACTTGCTGGTTAGTTGTGCGGAATTGCAAAATTGTTATTGTAATTTTCGTGCACCAGCTAGTGAAAGTGTTTATTATTCAAGTTTGGGAAGATTTGGGGACATTGGTTGGGATAAAAGGAGTGTTTTTGTTTTTGTTGTAAATATTGGGAATTGGGTGCATACTCATGTATTGATCAAATGTTAGACCTTATGCATTGATGATCTTGTATAAAGTTTGAAAGAAAGAAAAAAAATGAGAAAAACAAAAGAAAAAAATGTAAAAGAAAAGAAAAAAAGAAAAGAAAAAGAGAAAAAAATAGAAAAAGAAAGAAAAAGAAAAGCAATAAAAAGGGGACAAAATGCCCCAATGTAAAGTTCAAATAAAAGAATCAATGCATAAGTGTTGTGAAAATCAAAAGAAAATGCATGAGTATGTGAAAAAGTGAAGGATGGGTAGTTAGGTTAGTTTCTAATTGTATAGGTTATTATATAGGTTAGGTGGAAAAGTTTAAGCTCATCAAAGATTCAAATTTCAGACTCACTTAACGATATATGATCCTACCTTGACCCTAGCCCCATTACAACCTATGAAAAGACCTCATGATGAATGTATGCATGCATTGAATAATTGTTGATTGTTAGATAAAAAACAAACCTTGGAAAGCATGAGTAGGGGAGAATTGAGAGAATTGACGCTATACACTTGAGCGACTAGAGTGCAAACACTTCCAGTGAGGGTTCGATGCTCAATTCCTTGATTCCCGGCTTTCATAAGCTTTCTTCTTGCAAGTCTACTTGAACTTCATTTTGATATTTAAATTGGTAGGATTCATGTGTCGTCATATGACCTTAGCCCTACCCGTTTATACATGCTCTTGGAGGATTGATTTATTTTTAACCAAATAGGTAGAATCATTTTACATTTAGTTGCATTCATTTAGATAGGATGCATTTAGATAGGATGCATTAAATAAATGTCCATACCCCTTTTCTTGTCCTTCTTTGGTTTAGCATGACGACATGCTATGGTTTAAGTGTGGGGAGGTTGATAAACCCTATTTTTAGGGTTTATCTTGTGTTGAATTTAGAGGATTTTGTCAACTTTTCTCCCATGTATCCAATGAAATAGCATGGTTTTGTACATTCTCCTTTAATTGTGCTCAAGAGTGAAAACATGCTTTCAGGACTTAAAATAGCTAAATTTAATTTACCTTGATTCTATTAGATGCCTTGATATGTTTGTTAAGTGATTTCAAGTTTAGGAGGCAAAGATTGGATCAAGGGAATGAAGAAAAAGCATGTAGCAATGGAGAACTCATGAAGAAATGAAGGAATCGCAAAAGTTGTCAAGCCCGACCTCTTTACACTTAATTGATCATAACTTGAGCTACAGAGGTCCAAATGACACGGTTCTAGCTGCGTTGGAAAGCTAACATCCGGGACTTCGAAATGACATAAAATATGCCATAGTTGCATCACGTATAGGGATGCGTACATGCACTGTACGCATACGCGCTGATGGTTGCACATGATTCGCTTAATGCAACTCGTGGCCAGTGATTTTAGAAGCCTTGTTGGCCCAATCCAACTCAATTCTAATGCTATTTAAGCCAATGATTAAAGGGGAATCAAGAAACTTTTACATACTTTTCACCATTAGTTTAGTTTAGTTTAGTTTTTGAGGGAAAGTTAGTTTCTAGAGAGAAAAGCTCTCTCTTCTCTCTAGAATTAGGATTAGGTTTAGATATAGATTAGGAATTCTTAAATCTAGGTTAATTTCATGCTTTGATTCACTTTTCCTTTTGTAATTCTCCTTCTTCTACATCTCTTCTCTCTAGTTTAGCATTTAATTCTTGTAGTTCTCTACTTTTATGTTGATGCATTTTTGTTCTTCCACTTTCCTTTTAATGCAATTTATGTTTTCATGTTCCTTTATTGTTCATTTGATTTGTTGTTGTTTAATTCCTTGCAATTGAGTATTGTAGATTTACTTTCCTTGCAATTTTACTATGCTTTCCTTTTATCCCTTCCAAGTGTTTGATGAAATGCTTGGAAGGATGTTAGAGTAGGATTTTAGTGCGCTTGGCTTGGAAAGGTAACTTAGGAACTCTTGAGTTACTAATGTCCAAGTAATTAATGATTGGGAGCCATATACTCTAGTTCTCACCAATTGAATTGATGGAGAGTTAGGACTTATGGACTAGGATTGATATAGCTCATTTGACTTTCTTTTACTACTAGTTAGAGGATGACTTAATGGGATTGATCCTTGCCAATTCTCAAGTTATGGTTAGTGATTAGGATAGAGATCCTTGACCACCAACCCCTTGCCAAGACCTTTTTAGCCATTAGTTTATTTCCTTGTCATTTACATTTCTTGTCTCTCATCTCAAAACCCCAAAATATACCTCATAACCAATAACAAGACACTTTATTGTAATTCCTTGGGAGAACGACCTGAGGTTTGAATACTTCGGTTTATAATTTTAGGGGTTTGTTACTTGTGACAAATAAATGTTTGTATGAAAGGATTATTGTTGGTTTAGAGACTATACTTTACAATGAGATTTCATTAGTGAAATTCTAGACCACACAAAAATTCATTCATCAGGGTGAAGTTTCATGTTCCTCTGTCACTTCAATTAGCTTCTGTGAATATGGAATCCTAGGCTCAAATACCTCCACGACCTCCTTCTTCATTGAATTTTCACTTGACATAGAGACCTTTTCATCTTGTTCTTCCACTTCCTCCTTTGCACTCAACATTTGATTTAATAGCACTTTTACGGAGGAGGTTTGTTGTTCTTCCCAAGATTTCTTCATCTCCTCTTCATATCTTTCAATCACGGATTCAAGTGTTGAGAGTTTTTGGTTCAGGAAAGTCTATGGGGGCTGTGAGTTTTCATGTTCCTTTGTCATCTCAAGTGGCCTCTGTGGATATAAAATCCTTGGCACATATACCTCCACTACCTTCATTCTTCATTGAAATTTCACTTGATATAGGGGCCTCTTCTTCCACTTCCTCACTCAGATTGGTTTTCATCATCAATGCTTGACAATCCTGAGTGTTTCCTTATTTTTTTTAAGTGCCCATCTATCTTCTGAAAGAGGATTTCTTGTTTTCTCCAGGATTGTTCTTGCCTTTCCAATAATTCTTTGGACTTTTGAAGGGGATCATCAGCTACTAGCTCAAAAGATGAAGGTTGAGAAAAATTTTATGGATATGGATGTGTTGTGGTGAAGTTTTTTTGAGTGTTATAAAATGAATATTGTGAGTTATGAAATGAGTTTTGTGACTGTTGAGATGAGTTTTCTGTGTAGTGGAATGAATTCTGTGGTTGGTGAAATAAGTCGTATGGATCTTGGGGGAAACTTTGCGTTGAGGCAAAATCAAGTGATAAAGAATTTTCAAGTGAAAAACTGGGGGTGAGGTTGGACAATTTAGCATAAATGAGTTGAAGGATTGCTCAAGTGTTGATGGCTCTTGATTAATGGAGTATGACACATTGAGTGCTCTCTGATTTTGATCCTCCCAAGTACAACATGAAGAATTGTTGAATTTATCACAATATGGATCATCTTGTGGCATTGGGGTGCAATCTTGCATGAATTTATTGAAGGCACACTGCAGTGATGATGTTTCTTGATGAACAAAATATGAATTATTAAGATCTCTTTGGTTTTGACCCTCCCAATCACAATATGAGTAGTTGTTATAGCAATATGAATCATCTTGTGGCTCTGGGAGGTGTTCATACTCTATCATTTCTTATTGATACTCCCATCCACCATTACCATAATAACATGAATCATTTTGTGGTGTTGGGCAATATCCTATGAAATTGTCTTGATCATTTTGTGGCTTTGGAGCATATCCCCACTGGGTGGATTGCTCATAATCTGTCATTTCTTGGTGATATTTTCAGCCACCATTAGGATAATGAATTGAATCATTTTGTGGTGGTGAGTAATATCCCATGAAATTTGTTTGATCATAAGATGAGGTAGACTCCATTTAAATTTTTATGAAACACAATCACCAAAGAAAATTGAAATTCATGTAACAGATGAGAATTTTTTAGTGAGGCAATAACACAAACACCTTAGTATCAGCAGAAAATAGAAAATTAAAAAGAACTAAAATAACAAAAACATAGGAAATTGCTTAATCTAGACTTATCACCTACTTAATCATTGTTGATCTTAATCAATCCCCGACAATGACGCCAAAAACTTGATGAGGGAAAATCATTTTTCCACACAAACTAACCGGCAAGTGTATCGTGTCGCATCAAGTAGAAAATTGAAATTCATGTAACAGATGAGAATTTCTTAGTGAGGCAATAACACAAACACCTTAGTATCAGCAGAAAATAGAAAATTAAAAAGAACTAAAATAACAAAAACATAGGATATAACAAAGGTGAGGTCGATCCCACAGGGATTGATGGATCAAGCAACTTTGGTTAGGTGATTAATTTAGTCAAGCTAACAGTGGTAAATTGAGTAGAATTGAGTTATAGAATATAAATTGCAAGAAAACTAAAGTGCAAAATGTAAATGGCAGAATATTAAATGAAGCTTAAAGCAATTAGAATGAGAAATAACAGAAAACAAGATTCATTAGGGATTAGAGATATCATAATCCACGATGAATCAAATGGGTCTCAACTTCTTTCTCAATCATCTTGATAGATCTATGGCAGATTGAAAGTGAGTGGATCCCAATTCCTTGGTGACCCAATCTCTCTAATCATAATCAACTTGACAATTCCTTGATCTAGTGATCATGAGAAGATGTTAAGTGCATATCCCTCATCTATAAGCCACACTACTTCTCAAGATCTCAATTCCTCCCGAATGGTGTTGATCTAGAGAGTAGTGAGAAATAGAGCTTCAGTTTTAATTTCCATAATTCTCCTTCCGAGGCTCACATAGAAATTCACAGATTCAAACCCCTTTCCAGAGTGAATGGATCTCAATCAAAACAGAAGTTATTTCTTAGCTATCTAGATGAATTGAGAATAAGAAGAAGTTCATTCAATCATATCATTTATAATAGAGCTCCTCCCCAAATGAAGTGGGGTTAATGGATCATTGCTCTAAGAACACTCGCAAAAAATTTAAATTGCATGAAAAGTGAAATCAGCTCAAAGCAATTGGAAATGTAAAGTTGCAAAAAGTAAATTGGCAGAGAATAAATTATGCAAGAAATTAAAATTGCATAAAGTAAACTGAATTCAATACAATTGAAATGTAAAAGTGCAGAAAAAGAAAAGTGTTTACAAGATCTTTCTATTCTACTCCTACTCCTACTCCTCCTACTACTACTACTCCTACTATACTCCAACACCAGAACCCCATAATTACTTCTCCCTTTTGAATTGAAACTCATGCCTTTATATAGGCTTTCTTAAATTAAAAATTGAAATGAAATTTAAAATAAATTACAATCAAATTAAATCTAGATGATTCTTGTGGCCTTGATTGAGTGATATGAATGGACTTGGCAGATTAAGAAATTAATATGAAAGATACGTTGCAAGTACAGTTCTTAACCAACAAAAATCCGCTTATCAATTTAGAAGGGTTGTCACAAAATTAGAATTAAAATATTGGAGTATGAGTCCTAGGTCGTCTCCCAACGAGTTACAGAAAGGTGTGCTATTATATTAATCAGGGGTTTTCCAAGATGGTTTTGAGTTTGGTTAACAGAAAATTAAATCAGAGAAACAATGTAATTTAAATAAAAATCTTGACCGGGAGTAGATTAATCGGAAGTTCTATCCTTGTTGGAGTTCTCCCAAGATCAATTGATAATTGAAGGTTGTTCTACTTACTTATCCTTTACTAGGTAAAGGAAAGTCAAGTAAGTTGGAAGTCTACTTCTATTCACAAGTTCTAATCCTCTCCCTTGGGAAGGATTAGTGTCAGTGACTAGAGAGCCATCCAACAATAAACCCAATTACAATTTTACTCTTGAGCATTCCAACTCAAGGTTCTCCTTTCAATCAATTCCCAATCAAGTTAGAGAACTACTCGCTCATTATGAATGTAAATATCACAAAATAAAAATAAGAAATAAAGAAAGACATGATAGACAATAATAAAAAAGATCAATTAAAAATAAAAATGGTTCTTGTATTAGTAAATTCTAAAAATAATCCAATTGTAACTCTGAACAAATTAAGGATATGAAATAGTAAGCAAAAAGTAAAGAAAACAAACTAGAGTGATGAAGTCTTGCGGAGGTAATAACTCTTCTCAATATCCCAATCCAAAAAGCAATAAAAACAAAATCCTAAGAACTATGAATGTGTAGAGAGAAAACCTAGAGGAGGAGTAAAATCAGATCTAAAAACTAAGAATTATGCGGAATGAATGTTCTCTTTGGTCTCTACATGTTCCCTGGCTCTAATCTGTGTTTCTGGACCGAAAACTGGGCTGAAATGCGGCCCAGAATCCACGCCAGTGTTTCTGTAAACTCTGCAGATCGCGCAAGTCATGCGTATGCGTCGTCTACGCGTGCGTGTCATGCAGCGTTTTTCCGTGCCATGCGTGCGCGTTGTCCGCGCATTCGCGTCACTCGTGTAGCTTCCAATCCACGCATTCTCGTCAGGCACGCGAATGCGTCCCTGCGATTTCCTCCATTTTGCGCGGTCGCGTGAGCCATGCGCTCTGCGTCGCTTCTCACTGGTCATCTCCTTAATTTCTTGTGTTCCTTCCGT
Source organism: Arachis duranensis (assembly GCF_000817695.3). Taxonomy (NCBI): domain Eukaryota; kingdom Viridiplantae; phylum Streptophyta; class Magnoliopsida; order Fabales; family Fabaceae; genus Arachis; species Arachis duranensis. Next base: position 73,922,472 of record NC_029780.3, on the reverse strand, counting down.
TTTTGCAAGCTTCCTCTCCATTCTCTAAGCCATTCCTCCCCTATGAAGCCTGAATCACTTAACACACAGATCACGACATCAAATGATATAAATGAGAATAAAAATATACAATTAAAAGATCTTTAGGAAGCAAGTTTTCAAGCATAGAACAATTTTAGGAGGGAATTGTAAATACATGCAAATCATATGAATAAGTGGGTGAAGACTTGATAAAACCACTCAATTAAACACAATATAAATCATAAAATAATGGTTTATCAGTCACCATCGCGTACGCGTCCCTTGGCAGCATTCATTAACTGAACATCGCGTTCGCGTTAAGAACGCTCCTTCCCCGCGTACGCGTCACCTATGCGTACACGTGGCGTGCAAAACTTCAGTTCCACGCTGCTACTCAACCCATGCGTGTGCGTGCTTGTTGACAAACCCCAATTTGACGGTTTATTTTGTATTGAGTTTAGGGGATTTTATCACCTTTTACCCACATTTACTCAATGAAATAGCATGGTTTTGTATATTCTCCTTTAATTGTGCTTAAGAGTGAAAACATGCTTTTTAGGTCTTAAAATAGCTAAATGTAATTTACCTTGATTCCATTAGATGCCTTGATATGTTTTTTAAGTGATTTAAGATTTAGGAGGCAAAGATTGGATCAAGGGAATGAAGAAAAAGCATGTAAAGTTGGAGAACTCATGAAGAAATGATGGAACCAAAAAGTTGTCAAGCCTGACCTCTTCGCACTTAATTGACCATAACTTGAGCTACAGAGGTCCAAATGATGCGGTTCCAGTTGGGTTGGAAAGCTAACATCTGGGGCTTCAAAATGATATAAATTTTGCCATATGTTGCTTCGCGTTCAGGGGCGCGCACGCGCACTTTGCGCGCGCGCGCCGATTCTGTCCGTGGCCCACTTTAATGAAATCGTCCCCAGCGGTTTTAGGAGCCTTGTGGGCCCAATCCAACTCATTTCTGATGCTATTTAAGTCAAGTATTGAAGGGGAATCAAGACTTTTTAGGTACTTTTGATCATTAGCTTAGTTTTAGGAGTTAGAGTTAGTTTTAGAGAGAGAAGCTCTCACTTCTCTCTAGGATTAGGAATTAGGGTTAGATTAGGATCTCATAGTTCTAGATTTAATTCAAGTCTCCTTCTACTTCTACCTTCAAGTGGTGATTGCTACACTTTGGTTCTTCTTTCTATCCCTATCCTCTTGTTGTAATTTCTCTTATTTTGTTTCTAGGTTTGTAATTGAGATATTCTTGTTCTTTTGCTTTCTTTTAATAATGCAATTTGAGATAATTCATGTGATTGTGATGTTGTTGATTGTTGTTTTGTTAATTCTTTGTAATTGTTGGTTGTTGATTCCTTTTATTCTTACAAATAAAAATGCTTTCTTTCATTACCCTCCAAGTGTTGGCTAGAGTAGGATTTTATGTTCTTGGCTTGAGAAGGTAACTTAGGATTTCTTGAGTCACTAGTGTCCAATTGATTGCTAGTTGATAGCCATTAACTCTAGCCTTCATTAATCCAATTAGTGGAAAGCTAGGACTTATGGACTAGGATTGATATAACTCACTTGACTTTCCTTTGTTAATT
>NC_029780.3:73919169-73920586 GCF_000817695.3 Arachis duranensis | reverse complement strand
CTATGGCTATGAGTTTGGTTCTAATTTGGTTGTAGGAAATGTGCACCTCAATGATGACACTCATTATGGATGGAACCAACAAAGATGGGAGGAGCCTCAAGGAATTGATCACTCCTATTGGCATCAACCTCCGGACACTTATAGGTATAATTCTCATCCTAATGCATGTCAATTTAACGGCTATGATGACTCTTTTTGTGACACTCAACAATCAACATCATATGCATATGAATTTCATCCTCAACATGAACCTCAACCATTCTCACAAGCCTTTCCATACCAAGCACCTTCCTATGATCCATATTCACCATATGACCAATCATCCATGCCATATTCTTATGACCATTATGAGCGAGAACCCTTAGAACCACCACAACCCTATCAAGATTACTCTCAAGAACCACCTCAATGCACACCATCTCCATACCCTTACCAAGAAGAACCACCTTCCTACTATAAACCCTCTCTCCAAAATAATGAACCTTCCCATTCACCCCAAGCCCCAATAGACGATCCTCTCACTTTGTTACTCCAAGGACAAGAAGCCATGAAGCGGGATACACTTGAGTTTGTGACCAATTTGACCAAGGTGGTGCACACTTTAGCCCACCAATGTTTAAATACTCAAGATACTTCCATGACCACATGTGAAAAGTCAAAAGGAGAACAAAGCATGAAGGAGAAATTGGAAAATCCGATGAAGAAGGAGGAGTCGAATTTTGTGCTAGAACAATTGAAGGAGCCTATGATCATTGAAGAAAAGGAAGAAGTGATTGAAGATTTAGGAGATATTGAAAGTCCATGGGAATGTAGCATCATGGAGAACTCTTCCAAGAAGCTTGATATTGATGTTGAGGAGGATGCGCAACCTCCAAGGCATATCATAGTTGGAGACTTGGAAGAGGCTTATCAAGAGATGGATTCAATCATGGATGAATTCCTCTCTACAATGGAATCCTCTCCCATTGGACATGAAGTTGAAACTATAAAAGAATGTGCACAACCTCCCAAGGATAACGAAAATGGCATGGTATATATTGAAATTGAAGAATATGAAGAGGTTGATCAAGAGATGAACTCATTCATCAATGAATTCCTATCCAAAGTTGAATCACCTCCCATTAAACAAGATGAAGCTCTTGAAGACAACACCAAGCCACGTAACAAAGGGGATGAGGTTGAAATTGAAGAAGCTTGTGAAGAGGTGGAAATAACTAAAGAAGAGCCTAAAGAAGGAGACCTTGCATTGTCTAAGTGTGGGGAGGTCTCCCTTCCCAAGTCACCATCCAAAACAACATTCAAGTGGGTAAAATTCTTATCCCTAAGCTTTACTTTCTCACTTGAATATGGTTTAATTGAAAATGATGGTCAACTTAGAGCTCTTTGTGGAGTCAAAAGTATAAGAGAGTTGTGTAGT
>NC_029780.3:73909293-73915255 GCF_000817695.3 Arachis duranensis | reverse complement strand
TAGAGACTATACTTTACAACGAGATTTCATTAGTGAAATTCTAAACCGTCAAAAATCCAATCGTCAAAATGGCGCCGTTGCTACATTTACTTAATAAGTGATTTGAGTTACCATTGTAGGTAGATGTTTCATACATAATTGTTTGTACAACTTAATTGTAGCTTAGTCACATACATGTTGTGTTTAGTAGTAGATGAATAATATCAAAATTGCATTTTTATGAATTGTATGATGGTTGAGTGAATAAGAATTGTGAAGCCTAAGGGGAGCATCCAGCAATTTGTTTTCTGACATAAAAAAAAAGAGAAGGGGTGGATAGCTTCAGGCCCCAGGCCCAACTCGGTCTGCGCGAGCGCGCACATCGCGCCAACGCGCCATTTCATAACTTAGCAAGGTACGCGGACGCGCACTTGCCGCGCGCGCGTCCTTGTGTGCTGCCACCAATCTAGGCCAAGGACCCGAGAGTTAGGCATGCCTCAAGCCTATTTTAAGCCTCAGGCCCAATCTAATGTACGCGTGCGCGCACTTTACGCGCACGCACCCATGCCTATTCTGCCACCCACGCTAGCGCGCACTGCACGCTCACGCGTGGACCTCCAATTTCTCTCACTTGGCGCGGACGCGTACATGCCGCGTGCGCGCCGATCTGATTGCGCGACTTCCAGGCCATTCTCCAGAGAGTTAGGCCTGAGTTGGGCCAACTCTAAGCCCCTAGCCCAACTCCTTCCACGCGTGCGCGCACTGTACGCGCACGCGTCCCTTCCTACTCTGCTCATCCACGCTCAGGCGCGTTGTACGCGCACGCGTAGGTCCCAAGTTTCATCAAAGGACGCGGACGCGCAGATGGCGCGCGCGCGTCGATTCAAAATATGGGATAACCCTAAGACGCGAAGAGCGTTGCGCCGCAGCGCACTTTTTCCCCCAACCTCTATCTTCTTCTTCCTCCTCTCTTCCCCAACCGCCGTCGCAGCAGCAGCACCGGCCGCCGCCACACACCCTACCTCCGTCACCACCTTCGGCCATCATTCCTCTTTCCCCTCTCACCACCACCCGTTCTCTCTCTCCCTCTCACTCCTCTCGCCCACATCACCGCCACCATCTCCACCGCCACGCCGCCATCACTGCCGGCGGGCCAACCCCTCTCTCCCCTTCCCGCTCACTCCTCTCCCATTCTCCTCTTTCATCATCACCGTCCCATTCTCCTCTCCCCTCGGCTTCTCATTCTTCTAGCAGAGCCACAGCGCCGGCAGCACTTTCCACCGCCTCCATTCTGCCATAACCACCACCGTTCATGGCGGCGCAGCTCCCGGCACTATTCCCCCCCAGTTTCCTTTCCATTCTTAGTTCTTCTCTGCTCCCAGGTTCCTGCTCCGTTTTTGTATTTTTTCTGTTTTTTTTCCTTTTTACTGTTCGTTTTGATTAATTACTGTAATTGCATGTTAGCTAGTTAGACTTAGAATTTTGTATGTTAGGTTAGATAGATATACTTGCTGTTAGGTAGCTAGGGCTGGATAGAGGATTCTAGGCCTGATAAGTGCTCCGTTTGTGCTTAATTGCCGTCTGCCTCTTTGGATGTTGTATGCTGATTTTGGACTGTTTTTGTGCATTTCATGTTGCCTGAATGCTATACCACTGTCACTTTGCCTAATTGATGTTGTTTTCTATGCTAATTGTGATAATTTGCTATCCGGGAACGTCCAATTTTAAGCCGGAATGCTGCCCGATTTTCAAGGAAATTAGTTCATTTTGGTCTTTATTTTAATCTTGGGCAAATTTCCGTTTCCGTTTTGACTTCCCGGATTTGCACAATCATTGTGAACATGAACCATATCTTTTCTTTTCATTGCGCATAAATTTCATCATATCACTAACCCACTTTTCTAACTCACTAATTTCTTTAACCATCTAACTTCTACTCACCTTTAACCCACTTTAACAATTCTTTCAAAAATATGATGATATTATTGCCTTTTGAATATGAGTTGTTGATTTTAATGAAGCTTGCTTTCTTGGTTTACTTGTTCACTTTTGCATATTCATTGCAACATCATGATTATTCTTTGATAATTGTATCCTGAACATGCCTTCTTTGTTACATGCTAAATGTCTTATATACTCTATCATAATTTTCAGGATGTCGGATAAAGGCAAAGCCATAGCCACTACCTCCAAGAAGAGAAAACACTCTACCCCTCCATTCCTTCCATCTACAAGAATTATGCCAAGAATCCATTAAATGATGTAGACAAGGAGAATCAACAGTTACCTTCTACCAACCCTGACAAATTCCCCAATCTTTACTGTGAGCTCCGGTTTTCTAAATATCGAACTACAAAGCTGAACATTGAGAAAAAGTTGCTCCTCCCTACTGATGTGAGACGGTCTATTACCGGTCAGATCCTTGAGTTGGGTATTCACTTTGTTGACCGAGATTTGGGGGATATCAATGTATCTTGGGTGAAGGAATTTTACTGCAACTTCTTCCGTCTGACATTGGATTCGGTTCAGGTGCGAGGTAGGGAGATTATGATTACTAAGACTGCGATTGAGGAGGCGCTACAGTGCCGGCATGTCCCGGATGAGCTGTGTGCCCATCAGCAGGCTGAGTTAGCCATACACAGCATGACTTTTGATTATGAGGCACTCAGGAGTGTCATTGGGTTACCAGATGCCACATGGGTTATGGATGCAAATAATACTAAGCCGAAAAGGGATGCTCTTCACTCATCTGACTCGTGAGGCCAAGACTTGGCAGATGATATTCGCATGCTACTAATCTCTACTGTGAGCTCCGGTTTTCTAAATATCGGACTACAAAGCTGAACATTGAGAAGAAGCTGCTTCTCCCTACTGATGTGAGACGGTCCATTGAAGGTCGGATCCTTGAGCTAGGCTTATCAGACAGTGTATGTGGCGGGCACATATTCGTGGCCTACTCCCATTTCCTATATTGGTCACGAGTATGGCGGCCCTAGCTGAGGTTCCGTGGTTGGATGATGATGTGCGACCACCGCCCCCTGATGCTGATGACAGGGAGGTTACTATCCCCTGGGGTGGTTGGGTGCACGAGAGGCCACCTGCTAGACACCGCTCTCGGGCTAGAGCTGTCATCGGGACACCTTCACCATCAGCCCCTACAGCTGCCCCATCATCCTCTACCGCTGCCGCTCCTTCATCATCTACAGATCCACCAGCAGCCCCTGAGCCTACTTATCTCTTGGTCCAGCGTCTTTTCCGATTCTTAGAGCGCGAGCGACGCCATGTCAGACGCCGTTTAGATCGGATGGACCAGGCACTTATCTCTTTGGGTGCTGAGCTACCTCCGCTTCCCGATTCTCCGGCCTCCGATGAGCAGGATCATCAGGAGGAGGAGGCGGAGGCACCGACTCAGTAGGATGCTCCTCTAGCTGCTCCAGACACCACAGAGCCACAGCCACAGTCAGAGCCAGAGCACACCCTTGTACCTTCCACTGATCCTCCGGTTTAGCATCGAGGACAATGCTTGTTCTCAAGTGATCGTTGTACCTCCCATTGATCCTCCGGTTTAGCATCGAGGACGATGCTTGGTTTTAAGTGTGGGGAGGGCACCGGTAGCATTATTTGGGAACCGGTGAACTTTTCAGCCTAGTTATCTTATTTTGCACATCTTTGTATATATTTTGATGCATTTCTAGTTTGCTTTGGACACTTTTATTGCTTATTTTGGATTTTAGATATTTTGATGCTTTTGGATATTTTTAGATATTTTGGATGATAGACTCCGTACTTATAGTTGGATTTATACATTTTTGTTTATCTTTATTTTTAGTTGTGGTTGTGATTAGAAAGCATACCTTGAATTGCAAAATACTTAGTCACCCTTCTTGCATAAGAAATTGGTTTTAAGTGAAAAGGAAAGGGTGAACTAAGAAAATTTTTGGAACTTTTCAATCACAACAATGCTTAGTCAAATATTGAAATTTTCCAAGGAGTTTAAATGTAGGGCATTGACCCAATTGATTGAAAGAAAATTGTTGGTGAAACTTGCTTGATTCTATATATCCATTTATTTCTTGTATTTATGCATTTATATGATTGAGGCCATTACTTCCTTAGCCACTTACCCAAATAGCCAACCTTTTATTCTCCATTGTTAGCCAATTTTGAGCCTATGCTTAACCAACTTATTCTCAATTTAGCACATTACAAGCCAAGGCGGAAAACCAATAAAAGTCCTTGTTTGGATCTTTGATTAGCCTAGGCTAGTGAGAGTGTTTATTATTCAAAGTTGGTGAAGCTTGGGAATATTGGATGGGATAAAAGGGGTAGTACACTTTCATGTTTAAGAATTGGGTACATACTCATGTATTGATCAAATGAATAGACCTTATGCATTGATACTCTTGTATATAGTTTGACAAAAGAAAAAAAGAAATGAAAAGAAAAGAAAAAAAAAGAGAGAAATAAAAGTGAAAATGAGAAAAAAAAAGAAAAAAAAAGAGAATAGAAAAAAAAGAAAGAAAAAGAAGAAAAAGATAGAAAATAATAAAGAGGGGACAAAATGCCCCAAAGCGAAGTCAATAAAAAAAAAAGGAATCAATGCATAGGTGTCATGAATCAAAAAGAAAATGCATGAGTATGTGAAAAAGTGAGTAGTTAGATTAGTACTTAATTGTATAGGTCATTATATAGGTTAGGTGGGAAAGTTTAAGTTAATCAAAGATTCAAATCCTAGTCCACTTAACCATAAATGATCCTACCTTGACCCTAACCCCATTACAACCTAAATGAAAGACCTCATGATGAATGTATGCATGCATTGGATAAATATTGATTGTTAGAAGAAAATCAAATTTTGGAAAGCTTGATTAGAAGAGAATTGAGTGAATTGACCCTTAAACACTTGAGTGAATAGAGCGGATACACATATCCGGTGAGGGTTCAAAAATCCAATCACATGTGTTCCCCATATTATCTATATTCTTGCAAGTTTAAATTTTTTTTTTTTGACAATTCAATACAATTGTGGTTTGGAATTAATTCCTATTACCTAGCCTTGTGCTTACACATGCTCTATTGGCAATTTGATATGTTTGAATTAAGCATTTGCATTTACTTTAGGTAGTTGCATTTAGATAGGACTCATATAGTTTAGTTGCATTCAATAAATGTCATAACCCTTAGTTCCTTCTTATTTTAGCATGAGGACATGCTAAGGTTTAAGTGTGGGGAGGTTGACAAACCCCAATTTGACGGTTTGTTTTGTATTGAATTTAGAGTGTCTTGATAACCTTTTGTCACATTTAGCTTATGAATTAGCATGGTTTTGTTATCTCCCCCATATTCGTGCTTAAGTGTAGAAATATGCTTTTTGAGCCTTATTTTGATGAATTCTAGTTTCTCTTTGATTCCATAAGATGCCTTGATGTGTTTGCTAGTAATCTCAGGTTGAAATAGGCTAGGCATGGATCAAAGGAAGCAAGGAAGGAAGCATACAAGTGGAGGGAAGCATAAAAAGCCAAGGAATTGATCCAGGCCATGCACGCGCATGCGCACAAGGCGCTCGCGCGCACATTGCGAAATAGGCCAAGGACGTGCACGCGTACCGTGCGCTCACGCGCCGATGGTGGCACATGACCTCATTAATGTAACACGTGCCTAGCGATTTTGGAAGGTTTTCAGCAACCAACTTTGGCGCCAAAATGCATATAAGAGCCAAGGATTGAAGGGGATTGATATACATTCACACCCATAGACTAATAAGGGGGAAGATTAGATAGATAGTTAGTTTTAGAAGTAGTTTCTAGAGAGAGAAGCTCTCACTTCTCTCTAGAATTAGGATTAGGTTTAGGTTAATCTCTTTTCTTAGATCTAGATTCAATTCATGCTTTGATTCAATTTTCCTTTATCAATTCTTAATCTTCTCATCTCTCTCTCCAGTTATGTGCTTTCATAATTGTAATTCTTCATTTTGTTTTGGATA
>NC_029780.3:73906625-73909227 GCF_000817695.3 Arachis duranensis | reverse complement strand
AGGAGTTGATTAGGACTTGAGGAATCAAATTGATTCATCCACTTGACTTTCCTCCATGGTTAGAGGTTGACTAAGTGGGAGCAATGGACAATTTGCCATCACAATTGAGGAGGATAACTAGGATAGGACTTCTAGTTCTCATATCTTGCTAAGAGCTTTGCTAGTTGTTAGTTTATTTTCTTTGCCATTTATATTTCTTGTCTAAAATCTTAAAAACCCCAAATATAACTCACAACCAATAACAAGACACTTTATTGTAAATCCTAGGGAGAACAACCCGAGGTTTAAATACTTCGGTTTATAGATTTTAGGGGTTTGTACTTGTGACAAACAAATTTTTGTACGAAAGGATTATTGCTTGGTTTAGAAACTATACTTTACAACGAGATTTCATTAGTGAAATTCTAAACCACCAAAAATCCAATCGTCACTTGTTCCCAAAAATCACATCCACGCATATGCGTCATGCACGCGTGCGCGTCTATGGCTAATTTTCAAATCAAATTTTCAAAAGTATCGCAGGCGCTCATTCAAAGGGAACGTAGTGTTCTTGGCTTGCGAACGCTATTCACACCCACGCGTATGCGTCCTGTATGCGTACGCGCGGTCTTCCACATATCTCCATTTCGATGCGTACACGTCATCCACGTGTACGCGTCCTTAGCAAAACGCTCTTTTCCACTTTTCTACTTCTTTCTTGCCTATCATCAACCAAACAGATACATCAAAGCCTTGGCATAATCATTAAATCTTGCATCACTCATATTATCAACTAAATCTTGCAAAAAAATCACATGAAAATGCAAAAAATCAACAATGTTTGATTGAATTAGGACAAGCATGAATTTTTCATCCAAGCACTTACTTATTGACTAAAAATGCATGAAAACCAAGTAAAAAAAAAATGAAAAAGCATAGTAAAACTAGCCTAAAACAATGTGTCATCAAGCCTTTAAATTGTTAATTTTTAATTCTCTTTTATACCATTCGATGCCGTGATCTGCGTGTTAAGTGTTTTCAGGCTTTATAGGGCAGGAATGGCTTAGAGGACGGAAAGGAAGCTTGCAGAAATGGAAGGGACACAAGAAACTAAGGAGCTGATCAGTGAGGATCGACACGCACGTATGGCTCACGCGTGCGCTGACTTGGCGCATTCCACAGTGACGCGTACACGTAACTGACGCGTACGCATGACAAGCAAAGTCGTACATCGACGAGTACGCATAACTGACGCATACACGTGAGACGCACAGAAGACCATCAACGCGTACGCATGACGTGCGTCACGTGCGTCACGTGCTGCAACTGCAGAAGACGCTGGGAGCAATTTTAGGCTGAGTTTGGACCCAGTTTTTGGCCCAGATACACAGACTAGAGCCAGGGGACAACAGAGATTCAACACACATTGACATTCACTAAGTTTTAGTTTTTAGTTTTTGAATCTTGGGGAGAAAGCACTACTTCCTCTAGGGTTCTTCATATTCTGAGATTTTTAGTTTTATGCTTTGAATTGGATCTTGAGAGAGTGACTACCTCCGTTTGAAGTCTCTATCATTATAGTTTGCTTTCTTATTTCATTACTCTTTTATTTTCCATTTAGTTTGTTCAAAGTTACATATGGATGTCTTTGATTTTGGAAATTATTAATACAAGAGTTATTTTTACATTTAATTTCATTATTTGTTTGAATATCATCTTCCCTTAATTTATTATTTCAAAAATAGCATTTATTAATAGGAGTAGGCTCCAGATGACAAGTCATCATATACCCATTTTTCAAGCTAATTTCACTTGTTTTATTAGTCTTTATGCACTTTCTTGCATCCTAAGTAAGTGATTTGGAGTGAAAATGCATAACTTCTTTAAATCAAACAACCACCATGAAATTAATGTTAACTCCTGAGGTTTAAGCTAATTTTAATTGAATTTTAATTGATTTATAAGCCTTGTGAATTTAGTGATACTTGGAGTGGTTGTTTTGGTTTATTGTAGGTGAAGAAAAAGAATAAAAGAGAAAAGCGTGGCCTAAGAAAGCGTGACCAAAGGAGAAGAAAACGTGGTCAAAGGAAGGAGAAGTGTGCCGCATGTAAAGAGGGGAGGCAAGCATTGCCCTCCACAAGGGCACACTGCCCTCTAGGAGGGCAACATAAAGGAACAAAGCATGAAAGGCAACTCTGCCCTGCCCACTACAAGGGCAGAGCACAAATTTGTGCCTTGGAATCAAGAAGAACAAAACCTTGCCCTGCCCTCCACAAGGGTAGTATCGAGCTCACCAAGGGAAGAAAATCAAAGGAAAATGTCTACAATGCTTGCCACAATAGTTGAACACGGGACCATGAGGAAGCAAGGAATTAAGCCTCACTTTGGTACCAAGAAAGCCAAGGAAAATAGCTAGCGTGTGTAGCATCCAAGTTTCGAACTTGGGACGTCAAAGTGGAAACACTGCCCTGTCCTCCGCGAGGGCAGGGCAGCATTTTGTTGTGGCATGAATCTGGCGCACCAAGGCACGTTTCTGGCGCACCAAGGCACGATTCTGGCAGCACCAGCAGCGCACCACAGCACAATTCTGGCGCACCAAATTTTTCTGCCCTGCCCTCAAGAG
>NC_029780.3:73905529-73906453 GCF_000817695.3 Arachis duranensis | reverse complement strand
ATTTACTTTTGGTTCTTCTGTGAACCTTTGCTGCACTTAATTTCTTTACTGTTTGAGTTCTAATTACTTCTAATTCAATTTTTCTTTGTTTAGATTCTGCAATCCCAGTCCTCAAATCCCTTTTACATTCAAGCAATTTACATTTCTTGCCATTTAATCGCTTGACTAAATCAACTACTAAACTAAAATTGCTCAATCCTTCAATCCCTGTGGGATCGACCTCACTTATGTGAGTTATTATTACTTGATGCGACCCGGTACACTTGCCGGTGAGTTTTGTGTTGGATCGTTTTCCACACATCAAGTTTTTGGCGCCGTTGCCGGGGATTGAAATAGATTGACAATGATTAAGTGAAGTGGAGATCTAGATTAAGCATTTTTTCTTTTCTGTTCTTTTAATTTTGACTAACACACTAACTGTTTGAATTTTTGCTTAAACTAACTAAAACTTCATTCTAGCTATAGATTGAAGTTTCATTGGTTTTCTGGATCTGTGTGTTTATTGTTGTGTGTTTGTATGTTAGGTACAGGAAGATCTTCCCCTGTCCTCTCTGAAATTGACCAAAGAACTCTTCGGAGAATAAGAAGAGCTGAAAGAGGGAAGAACGTTATTTGAGAGGAAGAATCTGAGGAGGAATTCCAAGAAATGGAAGGAAATCTCAATCAACCAGGAGGAGGGGCCAACAATAACCAACAACAACGAAGAGTCCTGGCTTCATATACATTTGCAAATGCTAGACACTGTGGAAGTAGCATTCTTCCTCCTAATGTCAATGCAAACAATTTTGAACTAAAGCCACAACTTATCACTTTAGTTCAAAACAACTGTTCTTTTGGAGGAGGACCATTAGAGGACCCAAATCAACATTTATCTACCTTCTTGAGAATCTGTGACACGGTGAAAACCAATGGTGTGCCTCCTGA
>NC_029780.3:73899721-73903770 GCF_000817695.3 Arachis duranensis | reverse complement strand
AGGGCTGATTGAGAACCTTTTAGTTAAGGTTGACAAGTTCATATATCCTGCGGATTTTGTGATCCTGGATTCTTCAGAAAACGGCAATGACTCCATAATACTTGGTCGACCATTTTTGGCCACTGCTAGAGCCATTGTGGATATAGAGCAGGGAGAGTTAACTCTCAGGATGCATAAGGAGAGCATCACCTTGAAAGTCTTTCCAGAATTACAAAGGAATGAAGAAATAAGTGGTGACTTCCTTCCAAAGCAAGCAATGCAAAACAAGTGATGACTTCCTTCTAAAGCAAGCAACCGACAAGGCAGTAGAACAGAAAAACAAGCAGTTGCAAGAAGAAAAAGGATTTCAAAAGGAAGCAGGGGTGATAAACAAGAAGGAAGGTATCACAACCCAAGTCACTGTCAAGAAAGAAAGATCAACAAGAAAGAAAAAGATGAAGAGCAAGAAGAAGGCTTACAAAGGGTGGAAGAATAAGAAAATCCCAACTGAAGGATTTTCTAAAGGTGATAAGGTGCAACTAGTATATCAACAGCTGGGAACAAAAGATTATTACACTGTCAACCAAGTACATTCTCTTGAGCATATTGAAATTGAGCATCAAGTACTTTCTCTTGAGCATATGGAAATTGAGCATCAAGGCACACAGAGAAAGCTTACAGTGAGAGGTGACAAATTGAGACATCACCAGCATCAACCACCCTAAAGGGAGTTCAATGTCAAGCTAGTGACAGTAAAAGAGCGCTTCATGGGAGGCAACCCATGGTTTAAGATTTTTGTCTTCTCTTTTATTCAATAAGCCATGATCACCTGAGCATGATATTTGAATGACCATAAAAAAAATTTGCATACATTGTTTTGAAGCACATGTCAAACTTCTAAGTTTGGTGTACCTTAAGGCACACCCAAGTTTATTTTTCAAAAAAGGTGATTACTCTTAAAACAGATGTATAATTCTTTTGATGAAGCATATGACCAAACACTAAGTTTGGTGTCTACATGTGTAACAATGTTCAGAAGATCATTTCCCAATTATGGACTCAAAACCATACAGAAAGGGATCATGCATCAAAATTTTTTTATATAAAATGCATCAATTGTGAAGAATGGTTTGCATTGTTAAGCCGTCCCCTCAATAAAAGATAAGTTTGGTGTTCACCAACTTTTAGCAATTTTATTTAGGGACACAATTGATCACACAAAAATCAAATAACAGTTAAACAAAACAAAACAATTTTTACAAGTCTATAGCTAACGTTTATATTAATATTTAAGACTAGCTGTTTTGGTTTATGTAGATCTCGACAAAAGCAAGGAGGGGCCACGGCTAGGACAAGCTAAGAGAGGAATGGTCACATGTGCCTAGGGAGATGTGCCCCTTGGGAAGCAGAACATGCATGCATGCACCATTGAACGCCTAAATGCATGCAGCCAATGGGAGGAGGATCCTCGTCAAAGCCTCAACAATGCATGCAGACCGTCCATTTCATGAACCCTTTAGATGAACAACTCAATCTCAACCCTTCATGAGCACTAACGAGCTCCTTCATTCATTCATTGTGGTTTTGTTGGAAAGCTTGAAGAATCTGCCTATTAATAGCCGTAGCACTAAACGGTTCACACACTCATTCAAGCTACCATGAAATCATTGTTGCATAATATCATTCTCATTCAATTGTGAGTTAGCTTGCTGTTACAAAGACTCTTTTCAATAATGAAAAAGCCCTTGGTAACAAAAATAGAAAGAAAAGGGAAAGAAAAAGCCAAAATGGCAAGAAAAACAAAGAATAAAGGTTGGACACCAATAGCTTGAACCTTAGGACATATGCCTGTGGTGTTCTTGTACTAAGATATGCTTGGATGAGTAAATTCTAATGGGTATTTTAAAACCCGGTCACTTAGATCAACTGATTTGGGATGGCCAATTGAAAGTCCACAATAAAGAGCAACTTAGATACAGAACATTTAGTTATCCAAAGAGATGCTGGGCATCAATGATCCTAGGAAGAATTAGTGAGCCATGTGTCTGTGGTGGAGAGATGTTGAGTAAAGGAAAGAAACAAATAAAGCCAAAGGCTACTACTGCAACATTTGACACCAAACCTCCAAAAGAATAATAAGCTTGTTAAGCATTGTAAGCCAATCAAACGAGCACTCTTGACATAATGCATCTTACATGGAGATCTATTCTTCCTACTGGAAACGCCTCTTGGGTCACAATCAAACGGGCACTCTTGACATACTGCATCTTACATGGAGGTGAAATCAACCTCGCACAACTCATAGCTGACAGTATTCAAGATATGGCCAACAGTACAAGTAAATCAAGTAGCCTTGGACATCCAAGTACTATCCTTAGGCTATGCAACAAAGTAGGAGTGATTTTTGAAGATGAGGACACAGAAAAAGTAAAAAAAGGGAAAGGAATCACCAAGAAGAGCATGGAGGGAATAAATGAAGAAGAAGATCAAGAAGGGGTGGTAGCTCCCAGACAAAGGAGATCACAAAGAGAGGAAGGACGAAATCAAGCTCATGATGCCATAGACATGAGCCAGTTACAAAGATCAATTGAAGAACTATCTCAGCAACTCATGCAGGCTCAACAAGGTCAAAATCAGGGGGCCAAGAGAAATATCTAGAGCCCCATCCAGAATTTATAGAGCAATATTTGAAAGATAAAGAGGAACGAGAAGCTTGGCGGCGTCAAATGGAGGAGAAACAAGAGAGATGGCAACAACAAATGATGACTCAGCAGCAAGAATTTCAAGCACAGATTCTTGAAGGACAAAAAGAGCAATACAAAGAATTCAAAGAATCATATGATAAGCTGTATTTCAGTCAAGCTAAAGCAGGGGAATATAGTCACAACCTGTATCAATGGAAGAATATTCATCACACCATGGGAGAAGTTAGATATGCACAAAGAATGGAGAATGATGAAAACATGCAAGCAAGGTTGGAGTACTTGACCCACAATTTGCCAACACTCAATCCTGAGATCAAGCCATTTGAGCAATGCCCTGAATTTGTAGCCAAGCAGTAGGCAAGATCTCATCAATATACTGAGGCAACCTTTAAAAGATTGGAAGATGTTGGGCTCTCAGGACTCTTAGATTCTATTTGGGGTAGAAGATGTCCTGGTGAAGAGATCCGAGATTATTCCAAGACAGGGAAGAGAAAGAAGAAAAAGGGAGAATCTAGCAGCAGTCACGACCATTAGAAGGTGGCAAAGTTCTTTCATATTTCCTCTTTCATGCCTCTAATAAGGAGATGCATGTCTGAAACATGATATGCCTCCATCATCTAGTTCTTTTTACTTCATGCAATTTTTTTGTTCTTTGTTTTCATTTTAGTTATTTAATAAATAGCTAGAGAAATGCTAAATCTGCATAATGCTTGTTATCCATCACTTAGCTTGAAATTTTGTTTTGTTTCCCACATGCTTAAATAAAAGAGATTTGTTTGAATTGAAAAGTGAAATATCCAGGTTGTATAAGTAAGAATGGAAGTTAGTGGTGGTATATGTGTTTGATTAAATGCATAACTCATGAAATAATTGTTGCATAATATCATTCTCATTCAAGTGTGAGTTAGCTTGCTGTTACAAAGACTCTTATCAATAATGAAAAAGCCCCTGGGAACAAAAACAGAAAGAAAAGGGAAAAGAAAAAGCCAAAATGGCAAGAAAAACAAAGAATAAAGGTTGGGCACCAATAGCTTGGACCCTAGGACATATGCCTGTGGTGTTCTTGTACTAAGATATGCTTGGATGAGTAAATTCAAAGGTGTATTTTAAAACCCGGTCACTTAGATCAACTGATTTGGGATGGCCAATTGAAAGTCCACAATAAAGAGCAACTTAGATACAAAACATTTAGTATCCAAAGAGATGCTGGGCATCAATGATCCTAGGAAGAATTAGTGAGCAATGTGTCTATGGTGGAAAGATGTTGAGCAAAAGAAAAGAAAATAAAGCCAAAGGCTACTACTGCAACATTTGACACCAAACCTCCAAAAGAGTAATAAGCTTGTTAAGCATTATAAGAAAAGA
>NC_029780.3:73882297-73899131 GCF_000817695.3 Arachis duranensis | reverse complement strand
GGACGTCAAAGTGGAAACACTGCCCTGTCCTCCGCGAGGGCAGGGCAGCATTTTGTTGTGGCATGAATCTGGCGCACCAAGGCACGTTTCTGGCGCACCAAGGCACGATTCTGGCAGCACCAGCAGCGCACTACAGCACAATTCTGGTGCACCAAATTTTTCTACCCTGCCCTCCGCGAGGGCAGGGCAGCATTCTGCGCACCAAGCCGCACCACGCCCGCACCATGCACGCACCAAGCACCAAATCCTGCCCTGCCCTCCACAAGGGCAGGGCAGCCTCCTGGAAGCGATCCTGCCCTCCACAAGGGCAGGGCAGTCTCCTGGAAGCTACTCTTTTTGGGCCGAAAATTTAATTAAAATTCTAATTTAATTCATTTCTTCACCAAATCAAAAGCCCATCCAAATCCCAAGATCCAAGAATAGTAAGTGTATAAATAGGAGCTAGTTTGATGTAATTAGGACCTTTTACTTGACTTTTGAATTTGGCACTTTCTTTGAGCTTTGAAATTTTAGCAATTTTCCATGAGAGACTTAACCGAGATTTCAGAGAATTGGGGAGGAGAATTGATCTCTCTTCTTCCTCGTTCTTGCTTGGGCATTTTTAATTTTCTTGTTTTGCGTCTTGGGTGTTAAGAATTGAGGAAATTCTGTCTCAATCTCCACTCAAGAGCTCTTTAATTTCTCTTCTGCATAATTGAACTCATTTACATTCCCTTTACTGCTTCTTCTTCAATTTCTTGTTAATTGCTTTGAGAACTTGGATCTGGGAGGGCAATTGAGATCTAGGCTTTGCTACCTAGTCTCTGAAGTCCTGAGCCAATTTACTTTTGGTTCTTCTGTGAACCTTTGCTGCACTTAATTTCTTTACTGTTTGAGTTCTAATTACTTCTAATTCAAATTTTCTTTGTTTAGATTCTGCAATCCCAGTCCTCAAATCCCTTTTACATTCAAGCAATTTACATTTCTTTCCATTTAAGTTACTGCAATTTACATTTCTTGCACTTTAAGTTTCAGTCATTTAATTTCTTGTCCTTTAAGATTCAGTCTGTTTTACTTTCCTGCCCTTTAATTTACTGCAATTCTCCCCTCTCCCTTTACATTCCAAGCAATTTAGCTTCTGTTAAAGATAAATCACTCAACCAACATTTGATTCGCTTGACTAAATCAACCACTAAACTAAAATTGCTCAATCCTTCAATCCCTGTGGGATCGACCTTACTCATGTGAGTTATTATTACTTGATGCGACCCGGTACACTTGTCGGTGAGTTTTGTGTTGGATCGCTTTCCACACATCAGCTCCTAACTTGACTTTGGAGTTAATTAATAGGAGACCCTTGAGTTAGAATACTCAAGTGTTAATTTGTAATTGGAATTTGTTGGCTGATTCTCTAGTCACTAACTCTAATCCTTCCCTAGGAGAGGATTAGGACTTGTGAATCAGAGTTGGTTCAGTTACTTGACTTTCTTTTATTAGGTAAAAGATAACTAAGTAGAAACAACAACCTCTTACCATTACACTTGAGAAAATTCAACAAGGATAGAACTTCCTATTAATCTTCTCCTAGTTAAGGCTTTTTATTTCAATTACATAAAACCTCTTGTTAATTTTTATAGCTTTAATTGATAGTCATTATTTCTATATTCCCCAACTCTAAAAATTCTCAGAAAATTCCTGATCAATAAATTGCACTCTTTTGTCAACTCATTGGGAGACGACCTGGGAATTCTACTCCTAGTATTTTATTCTTAAATTGTGAAAAATCTTTCTAAATTAATAAGTGGAATTTTCGTCAGTAAAGAACTCTACATGCAATGTTATTTCCATTATAAATTCTAAATCGGCATTTTTTTGCCCGTCAATTTTTGGCGCCGTTGCCGAGGAGTTACAACATTATGCAAAAATATTGGTTAGTGTAAATATTTTAAATTTTAATATATTTGCATATTTTATTTTATTTTATTTTTTTACCACGAGCTCTATGTTTCTTTCATTGAATGACGCGTTCATTACCAGATCCGAGCTTAGCCGCGTTTGATCCAGAAATCTAAAGAACTATTTCACGTTTTAGGCGAGCTCGGCGTCGGTGACGAATGGTATTTCCTATCGGTAAAGAAATATAAATATATATAATCATGTTGTAAGTATAGCTTCTAAACCAACAGAAAATCCTTTCGTACAAATGTTTGGTTGTCACAAGTAACAAACCCAATAAAATTTATAAACCGAAGTATTCAAATCTCGGGTCGTCTTCTCAAGGAATTGCAGGGAAGTATGAATTATTATTGATTATGAAAAATAGTATTTTTGGGTTTTAAAAAGGTTTGAACAAGAGAAATAAAATACAGGAATTATTAAATTAATAACTAATAAAACCCTTAGCAAGGTGTGAAAATTAGAAGTCCTATCCTAGTTATCCTTATCAGGTGTGATGAGTATTGTCCGTTGCTCTCACTTAGTTAACCCTTTACTAAATAAAGGAATGTCAAGTGGACCAATTAATTTGATTCCTCAAGTCCTAGTCAACTCCTAAGGAAAGCCTAGCTTTAGAGGGATCCAAATCTACCAGCAAACTTCAAATATTAATCAATTGCTGAGTTTGATAACTCAAGAGTTACCAATCAATCAACCAAAGCCAAGAATGTCGAAAACTAAATTAAAATCATATGTCTGAAATACCTCAATTTATATTAGATAAAAGATATTAAATCCAACATGGAAGGATTCACAAACAAATAAAAGAGAAAATAAATAAAAAGAACATTTGAACTTGTGATGAAGAAATAATCCCAATAAGATAAATTCTAATCCTAATCCTAAGAGAGAGGAGAAAACTTCTCTCTCTAAAAACTACATCTCAATCCTAAAACTATGTATATATGTATGTTGTATCCTCTATATTGATGAATGGATGGATTCCCCAATTTATAGCCTTTAATCTGTGTTCTCTGGGCTTGGATCTGGACCAAAAGGGTCCAGTAGTCGCTGGGGCCAACTTCTGTAATTTCTGCAGATCGCGCACGTCACGCGTCCTCGTGGGTCACGCGGTGGCGTTATCTGGAGTGTTGCTCTTCCACGCAGTCACGTCAGTCACGCATCTGCGTCATCTGTGTTTCGCATGAGCCACGCGTTCGCGCCATGCACGCCTTTGCGCAGATGCCACTTTTCGCAAAGCACGCGTTCGCGTCGTCCACGCGGACGCGTCGCTGCCAGATTCTTCAATAACTCCATTTTGTTCTTTTCTTCCATTTTTGTATGTTTCCTTTCCATCCTTTAAGTCATTCTTGCCCTATAAAACCTGAAAGTACTTAACACAAAAATCACGGCATCGAATGGTAATAAAGGATAATTAAATTTTAATATTTTTAAAGCATAGAAAACATGTTTTCTCATATGTCATATCATAAGGAAGGAATTGTAAAACCATGCAAATTCATATGAATAAGTGGGTGAAGAGTTGATAAAAACACTCAATTTAAGCACAAGATGAATCATGAAATAGAGGTTTATCAACCTCCCCACACTTAAACATTAGCATGTCCTCATGCTAAACCCAATAGGAAAGAGTAAAGGTGAAATGGTAGAATTATGCAATGCAATCTATTCTAAATGCAAGCTACCTAAATGAGTCATGCAATTCTAGTTGTTATTCACTTGTATATAAAGCTTACATGTAGTTAAATTAATCCATATCTTCAAGGAATCATATATGTACAATTGAGGCCAAATCATTTTAAAGCAGAGTCACAATTGAGTTGAGTTAAGATAGTTCACAGCTTTCAAGACAATTAGTAATTAAACATGGATATATGAGAATGAGCTATTGAACCCTCACTGAATTTTGTGTTTACTCTCTAATCACTCAGTGTTTGGGGTTAATCACTCTCTTCTTTTCTAGTCATGCTTTCCAAAACATTATTTTTCATCTAACCAATCAACAAATATGGAATATAGACATACAAAAATCACGAGGTCTTTTCCTAGGTTGTAATGGGGCTAAGGTAAGGGTAATGGTGTACATATAAGGCTTAAGTGAGCTAACAAAGTGAATCATTGATTAGTCTAAGATCTCACTTAACATACATACTTTATAATTTTCAAAATTCTTCTACCTTGCTACCCAACTTTTTTTTCACTTTTGTATTACATGCTCATGCACCAAATTTACTTTTGAATTTTGTCTCATGTGCATTGATTCTTTTTATTTTGTGTTGGGGAAACTTTTGTATCCCCTTATTTAATTAAAAAAATAAAATTTTTTTTCAATGCACATGGTAATTTAATTATTTTGATTTTCACATGAGCATGCTTCCCAAATTTTTGAAATAGCTTATTCAATTTAAATCCCTACTCCGTTTCTATCATCCCATGTTCCCATAAAATTTCCCACTCTAAAATTATACACAATATCTATCTTAAGCTAGCCAAGGATTCAACTTGGGATTTTCATTTTGTTTTTCTGCTTAAGGCTAGTAATGTGGTTATGAAATAGAAGGGGGTTAAAAGGTTCAAGGGGGCTAACAAGGATGGCATAGAAGGTAGGTTTATTTGGGACAAGTGAGCATAAATACAAATAATAGCCTCAATCATCTCTTGGTATGTATCTATATTCTATAATTTGACATACAGATTAAAACAAAATAAAGATTGCAAGTATAGAAAAGAAGTGCGAAACACACAGGAATGAAATTTATGGTTTGATATAACCATACAACTAAGTTTAAAACTCACGGGATGTGTGTTCTCAAGCTCAGAGATCATATATCAGTTATGTATGTCATGCAAGAAGAAATCAAGAGTTTCTATTCAACTCAATGTAAATCTTAAGGTGCCCCTTAAAATCTTAGTGTTCCTTCTTGAAGAAATGTTGTTAACTAACTAACATGTAATTCTATATATACAAGGTGTGTGGATTGTTTTAATTTACTAAAGTTCCTAGTTTACTCTTTTATTTTCAATTAAACCAACTTATCATATGCTAAAAGGGCAAACTATACTAATTAATCCACTTAACATATAACTAGTAAACTAAAAGTGCAAATTAAGGTAAAATATCTAAGATATATACATCTGTAGAATGCAAAAATACAGCAAAAGCAAAAAAAGAGAAAAAAATGTGCAAATAAAATACAAAAAATGAACAAAATAAGATAAGAGTCTGTAGTGGTTCACTGATGAGAGAACTTTTGCATGGTCTAGAAATTTGCAGATAAATCCTCGTTGCAAGTATACTTTCTAAACCTTCAAAAGTCTTTTCATACAAACGTTTTGGTTGTCACAAGTAACAAACCCCCTTGAAATTGATAACCGAGTATTCAAACCTCGGGTCGTCTTCTTAAGGAATTGCAGGGAGGTATGTTCTTATTATTGGTTATGAGTTTGTAAATTAGGGGTTTAGAAATTAGGGAGCAGTATGTTGCATAAGAAGAAATAAAATAAATAAATAACTATAAAATAAACTCTTGGCAAGGTATGAAAACAGGAAGTCCTATCCTGGTTATCCTTATCAATTGTAAAGAGAATTGGATTCTTCTCCCACTTTGTTAACCTCTAACTATGAAGGTAAGTTATGTGGATGAATTAATTCTGATTCCCCAGGTCCTAGTCTTTCCTTGGGAAAGACTAGAGTTATTGGAACTTGAATTAATTCTTGAAGAATTCCAATTTTCAATCAACAATGAGTTTGATAACTCAAGGGTCACCAATTATTTAACCAAAGCCGAAAGGGAAAAATAAATCTAAATTGAATTGAAAGCAATCTTAAATAGAATAAAACAATCATAATCTGAAATACCTCAAAATGCATTAATAAAAGAAATCAATTCTAACATGAAGTTCGTAAACCAACATTAACAAACTGAAATAAAATAATAGAATAAATAAAGAACCTGGGATTGAGAGCCACTCCTAAAACTTAAGAGAAATCCTAAATCCTAATACTAAGAGAGAGGAGAGAACCTCTCTCTCTAAAAACTACATCTAAAACATGAAAAGTGAATAATGAGAGCCTCCTCATGAATGAATGGATTCCCCCACTTTATAGCCTCTAATCTGTGTTTTCTGGGCTGCAAACTGGGTTAAAAACAGCCCAGAAATCGCCCCCAGCGTATTCTGGTACGTACAGGTCATGGAAAAGTGACCCGGCCGCATGGCTCACGCGGCCGCGCGGGTTGTGTTCCTGCCAGGTCACACGTCCGCGTGACCCACGCGTTCGCGTCACCTGGCGTCGAGGCAGGTATGGCAAATTATATATCAAATCGAAGCTCCAGACATCAGCTTTCCAACGCAACTAGAACCGCGTCATTTGGACCTCTGTAGCTTAAGTTATAGCTGTTTGAGTGCAAAGAGGTCAGGCTGGATAGCTTAGCAATTTCTCCAACTTCTTGTATTCCTTCCACTTTTGCATGCTTCCTTTCCATCCTCTGAGCCATTCCTGCCCTGTAATCTCTGAGATCACTTAACACACATATCAAGGCATCTAATGGTAATAAGAGAGGATTAATAATAAGCAAATATAAGATCAAAGAAGCACGTTTTCAATCATAGTACAAAATCAGGAAGGAAATATAAAACTATGCAAATATTATGAATAAGTGGGTAAAGAGTTGATAAAATCCACTCAATTGAGCACAAGATAAACCATAAAATAGTGGTTTATCATTCACCAAAAAAATATATGCCAGAGATGGCGACCTCCCACACTTAAATAATAGCATCGTCCTCGATGCTCACTCAAACTAGGTGTGAAGAAGTGTCATCTCCGGAAGAATGGGCTGCTGGTGTCTCGGTGGTAGGCTGAGGGTCTGCATTCTTTGTGAGTGTAGGAGGAGCGGTCTACTGAAGCGGAGGCTCTGTCTGTAGAGGAATCTTTGGATCTGCGGCCTGTAGGTGATGGTGCTCCTCAAGGTGTGGTACAGTGTGCTCAGGTGCTGCCTGCTCAGCCTGGGTATGTGCCTCCTCCTCAAGATCGTTCGCCTCCTCCTCAGATGTCTTTGATGGTGTGTCTAGCCCGGAGGGGATGTCGCCACCAGATTGGAGCATCAACTTGAGGTGCTCATAGCGTCACTTGTGGTGACGCTCAGATCTCTCAAAACGTCACCTGTTGTGATGTTTAGACCTCTCAAATTACTGCTGGTGGTGGCGCTCCATCTGGTCTAAGCGGTCAAAGAGTCGGTGCACCAGAAGATAAACTGGCTCAGGAGCAGGTGGGGGTGCAGTGGATGGAGCTGGGGTAGGGGATGCTGAAGGGTCAGCTGAAGATGTAGCTGCCTCAGCAGAGTCAGTGAGAAATGGTGGTTGGTAGCAAAGAACCTGAAACTTCCTGCTGTGAGGGATGATCTTCCTGTAGTCCGCGGCATATGGCTTTTCATCAGCAATTTTCCAGGTACCTCAGCTCGGCGACCCAACTGAGTAATCAGGAATGGAATCGGAAGGGTGCCTCTCATATGGACCCTGGCCATGTAATGCTGGATGAAGTGGGACAGATAAATGTCCTTACCCTCCATCACACACCAGATGAGGGTAATCATAGCAGCTGGCACCTCTGTGTCATGAGTGCTCGACATTATGTAGTTACTCAGAATCTGCTACCATAGTTGAGCCTCATCATTTAGATATATCAGCCTGATTCCCTTAGGTACCACTGTGCTCTTTCCCGTGACCCATGGTATAGAAGGATCAAGAGCTATAGCCCATTTTACTACATCCCAGTAAAATCTCAAGAATCTCATATCCTCCTCAGCCTTTTGGTAACCGTCTAGCTAATCTGATTTAGGGGGAGCTGGAGGATGTCTTCAATTGCTTCCTCAATGATCAGAATTTGCTTGCCTCAGCATTTTGACGAATGGTATTTCTTATCGGTAAAGAAATATAAAAATATATAATCGCGTTGTAAGTATAGCTTCTAAACCAACAGAAAATCCTTTCGTACAAACGTTTGGTTGTAACAAGTAACAAACCCAATAAAATTTATAAACCGAAGAATTCAAACCTTGGGTCGTCTTCTCAAGGAATTGCAGGGAAGTATGAATTATTATTGATTATGGAAAACAATATTTTTGAGTTTTAAAAAGGTTTGAACAAGAGAAATAAAATGCAGGAATTAATAAATTAATAACTAATAAAACTCTTGGCAAGATGTGAAAATTAGAAGTCCTATCCTACTTATCCTTATCAGGTGTGATGAGTATTGTCCGTTGCTCCCACTTAGTTAACCCTTTACTAAATAAAGGAAAGTCAAGTGGACCAATTAATTTGATTCCTCAAGTCCTAGTCAACTCCTAAGGAAAGACTAGCTTTAGAGGGATCCAAATCAACCAGCAAACTTCAAATATTAATCAACTGCTGAGTTTGATAACTCAAGAGTTACCAATCAATCAGCCAAAGCCAAGAATGTAAATAACTAAATTAAAATCATATGTCTGAAATACCTTAATTTATATTAGATAAAATATATTAAATCCAACATGGAAAGATTCATAAACAAATAAAAGAGAAAATAAATAAAAAGAACATATGAACTTGTGATTAAGAAATAATCCCAATAAGATAAATTCTAATCCTAATCCTAAGAGAGAGGAGAAAACCTCCTTCTCTAAAAACTACATCTCAATCCTAAAACTATGTATATATGTATGTTGTATCCTTTATATTGATGAATGGATGGATTCCCCAATTTATAGCCTTTAATATGTGTTCTCTGGGCTTAGATTTGGACCAAAAAGGGTCCAGTAGTCGCTGGGGCCGACTTCTGTAATTTCTGCAGATCGCGCACGTCACACGTCTGCGTGGGTCCGCGGTCGCGTCATTTGGAGTTTTGCTCTTCCATGCAGTCGTGTCAGTCACGCATCCACGTCATCTGTGTTTCGCATGAGCCACGCGTTCGCGCCATGCACGCGTTCGCGCAGATGCCACTTTTCGCAAAGCACGCATTCGCGTCGTCCACGCAGACGCGTCGCTGCCAGTTTTTTCATAACTCCATTTTGTGCTTTCCTTCCATTTTTGTATATTTCCTTTCCATCCTTTAAGTCATTCTTGCCCTATAAAACCTAAAAGTACTTAACACACAAATCACGGCATTGAATAGTAATAAAGGATAATTAAATTTAATATTTTTAAAGCATAGGAAACATGTTTTCTCATATGTCATATCATAAGGAAGGAATTGTAAAACCATGCAAATTCATATAAATAAGTGTGTAAAGAGTTGATAAAAACACTCAATTTAAGCACAAGATGAATCATAAAATAGGGGTTTATCAGTCGGTTAGCCTCTGAAGGTGGTGAAGTCGTTTCTACCAATTCACCAGTCTTATTTGAGGGTGAATCTGAAGCGTCATTTGAGGAAGAAACAAGCTCCTCTTCTACTAATTCTGTTGATTCACGTGCAGGTACTATAATGGAGCCTAGAAGGATTACTCTCCAGGAAGCAGGAGCTCCGGACTTTACACTGCAGCCATATCAAGCGCGTCATCCGAATCTAGCTGTGGATTTTAAACTGAAGACCGCTCTGATCAATCTACTACCCAAGTTTTATGGCTTACCTGCCGAGGAGCCTATCAAGCACCTCAGAGATTTTCAGACAGCCTGCTAAACTACTAAGCGGCATGGTGCAGATGAGGTTACTATATGGTTATACGCCTTCCCATTTTCTCTTGAGGGAAAGTAAAGGGAGTGGTTCTACACTCAACTTGAAGTGGTTGTTACAAACTAGGATCTGCTCAGAAGGGAATTCTTGGACAAATACTTTCCAGCTGAAGTTACAGATAGGCTAAGGAAAGAAATTTCCTGCATTATCCAAGGCGAGTCAAAGACTCTTTATGAGTATTGAGAACGCTTTAGGAATCTCCTAGACTCATGTCCCCATCACAAGATTGACCAGTTGGTGTTGATTAGCTACAGCCAAGGCATGAAGCCTGGAGACAAGACACTTTTAGATGCTGCGAGTAATGGCTCTCTAACTAAGTACAAGACGGCGACAGAAGCATGGCAACTGATCACCGATCTAGCTGAGTCCACCTGAAATGTAAGGCAGAGGAACAATCATCCCAAGGCTATTGTGGAAGTGTCCTCTAGCAGTGAGACAGCTGCACTCACAAAGACTCTGGGAGAGATGACTAATAAACTGAAGCAGCTCCAGCTGAATCAAAAACAACCCCCACCTCCTCCACAGCAGTAGTGTCAAAAGATAGTTCCCCAGAGAGTGTGTGGAATATGCGCTTGCTATTCTCACTACATTAATGAATGTCCTCAACTCCAACAAGAAGACAACACCTTGGCAACTACCTGTAATTTCTACGACGGTCCGAACCAAGGATACTATCATCAAGGCGGTAATTTTAGCCAAGGAGGTAACTACAATCAAGGTTGGCAGGACAACTACAACCAAGGTTAGAGAAACAATTCCAACCTAGGATGGAGGGACAATTACAACCAAGGAGGCAGAGACAACGATGGAAATCAAAGGTGGAATAACAACAACAACTATCAGCAGAACTGGAATCAGCAGAATCCTCCATACAGAGCACCTCACCAAAGGCAAGCCCAAGCACCTCAATTCAACCAACCACAAGCCCCTCAAATTACTTACCCCCCTTCCTCTTCCAATGACGAGATGCTTCGCTCTATTGCGCAAGGACAAAAAGACATTCAGAATACAATTAACTCTACCATAAATGGTCTTAACTCCACTCAACAAACTCTTATCTCCCGGTTGGAACCATCTTCTACCCCCAACAATCAGCCTTCAAGCTCAAGTGCACTTCCCTCTCAACCCTTACCTAACCTCAAAGGCAGAATCAATGCCATCACTTTGAGGTCTAGAACCACACTGCAAGAGAGGAGTCATGAGAAGTCAAGCTCAAAAGAACACATTCAGGTTGAAGACATTGTTGAGGTAGAGGATGCTGAAGAAGAGGAAGAAGTACAAGACATGGTTGAAGAAGAAGCATCTCAACCAAGGAATGGAGTACCAAAGGAAGATGAATTTACAAGAGAAGCCATTCCCATTCCTTTTCCACACCTTGCTAGGAAACCCACAAAGTAGATCGAGCTAGACCACAAGATGGTGGAGATCTTCAAAAAGGTTGAGGTAACCATTTCCCTTTTTGATGCTTGGTGCGGTATTTTACAACCCACACTACTAACCGGCAAGTGCACCGGGTTGTACCAAGTAATACCTTACGTGTGTAAGGGTCGATCCCATGAGGATTGATGGATTAAGCAACAGTTATTGAGTGATAAGCTTAATTTGGCAAGCAGAAATTGGTTTTGAGATGTTCAAAAAGTTTAAGTGTAAATTCGGAATATCAAAGACAGACAGATTAATAAGTTGGGAATAAAATATTAGAGAAAACAGTTAAGGTTTCAGAGTTATCCATTTTTCCAAATTTATTTTCTTACTAACTATTTTAATCATGCAACATTTAATTTCATGGCAAACTATATATGACTAGACCCTAATTCCTTAGACCTTCCTAGTCTCCTCTAAAATTCATTAAATGCCAATTCCTTGGTCAATTAATTCCAATTAGAAGGTGATGATCAATTTCTAGTTATATGCCAAAAGAATTCAAATTATCCAAAAATAAGGGGATTATATGTCACGTATCCCGTTAAATACAAACAATTAAAATTCAGTATAATATGTTTTCAAGCTGTTGTTCAAGTAAAGAGCTTTTCCAAGTTTTACAAGAACTCAATTAGAACATGGGTCATACTTCCGTTCCACCCATATTTCATAAAATGAAGAACGAAAACAATTATTGAAATATAAATCAAGACATGAATTAAATTAGAAAGATCAAACGAATTAATCCATTACAAATAGACAGAGCTCCTAACCTTAACAGTGGAGGATTAGTTGCTCATGATTTAGAGAAGAAAAATTAGGGTTCTGGTAACAATCTGGTACCTGTCTAAATGTACAGAGTTTCTATTTATTACTTATCCTAATAGGTTTAAAATAAAAAAAATAAAAATAATATCTTTTCCTAAAAGATAAGATTTGAATTTAAATTCGAATTAATTAACAGATCTTCAGTTGATGGGTGGGGACCACTTGATTTGTCCATTCTACAGCTTCTAATCTGTGTTTTCTGGGCTGGAAACTGGGTCAAAAACAGCCCAGAAATTGTAACCAGCATTTTCTGTATTATTGCAGATTGCGCATGTGACGCGTTTGCGTCGTCCATGCGCTCGCTTCATTTGTGCAGATTCTAGTCCACGCGTTCGCGTCAGGCACGCGATTGCGTCATTGTAATTTCTCCATTCCGCGCGGTCGCATGAGCCATGCGTCCGCGTCGTCCTTTCGCTGGTCATCCCTTTGGTTTCTTTTTTTTTCTCTGCAGAAACTTCATAAAATCCCTTCAAATGCTACCTAAAATAAATAAAATTGCACAAAACTCAAAATAGCATCCATAGTGGCTAAAATATAATTAATTCTTAATTAAACTCAACAAATTAGATGCAAATTCACTAGGAAATGATAGACAAGATGCTCACGCATCACAACACCAAACTTAAACTGTTACTTGTCCTCAAGCAACCAAAACTAATATAAGCTTAGGATGTGAATTTGCATGAGAATGAGAGTTCGATTAAGCTCATGTCTCTTTTTATAGTGGGGTTTATAACTGTAATCCTGAATAGGTTTGGCATCTCACTCTTCTTTGAATCAAGAATGTTATTGTCATTCAGAATTAGAATCCGGATGATATTATGAATTCTCTGATCTTTACATTTCAGTTTAATCCTTGAACACAACAACATTTACTTTAATTTATTTTTCTTTGGTGCTTTGCACCTTGAGCCTAGCCGTGACTTTAAATGTCTTGTCTTAAGAGTTACTTGACACCGAAACACCACAAGCACTTAACTGGGGAACTCTCTTTGAGTTCTGATTTTTCTTTCAATTACTCCCAGAGAGTGGTGCTCAAAGCCTTTGGCATACTCTGTTAAACGCACTTGGTCTCGACTCTAAGTGTTCTGTCTCAAGGATTACTTGACACAATCACACCACAAGCATATGACTAGGGAAACAACTCTTTGAGCTTTTAATAATGTCCGACCTCCCTAGTCATTGATGCTCAGAGCCTTGGACCTTGCTTTTATTATTATTTATTTATTTATATAATGATTTTTTTTGCTGTTTTTTTTTTTTTGCTTCAAGGATTCAATTTTTGTTTATTTCAGAGAAGTCATAATAATTCTCTAAATTCCTATTCCTTATACATCAACATCCCTTGATTCAAATTCAAATATGCACTGTTCATATCATGTATTCAAAAACCATAGAAAATACAACCACATTTAAGCAAGTAAGACTATTCTTAGAATTTAAACTCAATTTCTCATGCAATACATCACTTCTTTTTCTTTTCTTTTTAGATTCAAGTTTAGTGAGTGGTACATGAAACATCTTTTCAGCATTAAAGAAATTAAAAAAAAAACTAGTCCTAGAATTCTAACTAATAAAAGATCATGCAACAAACAAAGCAAAATAGCAGAAAGCCAGAACATAACATAGAAAAAAATGGGAGGAATAAAAATGAAAGGAACTCAACCACCTTAGTTATCCTAGCGGTCGCTTTATTCTTCAGGTTGTGCTCCTCCGTGAAAATGATTCGCCTCCCTTTTGATGCCAGAAAACCAATAAGCGCAGCGTCCAACAACACCAAACTTAAATGTTTGCTTGTCCTCAAGCAAATAAGAATTGAAAATAGAAGAGACAAATATTATGAGGAGAGAAAAATAAAAGGATAAAAGAATAAGAGAGAATTAGGATTGGGAGAGAGAGAAAGAAAACTGGGCGGCACAAGCGACGCGGATGCGTGCAGCACGCGTACGCGTGGGTCGCGAAATTTCCATAATGACGCGTAAGCGTCAGGCACGCATCCGCATGCCCTTGATTTTGTGTGATTCGCGCAAAGCCAGCCATGCGCCTGCGTGACTTTCTGCTCGCATGGCTTGTGAGCCAAATTTTCATATGACGCGTTCGCGTCATGCACGCGCTCGCGTGGATGGCCATATGTGCAACTGACGCGGACGCGTCAATCACGCGTCCGCGTGCCCAAATTTGTGCTTTTAGCACACTTCCTGCCCCAAGCCAGCACAACTCTCTGCCCAAAGACTCTTTACGTCGAATTTATAGGTCACGCGTTCGCATCAATGATGCGCCCGCGCGAATGGTGAAAATCACAAACGACGCAAATGCGTGGGGTACGCAAACGCGTGGGATCATTTGTGCGAAAGGCTCTATTCTGGCGCCACTCCTGTGCAACTCTCTGTTAAATTTATTTTTTCTCACACATGCTCGACGTGTTCGCTTCAGTGACGCTTGCGCGTCATATGCGCTTCCTTTTTTTTTAGAACTTGAGGTGTTCGGTTCCTGTGATAAAATAGCAGCATGATCAGAAAATTAGTAAGAACTCAATAAAAATCAAATAAAAAAATTACTACTATGAAAATTAAAAATAGCTAAGGATACAAAATTATCGGGTTGCCTCCCGACAAGCGCTTCTTTATCGTCACTAGCTTGACGGTTAGCTCCTCTAAGGAGGAGGATCATAGGGGCTCAGCTCTTCACCCCTTACTTTGAACTTTTTTCCTGTATCTCCATAACGTAGCTCAATATGCTCCAGAGAGAGGATTCTGATTACTGTATAAACCCATGCTGGATTGCTGGTCAATACTACGTTCATTCCTGGAGAGAAACCTTCAGTGGGGATCTTTTTGTTTCTCCATCCTCTTGGTACTTTCTTCTTTTTGGGAACCTCTTCCTTGGTAGATGATGCATTCCCAACACCAAACTTAGGTTTGATGTTAGGAGGAATTTTTTTTACTGTTACCAAGGGAGGTTTGAGTTGCAGATTCTGCTGTGTATCATCAGGCGGTTTTTGAAGGTTTGGATCAATAAGCTCAGCCTGCATGCACCTATCTTCTTCACCTGTTGGATGTATATCTTCAAAGACATTGATGCCAGGGCATTTTGGCCAGTTTCACTGACCTTTTCTTTACTATTTTTAGGTAATTTCATGCATTTTCTTAGGAAATAAGTTAGTTTTGGGCAAATATTCACTCAGACCTTGATTCAAGCATACATTGTGCATTTTAGATTATTTCATGTGGATTTTGCATGATTTTAATGACAAAATTGTATATTGCATTACCCATGACGTGGACTAGAACTTTGATGCACTCTATTGCTTGATTTCAGGACCAAAGGAAGCAAGGAATGGGAGGTAACTTGCAAAGTTAAGGAGAAAAGTGATTGCCAAAAACACTCTCAAAAGCCATCAATGCCCACATTAAAGAGTCATGTTAACTAAGTTAACGTGAACTCTAACGTGGAGAAGAGAAGTTGAGCCAACATTAGTGACACTTAACATTGTCACTAACGTTGGCAATTGCTCACAAATGGCCACGTTATAAGCCACGTTAACCTAGTTAACGTGGCCTCTAACGTTAAAGGGGGAAGAAAAGCCAACGTTAGTGACACTCAACATTGTCACTAACGTTGGCCTAAGGTGCAAAGAGCCACGTTACCTCCCACGTTAACTTGGTTAACGTGGGAGCTAACGTAAGAGATGGAGAAGTTGTCGACAACGTTAGTGACACTCAACATTGTCACTAACATTGGAGCAACCACACAACCCCCAAGAGCCACGTTAACCTCCACGTTAACTTGGTTAACGTGGAAGCTAACGATGAGGAATGAAGAATGAGCCAACGTTAGTGACACTCAACGTTGTCACTAATGTTGGGATGGCTAAGAATGGCCACGTTAGAAGCCAAGTTAACCCAGTTAACGTGGACTCTAACGTGAGACCTAGGGGCACACTTGAACGTTAGTGACAATGTTGAGTGTCACTAACGTTCTCGAAGGTTGGCAAAAGCCACGTTAGAAGCCACGTTAACCTAGTTAACGTGAAGTAAGAAGGGACACACTTGAACGTTAGTGACAATGTTGAGTGTGACTAACGTTCTCGAAGGCTAGCAAGGCAAAGTTAAAAGCCACGTTAACCCAGTTAACGTGGGCTTCAACGTGAAGCAAAGGGGTGCATGGCAACGTTAGTGACAATGTTAAGTGTCACTAACGTTCTCGAACGTGTATTTTCACTAAATGTTAAACACCCCTAACGTCTTGAGCTAAAGTCTCTGCCTACTTCACACTTTCTCTCTGCAAGTAAGCCAAGCCCAATTGAAGAAAGGAACTACTTCAAGCTCAAAGATCCAGAGGCCCAAGACTTGAAGAACTAACTAGAAGCTGAGAAGAGTAGTATATATAGGAGTAGTTTTGAAATAGAGAGGGGCTTTTGGGAGGAGCCAGGAGAGAGAACTACTCTTTGTATCTACTTTCTTTGCACTTCTAGCTTTATTATGTATTCTCCATCTTTGATTTTGATTTCTAGAGCTATGAACAACTAAACCCCTTTCATTGGGTTAGGGAGCTCTGTTGTAATTTGATGGATCAATACTAATTTTCTTATTCTTCTTCTATCTTTCCTTTTGATTTTACTTGGAAGCTTTCGATCTTCATCCAATTGGATAGTTATCTTGGAAAAGAAGCTATTCAAACATGGATCTCTTCGGATCCTTGAAAGGGGAATGAAGAGATTAGCTAGAAATGCTTTCTCATGCTGGACCAAATTGAGTGTGGATGGGTATGTGGCTATAACCCTCTAAGCATTTGATTTGGGAAGTGCATGTGGTATAATCAGTTACCATACTTCGTCTCTTCTCATGAGCAATTGACCAAGGAATTGGCTATTGATCAAGATTTGAGAGATTGAATTGCAAGAAATTGTGATTCAATCACTTAAGATTGCCAAGGAGA
>NC_029780.3:73878457-73878882 GCF_000817695.3 Arachis duranensis | reverse complement strand
TCTTTTTGTGTTTTTCTCTTTCCTCTTTTCAAAATCAAATCTTTTTCATAAAAATTTTTCAATCATATCTTTTTAATTGCTCTTTTCAAAATCTTTTTAATTAACTAATTGATTCAGTTCTCAATTTGCTTTGATTTTATCTTCTTTCTGATTTTTGAATTTTTATCTTAATTTCCTTTTATTTTATTTTATTTTTTTCGTTTAATTCAAAAAAAAAAAAACAACAAAATTTATCTGTTTGCAATCATTATCATTTCCCTTTTGTCCATTATGGACTCAAGTGGGATTAATCAGTCCAAAAGGACTCTGGGGTCATATGCTAACCCCATTACAGCTGCATATGGGAGTAGCATCTGTACACCTCCCATCAAAGCAAGCAGCTTTGAACTAAATCCTCAACTCATTATCATAGTGCAGCAAAATTG
>NC_029780.3:73872082-73873715 GCF_000817695.3 Arachis duranensis | reverse complement strand
CAGAGTCTTTGAGCCAGGACAAAAAGTTCTGCTCTTCAACTCTAGGCTCAAATTGTTTCCAGGAAAACTCAAATCCCGTTGGAGGGGTCCGTATGTGATTACAGGAGTGTCACCATATGGATATGTTGAGCTTCAGGATATTGATTCTGACAAGAAGTTCATTGTTAATGGACAGAGAATCAAGCATTATCTTGAAGGAAATTTTGAGCAAGAGTGCTCAAAACTGAGACTTGAGTGATTCTCAGTGAAAGTCCAGCTAAAGACAGTAAAGAAGCGCTTGCTGGGAGGCAACCCAGTCATTAGGAGGTTCTATGATTAGTTCTTACAGAGGCAAATATCAAAAATGAAGGAATTCACAGAGTTACAGAAGGATTCAGCTCAAAAAGCAGAGAAAATGAGCTTACTGGCGAAAAAACGCCAGTAAGGGGCATTTTGGGCGTTAAATGCCAGAATGGTACCCATTCTGGCGTTTAACGCCAGGAATGGTGCCATTTTGGGCGTTAAACGCCAGAATGGGCACCATTCTGGGCGTTTAACGCCAGGTGTGCAGCATCTTGGGCGTTTTGAAAAACGCCTGGCGTTTAATGCCAGGTGTGCAGCATCCTGGGCGTTTTGAAAAACGCCCAGTGATAAAGGCTTTCTGGCGTTTAACGCCAGCCAGGGCACCTGGCTGGGCGTTAAACGCCCAAAAGGGGTAGCAATTGGGCGTTAAACGCCAGAATGGGTGCCATTTTGGGCGTTTAACGCCAGAAAGGTGGGGGGACCACATTTTTGTTTTCAACTCAATTTTTTTCAAACTTTCCTCTTTTTACCCATACTCTTCTACATAAATGCATTTCAACCTTTCATCATTCACTTTCAAATCTTCACAAATCAAAACCATTCTTCAAATCTATTTCAAATTAATCCCAAATCTTCTTCAAAAACTCACCCTTTTCTCAATTTCTTTCCATATCTTCTCAAATCTCCTTTCAAATCTCTCTTGTTTTTCGTAAAAACTCTCCCCCTCACCTTATAAATTCGTGTTTGGCTTCCTCTTTCCACCACACCATTCGAATTTCCTCTTCCTCTCTCTAGCTGTGAGGTTCATTCCCAAAGAGTACAGCTACGTGCAGAGAAAGAAATTAATTTCAGATGCCAAGTACTACCTCTGGGAGGAACCATATCTCTTTAAGAGATGTGCTGACGGAGTGATCCACAGATGTATACCCAGAGAAGAAGCACAAAGGATCCTATGGCACTGCCATGGATCACAGTACCTTGGGCATTGCCATGGATCACAGTATGGAGGACATTTCGAAAGTGAGCGGACAGCCACAAAAGTCCTCCAATGCGGCTTCTACTGGCCTACACTCTATAAAAACTCCCGAGAGTTTGTACAGAACTGTGACAGTTGCCAGAGAGCTGGTATCTGCCTCATGGTTATGCCATGCCTCAGCATGGATCTTAGAGATTGAATTATTTGACGTATGGGGTATTGACTTTATGGGACCGTTCCCACCTTCATACTCAAACACTTACATTCTGGTGGCAGTGGACTATGTATCTAAATGGGTAGAAGCAATTGCTACACCCACTAATGATACAAAGACCGTACTGAAATTCCTCCAGAAAAACATTTTCAGCAGGTTCG
>NC_029780.3:73869345-73870551 GCF_000817695.3 Arachis duranensis | reverse complement strand
ATCCAAGAGCAAATTCGAAACAGAGGTTGGGAAGTTCTGACTAATCCTGAAATAAAGGTTGGAAGGAACATGGTTCAGGAATTCTATTCTAATCTGTGGCTAACAGATAAGCAGAGAATGTCTGGAACTGCTTACCATACTTACAGAACCATGGTCAGAGGGAAAGTTATGTACTTCCATCTGGACAAAATAAGAGAAATTTTCAGACTACCTCAACTGCAAGATGATCCTGATTCCTTCAATAGGAGGATGGTGAGAGTAGATAAAGGGTTGGATCAAGTTCTAGAGGACATTTGCCTCCCTGGGACTAAGTGGATAACCAATTCAAAGGGTGTCCCAAACCAACTCAAGAGGGGAGACCTCAAGCCAATTGCAAGAGGTTGGCTAGACTTTATTGGGTGTTCCATATTGCCCACTAGCAACCGTTCTGAGGTCACCATCAAGAGAGCAGTGATGATTCATTGCATTATGCTTGGAAAAGAAGTGGAGGTTCATCATGTGATTGCTTGTGAGATCTACACAATTGCAAATAAGAATTCCACTGAAGCTAAACTGGCTTACCCAAGCTTGATCTCCTTGCTCTGTAAAGAGGCTGGGGTGAAGATGGGAGTAGATGAGTTCATACCCATTGAACACCCAATCACCAAGAAGTCAATGGAAGGACAAGTGCAAGAAAACTTTATCAAGAGGAGGGCGCAGGAATTCCTTCCTGAATTCCCAAGAATTGACTACTGGACCAGCCTAGAAGCATCTATCTCCAAGCTGCAAGAGACTATGGAGCAACTGAAGGAAGAACAGCAGAATTAGAACTGCATGCTCAGCAAATTGCTAAAGGAACAAGAGAAGCAGGGGCGTGAACTCCAAGAATTGAAACGCCAAAAGTTCTCCTCTCAAGCTGAGGGAGCATCCACTTCTCAAAATCAAGGTTGTTGTGTCCTAAATCTGTGAAAACCTCTATCATTAGGAGCCCATGTTTGCGTTTTTTTTTTCCTTTGTTTTGTTTTTATTTTTCGTTTTTTTCTAGTCTCATTTTATATCTATTTTTGAGTCTTGTTTTAATTCATAATTAATAAAATTGAAATTTTATGCCTTAAAGATATGAATGTCCTATGAATCCATCACCTCTCTTAAATGAAAAATGCTTTAATCACAAAAGAACAAGAAGTACAGGATTTCAAAATTTATCATTGAAACTAGTTGAATTAG
>NC_029780.3:73867736-73868864 GCF_000817695.3 Arachis duranensis | reverse complement strand
TGTTCTTAATTGAAAAAGAAAAGAATTGCATGAATTTTGTGGTGGCAATACTTTTGTTTTCTGAATGTATGCTTTAACAGTGCATATGTCTTTTGAATTTGTTGTTTAAAGAATGTTAAATTTGTTGGCTCTTGAAAGAATGATGAAAAAGGAGAACTGTTATTGAGGATCTAAAATCATTAGACTGATTCTTGAAGCAAGAAAAAGCAGTGGATACAAAAAAAAAAGAAGAATTTTCGAAAAAAAAAAGAGAAAAGAGAAGAAGAAAAGAAAAAGAAAAAGAAAGAAATAAAGTTGTGATCCAAGGCAAAAAGAGTGTGCTTAAGAACCCTGGACACCTCTAATTGGGGACTCTAGCAAAGCTGGGTCACAATCTGAAAAGGTTCACCCAATTATGTGTCTGTGGCATGTATGTATCCGGTGGTAATACTGGAAGACAGAGTGCTTTGGGCCACAGCCAGGACTCATAAAGTAGCTATGTTCAAGAATCATCATACTTAACTAGGAGAATCAATAATACTATCTGAATTCTGAGTTCCTATAGATAACTAAGAGAATCAATAACACTATCTGAGTTCTGAGTTCTTATAGATGCCAATCATTCTGAATTTCAAGGGATAGAGTGAGATGCCAAAACTGTTCGGAGGCGAAAAGCTACTAGTCCCGCTCATCTAATTGGAACTATGTTTCCTTGATATTTTGGAGTCTATAGTATATTCTCTTCTTTTTATCCTATTTTGATTTTCAATTGCTTGGGGACAAGCAACAATTTAAGTTTGGTGTTGTGATGAGCGGATAATTTGTATGCTTTTTGGCATTATTTTCAGTATGTTTTTAGTATAATCTAGTTAGTTTTTAGTATATTTTTATTAGTTTTTAGCTAAAATTCACTTTTCTGGACTTTACAATGAGTTTGTGTGTTTTTCTGTGATTTCAGGTATTTTCTGGCTGAAATTGAGGGTCCTGAGCAAAAATCTGATTCCGAGACCAAAAAGGACTGCAGATGCTGTTGGATTCTGACCTCCCTGCACTCGAAGCGGATTTTCTGGAGCTATAGAAGCCCAATTGGCGCGCTCCCAACGGCATTGGAAAGTAGACTTTCTGGGATTTCCAGCAATATATGATAGT
>NC_029780.3:73866179-73867622 GCF_000817695.3 Arachis duranensis | reverse complement strand
GGCAATTTTGCTGCACCATGATAATGAGTTGAGGATTTAGCTCAAAGCTGCTTGCTTTAATGGGAGGTATACAGATGCTACTCCCATATGCAGCTAGAACTGATGGCGGCATTCAAGAGAATCCGGAATGTCTAAACCTTGTCTGTGGTATTCTGGGTAGGATTCAATGATTGAATGACTGTGATGAGCTTCAAACTTCTGAAGGCGGGGCGTTAGTGACAGACGCAAAAGAATCACTGGATTCTATTCCGGCCTGATTGAGAACCGACAGATGAATTTTGCTATGCTGTGACAGAGCATATGCAATCGCTTTCACTGAGAGGATGGGAGGTAGCCATTGACAACGGTGAAACCCTACATATAGCTTGCCATGGAAGGAGACTTGCGTGTTCGAAGAAGAAGACAGTAGGAAAGCAGAGATTCAGAAGATGGAGCATCTCCAACATCAACCTATTCTCCATTACTGCAAAACAAGTAATCATTTCATGTTCTTTTGCTTTTCACAATCAATCCTGATAATTTCTGATATCCTGACTAAGATTTACAAGATAACCATAGCTTGCTTCAAGCCGACAATCTCTGTGGGATCGACCCTTGCTCACGCAAGGTATTACTTGGACGACCCAGTACACTTGCTGGTTAGTTGTGCGGGATTGCAAAAGTGTGATTGCAATTTCGTGCACCAACATACCAACAAAACCACAGTAATACATCTCACTCTTCTACCTCTACCCGCAACCTACCATCATTTGATGACAGAATCTCTAAGATTGAAACCTTACTTGAAAGCATATGCAAAGACATTCAAGACAATAAGGTGCTCAAAGAGGAGGTGAGAGCCAGTATGAAGAATCGGGGGGAAGCAATCAAGAAGCTGGAATTCCAAGTGGGATGTTTGTCTGAGAAGATTCCCAGACCCACTGATGGCTTTCCAAGTGACACGGAGAAGAATCCGAGAGGTGAAACGAAGAAAGTAAGATGGAAGGATTGCAATATGGTCACTACAAATGACAAGGAGACTGAAGACAAGCCAAGCAAGCTGTCAGAACAACCTGAAAATACCTTAGTAGAGAAGGAGAAGAAAGACCAACAAGAACCAGAAATCTCACAATAGGAGCTGCTGAGACTATATGCACCATTTCTGCAACTGCTAAAGGGTGCTGTGGGAAAGAGAATGTACTCAAGGTTCTTAGACTTGTTTGCATCTTTGAATGTGAACATACCGTTCATCAAGGCCATTCAGCAAATGCCAGCATTCATCAAGTACTTGAAGGAACTACTTCCCCAGGAAGAGCTCACTCAAGGGGGGCCAGACTATAGTGATGAACAAGGATTGTAGCATCCTCATTCAAACACAATTGCCCGCGAAAAGAAAAGACCTGGGGAGTTTTTATGTCCCTTGTGCTATAAGGGAAACAAATTTTGATAGAGCACTTTGCGACT
>NC_029780.3:73862050-73866015 GCF_000817695.3 Arachis duranensis | reverse complement strand
GTGTTGCTCAAAGTTGGAAAATACTTTCTCCCAACAGACTTTGTCATCCTGGACATGGAAGAGAGTCACCTGCACCCAATCATATTGGGGAGACCATTTCTAGCTATTGCTAGAGCACTCATAGATGTGGAGAAAGGGGAGCTAATATTAAGGATCCATGATGAACAACTGAGCTTAAGTATTTTCGAACTCTCACTGGAAAAAGATGAAGAGGACAAAGAACCAAGCAAAGGGCATCATGAGATACTAAAGGAAGAAGCAAGCACTGAAGCACAACCAGCTCATCCTAAGATTCACAGGGTTGATGGACAAGGCCAGCAGCAAGTGCCACAGGTCAAGGAAAAATTGGAGGAACCTAAGCCACCAGAAGTTTGTGAGGACATTAACAAAAGCTCATCAAAGAAGGAGGCCACCAGGAGTAAGAAAACAGCACCAGGGGCAAAGAAGAAGGTACCAAGGGGGTGGCGGAACAAGAAGATTCCTACGGAAGATTTCTCTCTAGGGGATAAAGTAATCTCAGCCTACTTCGCAGATATCCCCCTTAATCTCCCCACTGTATCATCTCAGCTACCTAAGGTCTTCACCATCAACAGAGTTCTCTCCTTGGAGCATGTAGAGATCAATGATACAACCAACGGATACAAGTCTACTGCTAGAGGAGAAGACTTCAAGCATTACCAACCACCATAATAAGGGGGTAACGTCAAGCTAGTGACGCTAAAGAAGCGCTTCATGGGAGGCAACCCATGTTTTACATGCTTTCAAAAGTAGTGAATAAATCAATATTCATGAATTCCAACCTAAAATTGACAAACACGTGTGAAATTTTTATATGCAGAATATAGTGAAGAACAAGTTTGGTGTTCAAAGCATTATTCTTAAAGCTTTGAACACAACTTTTCATCACAGTGCTCCAAACTAAGTTTGGTGTCACCCTATGGTGCCACCAATTTGCATATGAAGATACACAGTTAGTCAGTTAGTGGAATTCAGGAATAAACAAATTCTTTTATTATTCAAGCTGTAGATGTTAAAGCATTTTTGTTTCTTTTATAAAAATAGTTCTTACTTTTCTTATTTCATCTTTATAGGGAAAAGAAAGGAGCATTGAGGAGATTGATAGGACAAGTGAAAAGAAATGGTTCAGCACTTTATGAAGAGATACAACACACACGTGACTCAAGGAAGAATGCATTGGAAAATGTTGCCATGCAACATGGAAGAAAGAGGAACCTTGATGACCGAACCAATAACCACAATAAAGTGGTGATCCTTGTCCATGAGCATGCATAACCCCCACTGTCCATCGAGCGACAAGTCCATCAATCCACACCATCCATTCACTTACAACTTCCCTATATAAGTAGCCCTTGTTCTGTACCCAGCCTTAACTTTCCTCACACACTCTTCATGCATATTCATTTCGAAACGCAGCACTTCTTACCTCCTTACAAACGTTCCCCCCTCACTCTCTTCATTGCCATAAAACCCTAAACAACTAGAAGTCTCCACAACCTTTCCATCTTCACATAATAACTATCATTCATGGCGTCCTCAAGTGCCAAGAGAAGGAAGGGAAAGGAACCCATGGAGGAACACCCGTATGATGAGAAGGGTTTAGAAGCTTGCATCATGCATTGGAATACGGGTGGATGATTGGTAAGGAAGTCATCTATGAGTTGGGATTTCAAGTTAAGAAGAGTGAGTGCCCAGAAATCTCAGAAAAGGTAGAAAGGAGAAGATGGGAACTCCTCACTGACCCGGTCACTAAGGTGAATGCAAACCTCATAAGAGAATTTTATGCAATTGCAGTCTGGTATGATAAGAAAGATGAGTCGTATATAAGCTTTGTGAGAGGAAAGATGGTGGATTTTGGCCCCATGAGTGTAACGAGGGCATTGAAGCTACGGTCTATACCATTTGAAGAAGAAAGTTATCACTCAAGGATGGACAACAACCCCAATTATGACCAGATCTTGCGAGACCTTTGTGTACCTGGAGCTGACTGGGAAAGGGGCACAGGAAATAAGACAAAATTCATCAAGAGAACGGATCTCACTCCTGAAGCCAAAGGGTGGTTTGAGCTAGTGAGGAGATTTATCCTCCCAGCTGCAAACAACTCAGAGGTGAATTTGGAGAGGGCAACAATGGTGCATTGCATACTCAAGGGAGGAGAAATCAAGGTTCATGAAATCATAGCTCAAGGCATTAGAAAGATGGCAGAGAAAAGTGACGCAAGAGGAACGTTAGGTTACCCCAACACTATCTACCGACTATGCAAGAAAGCTGGGGTGGAGTTTGAAGATGAGGATCCTGTATGGATAAAGGAAGGCATTCCAATAACTGTTCGAAGGATGAATGCTGCAGCATCCCCCATACCTCAAAAGAGGCAAAGAAAGAGTACCTCAAGGAGTGGAAGGACAAGCCCCAGAGGGGCAAGCACCACAGACCTTGGACATGCATCAACTACAGGAAGCCCTTGATGGGTTGTCTAGACAGTACTTAGAAGGCCAAGGAGCACAGAAAGAGCTACAACTACAGATGATGAAGCAGCAAGAGGAAGCACAATCAAGATGGATAACTCAACAAGGAGAGTGGCAAAGGCAGATGATAGAACAGCAACAAAGTCAAGGGCAACAATGGGAAGAAACATTCAACAGGATGGAGCAAAGGCAAAACGAGCAACAAGAGTCCATCCAGAGGCTAATCAACATCCAAGCACATCAAGGGGCACACATACATGAGATGCATCGAAGGCAGATAGAACACACAGAACTACTGGACGAGCAAGGGGCATTTGCAGAAGGTGTTTACATGAGCGAGACAGGACATCACATAAACACTCAAGCCAGGCTCGGGTACCTAGTAGGACAGCTGCCTATATTACACCCAGGAATCACAAGGTATGAAGAAGTGAGGGATGAATTAGCACGAGAAGAGAGACAAAGGGTGGAAGAGAGCCATGAATCAGTGAGGAAGGCACTTGCGGATTGGAAGCAAGCAAGATTGGCATGGCTGCGAGGAAGTGCAAGAGGACACAAGGAGGACCAGCAAGGACAAGAGCAAGGACAGCCACAAAAGTAAAAGGTGGTGGAGTTCCTTCGTTACTCCATTTCTTTTTCTATGCTTTAAATAAGGAAGATCTTGTATGGAATAGAACATGCTTCTATGTTAGTTTGAACATTTTCAATTCTGCATCTTAATGCTCTTATTGCTTAGGTCCATGAACTCTGGTTTAAGTGTCACAACATCTTTCCCTTATTTACTTGTAAGCTTGTCTATTTGTTTGAAGAAGGGAATGTTTTATGTTTTGAAAGAGCAGAGTAGGGCTCATAATGTGGAAGTGCATTCATGAATCTTTGGAGGTAGTCATAAGTTAGCTAAGTTGGTTCAACCACAAGGTTAGGATGACATCTATCTATCCTGAATGCTTTACTTTTGATATACCCATGAGATTAAGATAACAACAAGATCCTAATAAGAGAAAAGGGAAAGAACAATGGAAGTGAAAAACAAAAGTAAAAGAGTAAGCAATAAGGCTAGGCACCAATGGTGTACCCTAAGACATATGTCTGTAGTGCTCTTGTGTGAGGGATCTACTTGGATGAATAAGCTCTTTGGGGTGCTTCATCACCTGGTAACTTGGGTTAACTAACTCGGGATTATCAGCTGAAAATCCACTATCAAGAGTAACCCTCACCACAGAGCATTTAGTAACCCAAAGAGGTGCTGGACACCAAGGTCTGAAGGAAAGAAAATAAATAAACTATATGCAGTGGTGTGTATGTATGGGGGAGAGACTTGAGCAAGTAAGTCCTTAGGGGTGCTTCAACACCTAGCACCTTGAACCAACTGGTTCGGGAGTGTTGGCTGAAAGCTTATCCTAAAGAGTTGCCCCCTTACAAAACACTTAGCCTAAAAACACAAATAAGCCCTTGAAATAACAATAAAAGGATCAATAAATA
>NC_029780.3:73847692-73861948 GCF_000817695.3 Arachis duranensis | reverse complement strand
AGTAGTGGAATGAACCTAAGTTGCTATGCATGAAACCACCATAAAATCAGTAATATGACTTCCACAAGAATGACTCATTTCTCTGGACATTCCATTCATCATTCTCTTGTTCCAGTACTTGCATAGGGACAAGCAAGCTTTAAGTTTGGTGTTGTGTGATGCCAGGGCATTTTGGCCAGTTTCACTGACCTTTTCTTTACTGTTTTTAGGTAATTTCATGCATTTTCTTAGGAAATAAGTTAGTTTTGGGCAAATATTCACTCAGACCATGATTCAAGCATACATTGTGCATTTTACATTATTTCATGTGGATTTTGCATGATTTTAATGACAAAATTGTATATTGCATTATCCATGACGTGGACTAGAACTTTGATGCACTCTATTGCTTGATTTCAAGACCAAAGGAAGCAAGGAATGGGAGGTAACTTGCAAAGTTAAGGAGAAAAGTGATTGCCAAAAACACTCTCAAAAGCTTAGTTAACGTGAACTCTAACGTGGAGAAGAGAAGTTGAGCCAACGTTAGTGACACTTAACATTGTCACTAACGTTGGCAATTGCTCACAAATGGCCACGTTAGAAGCCACGTTAGCCTAGTTAACGTGGCCTCTGACGTTAAAGGGGGAAGAGAAGCCAACGTTAGTGACACTCAACATTGTCACTAACGTTGGCCTAAGGTGCAAAGAGCCACGTTAACTCCCACATTAACTTGGTTAACGTGGGAGCTATCGTAAGAGATGGAGAGTTGGTGGCCTCTAACGTTAAAGGGGGAAGAGAAGCCAACGTTAGTGACACTCAACATTGTCACTAACGTTGGAGCAACCACATAACCCCTAAGAGCCACGTTAACCTCCACGTTAACTTGGTTAACGTGGAAGCTAACGATGAGGAATGAAGAATGAGCCAACGTTAGTGACACTCAACATTGTCACTAACGTTGGGATGGCTAAGAATGGCCACATTAGAAGCCACGTTAACCCAGTTAACGTGGACTCTAACGTGAGACCTAGGGGCACACTTGAACCTTAGTGACAATGTTGAGTGTCACTAACGTTCTCGAAGGTTGGCAAAAGCCACGTTAACCTAGTTAACGTCAAGCAAGAAGGGGCACACTTGAACGTTAGTGACAATGTTGAGTGTGACTAACGTTCTCGAAGGCTAGCAAGGCAAAGTTAAAAGCCACGTTAACCCAGTTAACGTGGGCTTCAACGTGAAGCAAAGGGGTGCATGGCAACGTTAGTGACAATGTTAAGTGTCACTAACGTTCTCGAACGTGTATTTTCACTAAATGTTAAACACCCCTAATGTCTTGAGCTAAAGTCTCTGCCTACTTCACACTTTCTCTCTGCAAGTAAGCCAAGCCCAATTGAAGAAAGGAACCGCTTCAAGCTCAAAGATCCAGAGGCCCAAGTCTCAAAGATCCAGAGGCCCAAGACTTGAAGAACTAACTAGAAGCTGAGAAGAGTAGTATATATAGGAGTAGTTTTGAAATAGAGAGGGGCTTTTGGGAGGAGCCAGGAGAGAGAACTACTCTTTGTATCTACTTTCTTTGCACTTCTAGCTTTATTATGTATTCTCCATCTTTGATTTTGATTTCTAGAGCTATGAACAACTAAACCCCTTTCATTGGGTTAAGGAGCTCTGTTGTAATTTGATGGATCAATACTAATTTTCTTATTCTTCTTCTATCTTTCCTTTTGATTTTACTTGAAAGCTTTCGATCTTCATCCAATTGGATA
Organism: Arachis duranensis; assembly: GCF_000817695.3. Lineage (NCBI taxonomy): Eukaryota > Viridiplantae > Streptophyta > Magnoliopsida > Fabales > Fabaceae > Arachis > Arachis duranensis. The sequence goes on along the minus strand of NC_029780.3, from coordinate 73,860,209 downwards.
GTTATCTTGGAAAAGAAGCTATTCAAACATGGATCTCTTCGGACCCTTGAAAGAGGAATGAAGAGATTAGCTAGAAATGCTTTCTCATGCTAGACCAAATTGAGTGTGGATGGGTATGTGGCTATAACCCTCTAAGCATTTGATTTGGGAAGTGCATGTGGTATAATCAGTGACCACACTTCATCTCTTCTCATGAGCAATTGACCAAGGAATTGGCTATTGATCAAGATTTGAGAGATTGAATTGCAAGAAATTGTGATTCAATCACTTAAGATTGCCAAGGAGATCAATGAGTGCATTGATTGAGGAAGAGATGAAAATGAAATTGATCCGGAGAATGCAACATCTCCTAAGCCCAATGAACTCCCCATTTCTGATCTTACCCATTCTCTTTATTTTCTACAATTTACTTTTATGAGCAATTCCCCCATTCCCATTTACAATTCTGCTATTTACTTTTAGTCATTTACTTTATCGCCATTTTAATTTCTGCAATTATCAACTCTATTCATGGATTCGCTCAACTAGATCATTCCTCTAATTAAAGTTGCTTGATCAATCAATCCCTGTGGGATTCGACCTCACTCTATTGTGAGTTTTTACTTGACGACAAATTCGGTACACTTGCCGAATGGGAATTTGTTGAGAGACAAGTTTTACTCCGATCAGACATGAAAGACCAGTTGCTCATTATGCACTCTAAGCACTAATTCACCCACTTCTACATCAATCAAAGCTCTTCCAGTGGCTAAGAATGGTCTTCCTAGAATTATAGAGGCATTCTCATCCTCCCCTGTGTCCAGAATCACAAAGTCTTCTGGGAGGAAGAACTTACCCACTTTAACCAAGATATTCTCCACTAATCCGTATGCAGGCTTCATAGATTTATCTGCCATCTGCAATGCTATCTTTGTGGGTTGTGCCTCTTGGATTTGCAGCTTTTTCATCACAGATAAGGGCATTAGATTTATGCTTGCCCCTAGATCACATATGACTTTCTCAAAGGTTGTGCTCCCAATGGTGCATCGAATTTGAAAGCTCCCTGGATCTGGCATCTTCTTTGGCAAGTTATTCTGAATTATAGTACTACATTCCTTAGTTAGGACTACTATCTCATCTCCCTTTAAATGCTTTTTCTTTGACAACAGCTCCTTCGTGAATTTGGCATAGATAGGCATTTGCTCCAAAACCTCAGCAAAAGGAATATTGATTTGTAACTTTCTAAAGATTTCTAAGAACTTTGAAAACTGCTTGTCCTTGGTCTCCTTTTGAAGTCTCTGAGGATATGGCATCTTAAGCTTGTACTCAGGAGCCTTTGGCAGTGTAAGATAAGTGTCAAGAGAGTCTGGAAATGGATTGTCCGCATGCTTTGGAGGGGCGTGCTCCAACTCTCCCTTCTTTTTCTCTGGAGCTTCCTTTTCAACTAGCTCTTCATTGACCTTGATCTCAGAACCAGCTACTTTACCACTTCTTAATTGAATAGCCTTGGAATCTTCTCTTGGGTTCACCACTGTATCACCTTGAAATGTACTTGCAGACCTCTCAAGTATTTGCTTGCTCAGTTGACCCACTAGTACTTCTAAATTTTTAATGGAGGCTCTGGTTTCCTGCATAACTTGTGCTTCTTCACTTACCACTTGTCCACTTATCACAGTGATAGCTTTACATTCCTCTCTTGGATTTGGAATTGTGTTACTAGGAAGGCTGTTAGTGGTCCTCTGATCAATTTCATTAACTCTGGTGGTTATTTGACCTATTTGAAGCTCCAGGTTCTTGATGGATGCTCTGGTTTCCTGTCTAAAACCTGTCAATATTGCTTCCAAATCATTGTTATGTTGAAAACCACCCTGAGAATTATTGTTGAAGTTCTGAGGTCTCTAAGGTTGATCCTTCCATCCAAAATTTGGGTGATTTCTCCATCCCTGGTTGTATGTCTTAGAATATGGGTCATTGTTGGGATTTCTAGGACCACTCCCCATGTAATTCACCTGTTCAAAAGAAGGTTGAGCATAATCATAATTATCATTTTGCACAAAATTACCTGCCATGTCATAGGAGACTTCCTGTGGGGGATTTTGGGTGTTGATAGCTGAGACTTGCATGCCACCCATCTGTTGAGTAAGTAGATTTATTTGCTGAGACATCAGCTTATTCTGAGCAAGAAGAGCATTAATAGCATCTACTTCCAACACGCCTCTCTTTTGAGGAGTTTCAGAGTTCACAGGATTCCTGTTAGAGGAGTATAAATATTGGTTGCTAGCAACCAATTCAATAAGCTCAATAGTCTCCTCCGGTGTCTTCTTCTTGTGCAATGAACCTCCTACAGAATTATCTAAGCATATTTTGGATATTTCACCCAAGCCTTCATAAAATATGTCTATTTGTGTTCATTTGGAGAACATTTCTGGAGGGCATTACCTAGTCAGTAGTTTGTATCCCTCCCAAGCTTCATACAGAGTCTCACCATCCTTCTGTTTGAAGGTCTGAACCTCCATCCTAAGCTTAGTCAGCTTCTTTGGTGGAAAAAATTTTGTGAGAAACTCAGTAACCACCTTGTTCCAATTATCCAAACTGTCCTTGGGTTGAGAATCTAGCCATAGTTTTGTTCCATCCCTCAGAGCAAACGGGAAGAGCATTAGTTTGTACACATCTGGGTTCACTCCATTTGTTTTCACAGTGTCACAAATTTGCAGAAAACTAGAAATAAACTGATTTGGATCTTCGTGGGGGAGACTGTGATACTGGCAGTTTTGTTGCACCAGAGTGACTAGTTGAAGCTTCAACTCAAAGTTGTTTGCAGTAATAGGAGGCACCACGATGCTTTTTCCATAAAGATCTGCGGTAGGAGAAGAGTAGGAGCCAAGCACTCTCCTTTGTTGCTCATTCCCATTCGGGTTTTCCGCATTGGGATTAATACTATTGTTAGCATTCATAGTGGATTCTGCAGCCTTGTACAATTTTTCCTGTTGTAAACGTCGCCTGAAAGTCCTTTCAGGTTCAGGATCAAAGACTAAGAGATGTTCTTTGTCTCTGTTCCTGCGCATAAACAAACAGAAAATAAGAAAGATTGGGAATCTTTATGTCAAAGTGTAGAGAATTCCCTGTGAGGTAACCTGTGTAAAGAAATAAATAATAAAAAATACTAAATAAAATAAATAAATAAATAGAAAGAAGTTAAAATAAAAATAACTAGGTAACACCAAACTTAATTTCAGAAATTAAGAAAGATAATAGTGCTATTTATTTATTTAAAATATTTTTTTCGAAATTTTTTTAAAATAGATTTTAACAAAATAAAAAAATAAAACGCCTAAGCTAAGCAATCTAACAACTAATAGTTGTTAATCACAGTCAATCCCCGGCAACGGCGCCAAAAACTTGATGCGGTATTTTACAACCCACAAACTAACCGGCAAGTGCACCAGGTCGTACCTTTTAGTTTCTTGTTAGTCAAGTAATTAATTTTAATTTTAAAAATTAAATCTTTTCTAACCATATCTTTTTAATCATATCTTTTTATTTTATTTTTTTATATTTTTTTTGAAAAATAATAAAATAATATTTAAATAAAAATTAAAACTAAAACGCCTAATCTAAGAAATCAAACAACTAATAGTTGTTAATCACTATCAATCCCCGGCAACAGCGCCAAAAACTTGGTGCGGTATTTTACAACCCACACTACTAACCGGCAAGTGCACTGGGTCATACCAAGTAATACCTTACGTGAGTAAGGGTCGATCCCACGAGGATTGATGGATTAAGCAACAGTTATTGAGTGATAAGCTTAGTTTGGCAAGCAGAAATTGGTTTTGAGATGTTTAAAAAGTTTAAGTGTAAATTCAGAATATCAAAGACAGGCAGATTGATAAGTGTAAATTCTAATCTGTGTTTGCTGGGCTGGAAACTGGGTCAAAAACAGCCCAGAAATCGTAACCAGCATTTTCTGTATTATTGCAGATCGCGCATGTGACGCGTCCGCGTTGTCCATGCGCTCGCGTCATTTGTGCAGATTCTAGTCCACGTGTTCGCGTCATTGCAATTTCTCCATTCCGCGCGGTCGCGTGAGCCATGCGTCCGCGTCGTTCTTTCGCTGGTCATCCCTTTGGTTTCTTCTTTTTCTCTGCAGAAACTTCATCAAATCCCTTCGAATGCTACCTAAAATAAATAAAATTGCATAAAACTTAAAATAGCATCCATAGTGGCTAAAATATAATTAATTCTTAATTAGACTCAACAAATTAGATGCAAATTCACTAGGAAAAGATAGAAAAGATGCTCACGCATCAATGCTATTCGCCAGGTACCTAAATATGCTAAGCTTCTAAAAGATTTATACATGAATAAAGATAAAAATACATGATTTAGAAACTATTCCTCTAGGTAGCTCTATTTCTGCTTTAATGGGTGCTATACCAAAAAAATGTGGGGATCCGGGTCCATGCATGGTTACTTGTACTATTGAGGGTGTACAATTTTTTGACTGCGTGTGTGATTTAGGTGCATGTGTGAGTATTGTGCCATTATCTGTATATGATGCTTTGAGGCTCCCTCCCTTAAAAAGGTCGGCAACACGTTTTATTTTGGCAGATAAAAGCATAATCTCAGTGGTGGAAATTGCTGAAAACATGCTAGTAAGCATTAAGGAGTTGACATTCCCTATTGACTTCTACATTTTGGAGATGCCCCCTAATGACCCAGGCAGACCATCATCCATCCTGCTTGGAAGGCTATTTCTGAAGACTTCAAGGTTCAAACTGGATGCCTTCTCAGGAACTTACTCTTTTGAGATACATGGCAGAGCAGTGTGCTTCAACCTGGATGAAGCCATGAAGCCCCTCAGAAGATTACTCTATCTTCCAGTGCGACATCATTGATGAGACAGTGGCTAAAGTTCACAAGGAAGAAGTAGAAGAGATGAACATGGAGCAAGGTGCAAGTGTGGGGAAACCTTCTGAGCTTACTGAAGATACCTTGCCACCATTAATGGCTCCAGATGATCAAGTGCCCAGCTACGAGCAAAAAATGGAGTTGAAGTCCTTTCCATCCCACCTCAAGTATGCTTATGATGAGCGGATATTTTATACGCTTTTTGGGGGTAATTTCATGTAGATTTTAGTCTATTTTAGTTAGTTTTTAGTATATTTTTATTAGTTTTTAGGCAAAATTCATATTTCTAGACTTTACTATGAGTTTGTGTATTTTTATGTGATTTCAGATATTTTCTGGCTGAAATTGAGGGAGCTAAGCAAAAATCTAATTCAGGCTGAAAAAGGACTGCTGATGCTATTGGATTCTGACCTCCCTGTACTCGGAATGGATTTTTTGGGGCTACATGAGTCCAATTGGCGCGCTCTCAATTGGGTTGGAAAGTAGACATCCAGGGCTTTTCAGTAATATATAATAGTCCATACGTTGCGCGAAGATAAATGACGGAAACTGGCATTTGATGCCAGTTTCATGTTGCATTCTCGCGTTGAACGCCAAAAACAATTTGCAAGTTGGAGTTAAACGCCAGAAATAGGTTACAACCTGACATTTAACTCCAAAAAAACAGCCTAGGCATGTGAGAAGCTTAAGTCTCAGCCCCAGCACACACCAAGTGGGCCCCAGAAGTGGATTTCTGCACTATCCATCTTAGTTTACTCATTTTTTGTAAATCTAGGTTACTAGTTTAGTATTTAAACAACTTTTAGAGACTTATTTTGTATCTCATGACATTTTTAGATCTGAACTTTGTATTCTCTGACGGCATGAGTCTCTAAACTCCATTGTTGGTGGTGAGGAGCTCTGCAGCGTCTCGATGAATTAATGCAATTATTTCTATTTTCTATTCAAACATGCTTGTTTCTCTTTAAGATGTTCATTCGTACTTAACCATGACGAAGGTGATGATCCGTGACACTCATCCCCATTCTCAATCTATGAACGTGTGCCTGACAACCACCTCCATTCTACCTTTGATTGAATGAATATATCTCTTGGATTCCTTAATTAGAATCTTCATGGTATAAGCTAGAATCCATTGGCAGCATCCTTGAGAATCCGGAAAGTCTAAACCTTGTTTGTGGTATTCCGAGTAGGATTCAGGGATTGGATGACTATGACGAGCTTCAAACTCACGAGTGTTGGGCATAGTGACAGACGCAAAAGGATCAATGGATCCTATTCTGACATGATCAAGAACTGACAGATGATTAGCCGTGCGGTGACAGTGCATTTGGACCATTTTCACTGAGAGGATGGATGGTAACCATTGACAACGGTGATCCACCAACACACAGCTTGCCATAGGAGGAACCTTGCGTGCATGAAGAAGAAGACAGGGGAAAAGCAGAGATTCAGAAGACAAAGCATCTCCAAAACTCCAACACATTCTCCATTACTGTGTAACAATTACTTATTCTATGCTCTTTCACTTTTTACAATTGAAACTAAAGAACCCTATTGGTATCCTGACTAAGAATAATAAGATAACCATAGCTTGCTTCAAACCAACAATCTCTGTGGGATTCGACCCTTACTCATGTAAGGTATTACTTGGACGACCTAGTGCACTTGCTGATTAGTTGTGCGAAATTACATAGTGTGAGTGTAATTTTCGTGCACCAAGTTTTTTGCGCCGTTGCCGGGGATTGTTCGAGTTTGAACAACTGACGGTTTATCTTGTTACTTAGATTAGGAAAAATTGTGTCTTTTGGGTCAGAGTCTTTTATTTTCTTTTCAAAAATTTTTCAAAAATATTATTTTTTTAATTTTTAGTTTTTCTGTGAGTTTAGTGTCATGTTTTAAGTTTGGTGTCAATTGCATGCTTTTCTTTGTCTTTCAATTTTCGAATTGCATGTTCTTTGTTCTTCCTTGATCTTCAAATTGTTCTTGTCAAGTTTTCTTGTTTGATCTTTGGTTTGTCTTGTTTTGTGTCTTTTCTTGTTTTTCTTGTGTATTTTCAAATTTTTAGTTTTCAAAAAATTTTTATTTATTAAATACCTTTTTAAAACACGTTGAATTTATAGCTCAGTTGGCTAGAGCGTTGGCTTATGTTCTTGGCAATTGGGTATCTTCCTTTTAAAACTTTTTTAAAAAATAATTTTTCTTTGATTAAATCTTGTGCCAAACTTTAAGTTTGGTGTTCTCTTGTTAATTTTCTTTAATTTTCAAAAATTTATTTTTGGTTTTCTAAAAATTTTAAGTTTGGTGTTCTTTCTTTTCTTCTTGTTGTTCTTATGAGTCTTCAAGGTGTTCTTGAGTCTTCTTTGTGTTTTGATCTTAAAATTTTTAAGTTTGGTGTGCCTTGGTGTTTTCCCTCCAAAATTTTCGAAAACAAGGAGCATTGGATTTAAAAATTTTAAGTCTTGTGTCTTTTGTGTGTTTTTCTCTTTCATAATAAAATTCAAAAATCAAAAAAAATATTTTTTCTAACTATTTTTAAACAATTTTTTTCGAAACTTTTCATAAAAATTCAGATTTCAATTTCAAAATTTTTCAAATTTTATCCTTTTAATTTTTTTTTTAAAAATCATATCTTTTTCAAAAAAATATCCTAACCACTCTCTCTCTCCTCACTTTTTCGATAAATTTTAAAATATTTTTTAAATTTTATTTTTATTTTTTATTTTATTACCACTTTCTCTCTCCTCACTTTTTCGAAAATCTTCATAAAACATTTTCAAAATCTTTTTTATTTTAGTTTTTATTTTATTTTATTTTATTATTTCAAAAATTATTTTTCTTATATAATAAAATAAATAAAATAAATCCACATCATCTCCCTTTCTCTATCATGGACCTAAGTGAAAATGAACAGTCAAGAAGGACTCTGGGGTCATATGCTAACCCTACTACTGCTTCATATGGGAGTAGTATCTGTATACCCTCCATCGGAGTTAGTAGCTTTGAGTTGAATCCTCAGCTCATTATCATGGTGCAGCAAAGTTGCCAGTATTTCGGTCTTCCACAGGAAGAACCTACAGAGTTTCTGACACAGTTTTTACAAATTGATGACACAGTACATGATAAGGAAGTAGATCAGGATGTCTACAGATTATTATTGTTTGCATTTACTGTAAAAGACCAAGCTAAGAGGTGGTTAAATAACCAACCTAAGGCTAGCATAAGGACATGAAAATAGTTGTTAGAAAAATTTCTGAATCAATATTTCCCTCCAAAATGGATGACACAGCTAAGGCTGAGCATCCAAGGCTTTAAACAAGGAACAATTCTAGCATTCAAACGCCAGAAAGGGGTGAAGGGCTGGCGTTAAACACCCAATGCATGCTCAATTCTGGCGTTTAAACGCCAGAAATAGGCAAGAAGTTAGCGTTGAACGCCCAAAAGAAGCTCAGTTTTGGCGTTCAGACGCCAGAAACAGGTAAGGAGTTGGCGTCTAATGCCACTCCAGCTTCCACCCCTGGAATTCAAACGCCAGTGGGGGATCAGACACATACAAGTGCTGATAGCAACCCTTCTAAAAAGGCTTATCAACCCACATCTATAGGCAATAAACCTGCAGTAACTAAGGTTGAGGAATACAAAGCCAAAATGCCTTATCCTCAGAAACTCCACCAAGCGGAATAGGATAAGCAATTTGCCCGCTTTACAGACTATCTCAGGACTTTTGAAATAAATATTCCGTTTGCAGAGGCACTTGAGCAAATACCCTCTTATCCTAAGTTCATGAAAGAGATCTTAAGTTCTAAGAAGGATTAGAGAGAAACTGAAAAAGTTTACCTCACCGAAGAATGCAGTGCAGTCATTCTGAAAAGCTCACCAGAAAAGCTTAAAGATCTCGGAAGCTTTATGATACCATGCACATTAGAGGGTACTTGTACCAAGCAAGCTCTATGTGATCTTGGGGCAAGTATCAACCTAATACCTGCATCCACTATCAGAAAGCTTGGTTTGACTAAAGAAGTCAAACCAACCCGGATATGTCTCAAACTTGCTGATGGCTCCATTAAATACCCATCAGGCATGATTGAAGACATGATTGTCAAGGTTGGGCCATTTGTCTTTCCCACTGACTTTGTGGTGATGAAAATGGAGGAGCACAAGAGTGCAACTCTGATGCATGAAAACTTTTCTCCCAACAAATTTCCCTTCGGCAAGTATACCGAATTGTCGTCAAGTAATAACTCACAAAAGAGTGAGGTCAAATCCCACAGAGATTAACGGATTAAGTAATCAATGGTTAATTGATTATCCTAGTTAGACGAATCATATTGGAGTGATAAGTAACAAGGAAATGTAAATGGCATAAAAGTAAAGAAAGCAATAAAGTGCAGAAAAGTAAAATGGCAAGAAAAGTAAATGTAAGAACCAAAAATAAAATGAACATTGGGATCAAGAGATATTGTAATCCTCCGGATCAAGTTCATTCTCATCTCTTCCTCAATCAATGCATTCATTGATCTCCTTGGCAATCTTAAGTGATTGGATCCCAATTCCTTGATCCCAATTTGGTCCAGCATGAGAAAGCATTTCTAGCATGATCTCTTCATTCCTCTTCCAAGGTTCCGAAGAGATCCAAGTATGAGCAATTTCTCTTCCAAGACAGTTACCCAATTGAATTAAGATCGATAGCTCTCTAGTAAAATCAAGAGAAAAGAAAGAAGAAGAAGAATAAGAACTACAATTGATCCATTGAATCACAATATAGCTCTCTAACCCAATGAAAAGAGTTAGTTGATCATTACTCTACAAAAATAGATAAGAAGAAAGTGCAGAAAAGTAAAGATGAAGATTAAAACTAACATTGAAACTTCCAAATTCATAAATGAAAAGTACAAAGAAAAGAAAGAGAAGGAAAAGTGTGTGAGGGGAGGGAGTCCGAAGACCCCTCTTCAATCCCCAATCTCCCAGCCTACCTTGAATGTACAAACTAAGGCCTTTATATAGGCTCTCCTAAATTACAAAATGAAATTAAAAGCAAATTACAATTAAATGAAAATTCCTATTTTAGATGCTTCTTGTGGCCTTGATTGGTTGACACTTGTGGGCTTGCTTCCTTGAGGTTGGGTGGTCCTTGAAAGAGAAGTGAATCAAGTTGAGGTCCAGGTGCTAAAGTTAGTGCTACCGTTAGCCACACTAACGCTACAAGTGTGGCGTTAGTGCTGAAGTTAGTGTGGCTAACGTCACACTTGCTACCCAGTTGGTGTTTTTGGGGCTTAAATGATGCCTCTTGTTTGTACTCCAATTTCATGCCTACTATAGAGTATTATATATCGTTGGAAATCTCTAAATGTCAGCTTTCTAACGCAACTAGAATCACCTCAATTGGACCTCTGTAACTCAAGTTATGCTCTTTTGAAGTGGACAAGGTTGCTGGCATAGTCGCTAGCGTTACTAGAAAACGTGAGTCACGATAACGCTAGCGATTAGGGGCTTAATATTGCCAGGTTCTGGAGCTCAAAATTAATGTCCATCCCATACTATTATATATTGTTGGAAAGCCCTGGATGTCTACTTTCCATTGCTTTTGGAAGCGCATCATTTGGAGCTATACAGCTCGAGTTACACTTCTTGGAATGTGAAGAGGTCAGTTGGCCTTACTACAGGTTGATACAATGTTCATCTTTGCACTTTCGGGGTAGGTTTTCTCCCTCAAATTCAGTGTCCACCATGTAGTGTCATATATTCTTGGAAAGCTCTGGAATCCTACTTTCCAATGCTTTTGGAATCACCTCATTTGGAGCTTTGTGGCTCAAGTTATTTTTGTTTGAAGAAGGCATGGTCAGGCTGCCAGGTGAGACTTTTGCCCACGTTAACTACCACGTTAATGTAGTTAACGTGGGTCCTTTTGCTTCGCAAATGTTAGTGGAGATCACCTTTTCCACTAACGTTGGCATCTCCCTTTTCTTCCACGTTAACTACCATGTTAATGTAGTTAACGTGGCCATTAACGTGGGTCTTTTTGCTTCGCAAACGTTAGTGGCACTCACTTTTTCCACTAACGTTGGCATTTCCCTTTCCTTCCACGTTAACTACCACGTTAATGTAGTTAACGTGGAAGCTAACGTAGGCCTTCTTTGCTTTGCAAACATTAGTGGCATTCACTTTTACCACTAACGTTCCATGCTCTCCTTCTTCAAAGTTAATGCCACTAACTTTCTCACTAACGTTGGGACTTCTCTTTTTCTTCCACATTAATGGCCACGTTAGTGGCACTAACGTAACCACTAACGTGGCTCTTCTCTGCTTCTTGTTACCTAAAATTAATCAAAGAAAGTGCATCAAAGTCTTGCTCTTAATCATGGCATCATGTATTATCCAATTTATCATTCAATTCATGCATAATTCTCATGAAATCATTCAAAATTCCCAATGTTTACTTGAATCATGGTATGATTGCATTTTCAACCAAATACTTGCTTATTTCCTAATAAAATGCATGAAACCAATGATGCAGGTGGAAACTGTCTCTCAACAAACTTTCTTCGGCAAGTGTACCGAATTCGTCGTCAAGTAAAAACTCACAATAGAGTGAGGTCGAATCCCACAGGGATTGATTGATCAAGCAACTTTAATTAGAAGAATGTTCTAGTTGAGCAAATTCAGAATTTGGGTTGAGAATTGCAGAAAATAAAATGGCGGGAATGTAAATAATAGAAAAAGTAAATGCTAGAATTAAAGGGCTGAAAGTAAATGACTGAAAGTAAATTGCAGAATTGTAAATGGGAATGGGGTGTTTGCTCATGAAAGTAAACGTAGAAATTAAAGAGAATGGGTGAGATCAGAATTGGGGAGTTCATTGGGCGCAGGAGATGTTGCAATTCTCCGGATCAAGTTCATTTTTATCTCTTCCTCAATCAATGCACTCATTGATCTCCTTGGCAATCTTAATTGATTAAATTACAATTTCTTGCAATTCAATCTCTCAAATCTTGATTAATAGCCAATTTCTTGGTCAATTGCTCATGAGAAGAGATGAAGTGTGGTCACTAATTATACCACATGCATTTTCCAAATCAAGTTTTTAGAGGATTATAGTCACATATCCATCCAAACCCAATTTGGTCCAGCATGAGAAAGCATTTCTAGCTTGATCTCTTCATTCTTCTTTCAAGGTTCAGAAGAGATCCAAGTTTGAATAGCTCCTTTTCCAAGACAACTACCCAATGGGATGAAGATCGAAAGCTTTCAAGTAAAATCAAGAGAAAAGATAGAAGAAGAATAATGAAAATTAGTATTGATCCATCAACTTACAACAGAGCTCCCTAACCCAATGAAAGGGGTTTAGTTGTTCATAGCTCTAGAAAATGAAAACAAAGATGGAGAATACATCATGGAACTAGAAGAGCAGAGTAAAATGCAGAGAGTAGTGCTATTTTCCCCACTTTTCCAGCCCCCAAATAATTCAAAGCTACTCCTATATATACTACTCTTCTCAGCTTCTAGTTGGCTCTTCATGTCTTGGGCCTTTGGATCTTGAGTTTGAAGCAGTTCTCTTCTTCATTTGGGCTTGGTTTTACTTGCAGAGATAAAGTGTGAAGTAAGCAGAGACTTTAGCTCAGGACGTTAG
>NC_029780.3:73841422-73847592 GCF_000817695.3 Arachis duranensis | reverse complement strand
CCCACGTTAACTAGGTTAACGTGGCTTCTAACGTGGCCTTGCCAACCTTCAAGAACGTTAGTGACACTTAACATTGTCACTAATGTTCCAATGTGCCCCTATGTCTCACGTTAGAGTCCACGTTAACTAGGTTAACGTGGCTTCTAACGTGGCCTTGCCAACCTTCGAGAACGTTAGTGACACTTAACATTGTCACTAACGTTCCAATGTGCCCCTATGTCTCACGTTAGAGTCCACGTTAACTAGGTTAACGTGGCTTCTAACGTGTCCATTCTTAGCCATCCCCAACGTTAGTGACAATGTTGAGTGTCACTAACGTTGGCTCATCTTTCACTCATCATCGTTAGCTTTCCACGTTAACTAAGTTAACATGGAAGTTAACGTGGCTCCTTGGGGTTTTGTGGTTGCTTACAACGTTAGTGACAATGTTGGGTGTCACTAACGTTGTCGACAACCCTTGCCTCCTACGTTAGCTCCCATGTTAACCAAGTTAACGTGGGAGTTAACGTGGTACATTGCACCTTAGGCCAACGTTAGTGACAATGTTGAGTGTCACTAACGTTGGCTTCCTTACCCCTTTTAACGTTAGAGGCCACGTTAACTAAGTTAACGTGGACTCTAACATAGCCACTTATGATCATTGGCCAAAGTTAGTGATAATATTAAGTGTCACTAACGTTGGCTCAAAGTCCCTTCTTCACGTTAGAGTTCACGTTAACTTAGTTAATGTGACTCTTAACGTGGGCAATGATGGCTTCGAGAGCGTTATTGGCAATCACTTTTCTCATTAACTTTGCAAGTTACCTCCCATTCCACGTTATTGGTAATGTTAATTAGATTAACATGACTGCTAAGTGGTTCTTCCTTGCTTCCTTTGGTCCTAAAATCAAGCAATAGAGTGCATCAAAGTTCTAGTCCAAGTCATGGGTAATGCAACATACAATTTATTATTAAACTCATGCAAAATCCTCATGAAATCATGTAAAATTCACAATGTATGCTTGAATCAAGGTGTAGGTGAAAATCTACCCAAAACTAGCTTATTTCCTAAGGAAATGCATGAAACTACCTTAAAAACAGTAAAGAAAAGGTTAGTGAAACTGGCCAAGATGCCCTGGCATCAACCAACCTAAAGCATACAAAAAATAGCTAGTAAAACTAGCCAAGATGCCGTGGCATCAAACTCTCATTCTAGGAAGAGCTTTCCTAGCAACTGGACGAACCCTCATTGACGTCCAAAAAGGGAAAGTAAGCCTGAGAGTTAATGAGGACGAGTTTAAGTTGAATGTTGTCAAAGCTATGCAGCATCCAGACACCCCAAACGACTGCATGAGCATTGATATTATTGACTCTCTGGTAAAAGAGGTCAATATGACTGAGAGTCTCGAATTAGAGCTAGAGGATATCTTTAAAGATGCTCAGCCTGATCTGGAGGAACCAGAGGGAATAATAGAACCTCTAAAAATCCCTTAGGAATAGGAGAAACCTCCCAAACCTGAGCTTAAACCATTACCACCATCCCTGAAATATGCATTTCTGGGAGAAGGTGATACATTTCTTGTAATCATAAGCTCTACCTTAGAGCCACAGGAAGAGGAAGCACTAATTCAAGTGCTAAGGACACACAAGACAGCTCTTGGGTGGTCCATCAGTGATCTTAAGGGCATTAGCTTAGCCGGATGCATGTACAAGATCCTATTGGAGGGTGACGCTAAGCCAGTGGTTCAACCACAAAGGCGGCTGAATCCAGCCATGAAGGAGGTGGTGCAGAAGGAGGTCACTAAATTACTAGAGGCTGGGATTATTTATCATATTTTTGATAGCCCCTAGGTAAGCCCTATCCAAGTCGTCCCTAAGAAGGGTGGCATGACAGTGGTTTATAATGAAAAAAATGAACTGGTTTATGGTTTACAATGTGTTTAATTGTGTGGTTTTATCATAGTCTTTACCCACTTATTCATATAATTAGCATGCATTTATATTTCCTTCCTAAAATTATTACATGATTGAAAACATGCTTCTTTGGTCTTAATTTAGCTAATCTTAATCCTCTCTTATTACCATTCGATGCCTTGATCCGTGTGTTAAGTGTTTCAGGCTTTATAGGGCATGAATGAGTTAGAGATTGGGAAGGAAGCTTGCAAAAATGGAAGGAACACAAGAAATTGAGGAGATGACCAGCGAGAAGTGACGTGCACGTGTCAGTGATGCGACTGCACGGAAGAAAGGAATCCACAGTGACGCGGTCGCATGGCTCACGCGTGCGCAGATTGGAAAAGCACAAGTGACGCGGAAGCGTGAACGACGTGAACGTGTGACAGGGAAAAACACGAATGACGCGTCCGCATGGATGACGCGATCGCATGACGTGCGCGATCTGCAGAATTACAAAAGTCGCTGGCAGAGATTCTGGGCCGCATTTCAACCCACTTTTCGGCCCAGAAACACAGATTAAAGTCAGGGAACTTACAGAGACTCATTATGCTCTCATAATTCACTTTTCATAGTTTAGATGTAGTTTTTAGAGAGAGAGGTTCTCTCCTCTCTCTTAGGATTTAGGATTATAATTCCTCTTAAAGGATTTAGGATTTATTATTATTTCAACTTATAATTCTTCTGAGCTTCAGGTTTAATATTCCTTTATTTTGACTTCTCTTATTTTTAATTATATATGATGCCAATTTGGCTTAATGACATTCATGTTATGATTTTCTTAATAAATATTATTTGAGGTATTTTTAGATTTATGATTTGTCTCTCTTATTTATGATATAAATAATTTAGATTTTTCTACCTTTTGGCTCTGGTTGATTAATTGGTGACTCTTGAGTTATCAAACTCATTGTTGACTAAAAATTGGAATTCTTCAAGAATTAATTCGAGATCCAATAACTCTAACTTTTCCCAAGGGAAGACTGGGACTTGAGGATTCGAATTAATTCATTCACTTGACTTACCTTCATAGTTAGAGGTTAACAAAGTGGGAGAAAAATTCAATTCTCATCACAATTGATAAGAATAACTAGGATAGGACAACCAGTTCTCATACCTTGCCAAGAGTTTATTTTACAGTCATTTATTTAGTTTACTTGTCATTTATCATATCTGCTCCTCATTCTCAAAACCCCCGATTTACAAAACTCATAACCAATAATAAGAACATACCTCCCTGCAATTCCTTGAGAAGAAGACCCGAGGTTTAAATACTTCGGTTATCAATTTATTTAGGGGTTTGTTACTTGTGACAACCAAAATATTTGTATGAAAGGACTTTTGTTGGTTTAGAAGCTATACTTGCAACGGGAATTTATTCTGAATTCTAGACCATGCAAAAGTTCTCTCATCAAAATGGCACCGTTGCCGGGAAATTGCAAACGTGTGCCTTATTATTGGTTATTGTAAATATTCTTCAAAAAAAAATATTTTTCTTTTACTTGTTTATTTGTTTCTCCTTTTTCCCCTTTATTTTCTTCTACTACTATGTGATGGTTTCAGTGGCTAAGAGAAGAGGGGTTGAATCTTAGCCCCTTTTTGCTTGATTACACTTTCTGGTCTTTGAGGAGACTTTTCTGTTTTTGTCTTATCCCTAGCCACGAGACTTTTTACTTTTGTCTCGTCACTTGGCACGAGACATTTTTTATTTTAGCTCCTATGCAGCAGAAACAGAAATGAAGAAGTAGAGAGAGAAGATTACACCTAGATATATCCTGGTTCAGCTGCTAAGTGCAATGTAGCCTACATCCAGTCTCCATCACAACAATGATGGAATTTCACTATAATCATCCAGATTACAAATTGTAAAGTGCTAACCCAACTTACAAGGGGATTCCCACAGAATCATGAAACACAACATAGATGAACAAAGGAACTCTAAGACATCTATGGCTTTTTCTTTTAATTTTGCACTCTGTGTCTTTTTCTGCTCTATGGCTTTTTCATACAAACCTCACTGTTTGCCTTTTTCCATGAGACTCAAGACATGACAAAATTAAACAGAAAAAATTACAAAACAGAATACATTGAAGGAGAAGAGAAAACTGTTAGCTCAGGTAGCTCTGAGAACTCTGTACCTTACACTCTCAAATTTTCTCCTTGAATCAAACCATGACTGTTCACCCCTTTTATAGAGAAGTGAAGCCTTCATAGTTGGAACACAAAACCGAGATTAGCTTCTTTTTCTTCAAAGCAAACCGGTTCGGCCACACAGAGAGAAGAGGAAACTCATGCAAAAACCAACATGCAAATACCTCTAGTCCTTCCTTGGTCATCACTCTTCATCAATCCGAGCGCTCCATCCTTGGCTTCCTCTCCAAGATGGATTTCTGGCCCTTGATGCTTCATGATGATGATGGCTTCATCTGCTTCAATCTCTGCCTCTTCCATCACTTCGCCATTCTAGCTACTTCTTGTGGTGGTTGAGCAGAATCAAAGACAAGCCATGCCTCCAAAGATATCTTATTTGCTAGCCGAATCTTCTTCTTTCTTTTTGAGTATGAAGGATCTGAGATTACCTCACCAAATCTTACTACATTTGGTGATTATCTCAGCCACTGCATACTTTTGGTTTTCTTTTTCTTGCCATCATTAACTTGATGGTCTTGATGCATGCAGCTTCTTCTTTTCAGTGAGTGTAGCTTAATATAGCTTCCATGGTTGCTGTGACATGACCGAAAGAGAAGAGAGAAAGAGATGAGAGAGAATGTGAAGTTAAAGTAAAAGTAATTAAATGAAATGAAGCATATGATGGATAGCTTTTACTCCCTTTGCTTTGAGCAGCGTATAGCATTAATCATAATGATTCCCATCAAATCAAAGTCAAGTTCTCTCTCATGTTTCCAATGCTAGCATATTAAGTTTTGAAATTCCAGTGTATTTATAGTAGTTGGCCGTGATCTTCCCTGGATAAGATATTCTTATCTTATCTTATCTTTTGGGAGTTTTATCTCTATCTTTGTGGAACCGCCTTTCCTAGGCCTTTTCGGCCTTTAGGTTTTGGGCTGCGTTCCTTTCGATGAGCCTTCTTAGCTTTATTGTCCGAGGTCCGACCTCAGGCGTGGGCCTTGGGACGAGGTCGGACCTTTCATGGATTTTGCCGAGTTGGAGGAGCCCGGTCAGGGTATGAACAGTGCCCCTGCCCGAGTTCGTCCTTTTTGGGAGGTTGAGCTCGGGCATAGTAGTTTTTCAAAATTCAAAAAATGGCCGTTTCTGCATTCATTGCATTTTACCGTTTCTCCTCGATTTCCGTTCGGGCTTTGTGAAGGCATTATTTATTTGCCCCTTTCCTCCTTTTCTTCGTTTATTCAGTTCCCTTCCTGTTTTCTGAGTTTTCGCCATCTCTTTTTCGACCACCGCTTCTTCTTTCTCTTTGTTCTTCTTCCCCGAATCTTTCCGTGCGTTTTTCCGGGGTTTCTTCTGTGCCGCCATTTCGTTCTCCTTGTTTTCGGAGCTCGTCGTCTTCTTTCTTTCTTCCAGGTTTGTTCTCATTTCTTTTCTTAGTGCGCATATGCTTCTGTTCTTTTGTGTGGCTCTTTGTTTGTTTTTTCTTTTTCTTTTATGCCTGAGTTGCCCCGAAAAGAGGCGCCGCCAGTTGTTTGTACATGGGGGGGGACTCTTTTTTGTTCTCTGGTATTTTGCTCCGGGTTGCTGTATTTTCGTCTTAAAAGATCTTTGTTTCTTGTTTTGCTGAATGGGTTTTCGCTGTCTGCTTTTATGTGATTTTTGCTTGCTGTTGTATTCTTCTTTGTAGGCAAGAATTTTATGTCTCGAAAGGTTCTTCAAGCGATGTCGACCAAGATTCCAAGTGGTCTTGGTTGGGTAGATCCTGTTCCTCTAAGAGTCCCTTCTGTGGTAGATTCTGAGTATTTAGCTAGGTTTCGTAGGCAATGTAGCATATGTGAAGATAGAGAGTCTGAGAGGGATTATGAACTAGTAGCCCCGGATTCCGAGGAGAGAGTTTGCTTCCCGCCCCTAGATGGTTCCGAGAAGCTCTTCTTTTACGCTTATGATTGTTTTTTCTCTAAGCTGAGTGTCCGACTTCCTTTTACCGACCTGGAGTCCGAGGTGTTATGGTCTTGTAACCTTGCCCCGACGCAGCTCCATCCAAATTCTTGGGCATTTTTAAAGCTATTTCAACTTTTGTGTCAGTTTTTGGGCGTTGCTCCCTCTATTTC
>NC_029780.3:73839845-73840890 GCF_000817695.3 Arachis duranensis | reverse complement strand
ATTTCTACTGATGATGTGTCTATGGAGCATCATTTTCATTATATGGCGCGGAGCTGTGTCCGGATGGCTAGTCTTCATGCCGCTATTGCCCGGGAGTTCAAGAAATCCCCCATTGGTGCGACCAGCTCCCGACTTGAGAAGGCTCAGTCCGAGCTTGATAAGATTAGTCAACTGAAGGCTGCCAGGATTACTGAGCTGGAGGCCTCTTTGGAGAAAGAGAAAACTAAAGCTACCGCGGCTGTGGCGGCAGCGAAGACATCTGAGGAGATGGCGAAGGCGGCGACGGAGAATTATACTCGGATATATGCCGAGCTTGTGGAGACAAAGGAGAAGTTGCAATCTGCTCAGGATGATTTTTACGAGCTAGAAGATCATGTGGCCAAGGGTATGGATGCTATGTTTGAGAATTTGAAGGCTCAGGTCCGAGTTCTTGCTCCTGACCTGGATCTGAGCTTATTTAGTACGGATAACGTTGTTGTGGAGGGAAAGATTGTTCCTGCTCCCAATGAGGATGAGGTTCCGGTGTCCGACCCCAAAGTTCCGGTGGAGAACCCGACTTCACCTTTGGCCGGGGATGGATCTGGTGTGGAGGTTTCAAACCGGGATGACGTTGCCGTCGATGCAGTCCCGATATCTATGTTTCCTCCGCAGCCTTCTGTTGATGTGGAGTCCAGAAAGGACCTTGATCCTCTGTAATCTTTATTTTTGGTGTTTTGCCCGGCCTGTGGGCTCTTTTTTGGATGGTTTCTGTGAACGCTTTTGGACACCTTTTTCTTATTAGCTACTTGTAGTAACTTTATTATGCGGTGTTTTTGTTCGCGTTTTGACTTTTTGTCCCGCTTTTTGTGCTTTTTAGTTGTTTTTGGATAACAACTTTTTAGCTAGCGCTTGGAACTTTGTTTTCGTTTTTTTTTTCGCTTGTACTTTTTAGTTGTATAGCAACTTTCTAGTAAGCTTTTTCGAAATCTTTGTTTTCGCCGTTTTAAGGCTTCTTTCTTTGGATCCGAGTTTTTTCTCGGACCTCGGGCGTTTCGAGTACCTCCTT
>NC_029780.3:73830840-73834517 GCF_000817695.3 Arachis duranensis | reverse complement strand
CACTTCCGGGAGGATACCCGGAGAGCATTTTTTGGTTCTTCTTGGAACTTCTCTTCTTCATTTCTTAAGCTTTAAGCATTTCCTTATTCTTCTTCATCTTTCTTTGCATTTTTAGTCAAATTTTGGTTTATGGCAATTGTTGTTGAAATTGGAGCTATGACTCACTAAACCCCATTTTCATTAGGGGGAAGAGCTCTGCTTGTTGGAATGCATTGGTGAACTCATCTTTTCCTCCTCAATTCTAGTGGTTGATCTAAAGAGGGAACTCTTGTTCTTCAAAGATTCAACCACCATCGAGAGAGGGGTTAATCTATATGAATTATGTGGTGAATTTGAGGAATGAGTCACATAATTCAGTTTAGAGTTCATCCTTTCATGATTTCTTCAATCAATACACCTTGGTTAGTGTTCCGAGGGTTACCTGAAACGCGTAGCTCGGTCGTCTTGGAGAAGCCCGAGGTGGGGGGACTGATGACCCGAGCTTGATATGCAGAGTGGTTGGTGGTTGTACCTGCAATGACACTCCGATGCTTAAGTTAGCATGGGTCCAAGCAGATATGTGTAGAATGTGGAATGTATCTCATACCTGGGTGTTCCAGTGTATTTATAGTAGTTGGCCGTGATCTTCCCTGGATAAGATATTCTTATCTTATCTTATCTTTTGGGAGTTTTATCTCTATCTTTGTGGAACCGCCTTTCCTAGGCCTTTTCGGCCTTTAGGTTTTGGGCTGCGTTCCTTTCGATGGGCCTTCTTAGCTTTATTGTCCGAGGTCCGACCTCAGGCGTGGGCCTTGGGACAAGGTCGGACCTTTCATGGATTTTGCCGAGTTGGAGGAGCCCGGTCAGGGTATGAACAGCTTCCATGGTTGCTGTGACATGACCGAAAGAGAAGAGAGAAAGAGATGAGAGAGAATGTGAAGTTAAAGTAAAAGCAATTAAATGAAATGTAACATATTGAAGGGTTGCTTTTACTTCCCTTGCTTTGAGTAGCGTACAACATTAATCATAATGATTCCCATCAAATCAATTTCTCTCTCATTGTTCCAAGGTTTGCAATAACTCCATTTAATAAAATTTGGATTCCATCAAGGAATAAAGGTGATATCCGTTGAAGCATGCAGCACATAATCAAAGGAATGAGTTTCTTTTGTTAAGTGAATAAAATAATATTGTGCCTCATTTCCTTTTAATTTCGGACCAAGCTTTTTTTGGTTTCATCCCAAAACCTTTAATTGGGCTTGTTATCACAATTGCTGGCCCAATTGACAATAACACTTTTTCAGCCACCATGATCTCAATAATTTAACATCTAGGCTGAAAGAAAATTATTCCAATGGGCTTTGTTTAAATTTGTTCTTCTCTGTTCGGCCCATAAAGGAAACTGCACAGCAAAAATTATTATAATTAACATACTTTAGTCAAAAATAAATTAATAATTTTGCTGTTAATAATGTTTGATCTTCATCAATTTAAATTAGAGTTTTCCAAACTCATCAATCTCCCCCTTGATGACAAACATTATTAAAATTGAAATGGAAAGAAATTTAAAGATTGAGTAAAGAATACTCCCTTTGTATTTGAATTTCTCTCCCTTTCTAGATGTCACATGGCTCCCTCTTAATGTGTGCTATTTTACTAAGGGAAGCACTAACTTGTAACATTTGAATCAAGTTTCAAGTAACAATGTTATTTAGCATATTTATTCAAGATGCTAAATGCTTGATTTATGAGAAAATTTGAATGATATACAAAACTCATTTGTTATCATTAATCTGATTTTCTGCTCAATACACACAACATAATCAATCAAAATCTGTTGCTGTTCAAAAAATATTTTCCAGTAAATCAGAGCAATTTTGTTATGAAAAATATTTTTCAAGTATGATACAATTTTTCAAACACAGCAACTTTCACCATTACAAGCCTAAAGGAACTGCCAAACTTAAATCATTTTATCAAGGTAAGTAAAGTATATCATCAACTTCAGTAAACACATTTTATCAAGATACAGATCAAATAGTGGCAGTAGTATAACCAAACAGATGTATCATAATCAAAATATGATCAAAACAGATCACAATTAAAGCAGATTCATCAAGCATCAATCCTTTTTAACAGGAGTGATCATGAATTCTCAAGAGAGAATTTCATCCCTGTTTTCCAATTTCAATTTTCAGCAATTTCTCCCCCTTTTGTCATCAAAGGGGCACCTGCAAACAGAATTTTTCTTAGGAAACAAAATATGCAACATATAACCAAATAGAACAGAGTATCACAAGAAAAAAAGTATCCATACAATCAATCAAAAGTTTAAACAGAAACCAAATAACACCAGAATTCACATAAGACATTAGATAGATTGTACTCCTGATTCAGAATCAGCATTCTTGTCACCAGCTCCTTCTCCCTTTATGAATGAAACCTTATTCTCAACATCTTCATTTGTTAGATCAACTTTAAAATATTCAAAGATGCAGGTGAGAATTTTTATCTCGTCCTTAATCATAGCTCCTCCATTAAGCATGAATTTTTATCTCGTCCAAACCTACGAGATAAAATTGAACAGAATCAGAAATTCACAAATTTTCAACAAGGCTTAAATCAAGCATTCCCAAGCTTTTTCTTAAGAAACAAAATCTGTCTTCACAGAGGGGTTTTGTAAAAATATCAGCAATTTGGTCTTCAGATTTTACAAATTGAATATCAATAGTACCCTTTTGCACATGTTCTCTAATGAAATGATATTTTATCTCAATGTGCTTAGTTCTTGAGTGCAGAACAGGATTTTTTGAAATGTTTATAGCACTCATATTATCACAAAATAAGGGTATACTGTTGATTTTTAATTTGTAATCTTCCAATTGTGTTTTTAACCAAATTAATTGTGAACAACAAGCGGATGCGGATATATATTCAGCTTCAGCTGTGGATAGAGACACTGTGGCTTGTTTTTTGCTTGACCACATGTTAAGTGAGCTTCCAAGGAAGCAACACATGCCGGAGGTGCTTCTTCTATCCACTCTATCTCCCGCATAATCCGCATCACAAAACCCTACTGCACAAAAGTCATCAGATTTAGGATACCATAAACCATAATCACATGTTCCCTTAATATATCTAATGATGCGCTTAACGGCCGATAAATGGGATTCTTTTGGGTGAGATTGAAATCTTGAACATACACCCACACTTTGAACAATATCCGGTCTAGAGGAAGTAAGATACATTAGTGAGCCGATCATTCCCCTATACCGTATCTCATCCACATCTAGGCCATCATCATCCTTTTCAAGTTTACTGTTAGGATGCATTGGTGTTCCCATTGGTTTGGAATTTTCTAAGCCAAACTTTTTGATAAGTTCTTTTGCATACTTTCCTTGGTGAATAAAAGTACCACTAGGAGTTTGTTTAATTTGGAGGCCAAGAAAGAAAGTTAGCTCTCCTATTAAACTCATCTCAAACTCACTAGTCATGAGTTTTCCAAACTCTTCACACAAGGACTCATTGGCTGATCCAAACACAATATCATCCACATAAACTTGAACAAGAAGGATGTCATCATTAGAAACTTTAATGAACAAAGTAGTGTCGGTGGTTCCCCTTTGAAAATGATTTTCTAATAGGAAGGCATTAAGCCTTTCATACCAAGCTCTTGGAGCTTGCCTAAGGCCATAAAG
>NC_029780.3:73827188-73829781 GCF_000817695.3 Arachis duranensis | reverse complement strand
AAATCTTTTTCATTTTGAATTTTCTTGCAAAGGGTGGAGAAGGCATAAAATGCATCATTCTTATGAGCAAGGAAAAGTACCCAACCAAATCTAGAGTAATCATCTACCACCACAAGACCATAGTGTTTACCTCCTAAACATTGAGTTCTAGTAGGACCAAAAAGATCAAAATGTAACATTTCCAATGGTCTTTTGGTTGAGATTCCATCTTTTGATTTAAAAGAGGATTTTACTTGTTTGCCCAATTGGCAAGCATCACAAGTAAGATCCTTATCAAACTTGATGTTTGGAATACCTCTAACCAAATTCTTTTTGACTAGCTTAGAAATTTGATACATGCTAGCATGACCCAACTTTCTATGCCAAAGCCATTTTTCAGATTCAAGAGATGTAAAGCATGTTACATTTTGTTCCTTTAAATCCTCAAAAGTTAGTCCATATACATTGTTCATCTTTTAGCTTCAAATAGAACATCCCCAGTTTTCTCAGAAACAACTAGACAAACAAACTTCTTAAAAATAACTTCAAAACCCAAATCACATAATTGACTAACGCTAAGTAAATTATGTTTCAAGCCATGTACAAGGAGAACATCATTTATACAGGATGAGAAATTTTTACCCACTTTCCCAACAACCACTATTTTTCCTTTTGCATCATCACCGAAAGTGACAAATCCTCCATCATATTCATCAAGCTTTATGAAGAAGGTTGTCTTTTTGGTCATGTGCCTAGAGCATCCGCTATCCATGTGCCACATATTTTCTTTCTTCTTGGATGCTAGTCATACCTACAAAATAAGCTCAACTGACCTTAGGTATCCACATTTTCTTGGATCCTTTCACGTTAAACCATCTCCTATGTCCCAAATCATTGTAATCAAAAACAACTTTGTAAACTTTATCACCAATCATTCTTTCACCAAAGAAACATTGAACTGGAAAATGATCACTTCGGTTACACAATCTACAAAATCTTGGAGTTGCTGTTTTGTTAAAGTAGGAGGGATCTTGAAACCTTGTGTCATTGGATGAAGAAGGTTTATCTTTGAAAGAGGGTTTCTCATCAGATTTATAAAATCCTAATCCAGCTTTATCAAAAAGTGGTTTTTGACTAGCCAATATTTGATTTAGATTTTCAGAACTGAGAGTAAATTTGGCTAAGTCATTTTCAAGATTTTTAACCTTTTCCCGCAACTCTTCATTTTCCTTAAAACAGTTTACATACGTCACTACCGAGTGATCACTTTCAAAGCTTCTAAGTTGGACTTTCAACTACTTATTTTCTTCTACAAGATCACAAGCAGTTTCGGCCTCCCTTAGTTTTTCTTTGAGAAAATCATTTTCAACTTTAAGAATGAAAATTTGTTGTTCAAGATCTAGATTATCAGTTAGAAAACATCTTATTTTTTCAGAGAGGTGATCTATCATGAGATGAAGGTCTTCGGTGCCAGGGTTTTGAAAAAATACCTAATCTACATGATCTGCCATAAGACAAGGCTATGACTTAGTCTCAGATTCTTCATCATTGTCTGAGTTATTTTCTAAGTCTTCCCATGATGCCATCAGACCTTTCTTCTGTCCTCTTTTTCTCTTCTCCCCCCTTTTTAACTTGGGACAATCGGATTTGTAATGCCCCATTTCCTTGCAGTTGAAACAAATTACCTTACTAAGGTCTTTCTTCATTTTCCTTGAGCTACTGCCTTTGCCTTTGAATTTCATCATTTTCCTAATTTTTTGGCAAATAACACAAATTCATTTTCAGACGAGTTATCACTGGATTCATCATCCAGAGGGTTAGTAACAGAAGAAAATGTAATTCCTTTCTTTTTTGACTCTTTTTTCAAATAAGTGTTTTCAAAAGCAAGAAGATTTCCTCTCAAATCATCAAGTGTCATGGAATCAAGATTACTGCTCTCAGAAATAATTAAAGCTTTTGTTTCCCACTCTTTAGTGAGACATCTCAGCACTCTTCTCACAAGCACAGAATCAGAATGTGTTACTCCCATAGCATCCAAGCCAACAGTAATGGTATTGAACCGTTCGAACAGTTCATCAATAAATTCTCCTTCCTTTATTGTAAACATTTCATATTCCCTGTTTAACATGTCTATCCGAGTCTTCTTAACAATGGTGGTTCCTTCATGAGTGATTTGTAATTTATCCCAGATTTCCTTTGCCGTTGTGCATCGTGATACTGGTGCACGAAATTGTGATCGGTACTTTTCACAACTCAAATAATCCCCGGTAATGAATCCAAAAACTTGGTGTTCAATACCATGGCATAAACACAACTTCGCACAACTAACCAGCAAGTGTACTAGGTCGTCCAAGTAATAAACCTTACGCGAGTAAGGGTCGATCCCACAGAGATTGTTGGTATGAAGCAAGCTATGGTCATCTTGTAAATCTTAGTCAGGCAAACTCAAATGGATATGGTGATGAACGCATAAAAACATAAAGATAAAGATAGAGGTACTTATGTAATTCATTGGTAGAAACTTCAGATAAGCGCATGAAGATGCCTTCCCTTCCGTCTCTCTGCTTTCCTACTGTCTTCATCCAATCCTTCTTACTCCTTTCCATGGCAAGCT
>NC_029780.3:73818467-73819453 GCF_000817695.3 Arachis duranensis | reverse complement strand
AAATGGAAAGAAATTGATTTTGAAAACACATGATTGAAAAGATATGATTTGAAAAAGATTTGATTTTGAAAAACTTTGAAAACCTGAAAAAAATTGCATTGAAAAACAGAATCTTCCCTCTTGTGCCATCCTGGCGTTAAACGCCCAGAATGGTGCACATTCTGGCGTTTAACGCCCAAAACTATACCCTTTTGGGCGTTAAACGCCCAACCAGGTACCCTGGCTGGCGTTTAAACGCCGGTCTGTCCTTTTTCACTGGGCGTTTTGAACGCCCAGCTTTTCTGTGTAATTCCTCTGCTGTATGTTCTGAATCTTTAATTTCTCTGTAGTATTGACTTGAGAAGACACAAATAAAAAATATTTTTGGATTTTTAATAATAAGGAAAAATCAAAATGTAACTGATGCCAAGACATCTTAGGCTAGTTTCACTAGCCTTTTTCTTTTATTTTTAGTTGTTTTATACATTATGCATGCAAGACACCAAACTTAGCAGTTTGTATACTACTGACACTAATGAGAATGCATATGAGACACATAAAACACTCAAGTCAAGAGAATTCAAAGATCAGAGTAAGAAATCATCAAGAGTTATTTGAAGATCCTTAAGAACACATGAATGGATGCATGCAATTGACACCAAACTTAACATGAGACACTAGACTCAAACAAGAAAATTTTTTTGGATTTTATGATTTTTTTTATTTTTTTGTGTTTTTCAAAAATTAAGTGGAAAAAGATATCAAAATTCTTAATGAGAATCCCAGGAATCATGCAATGTTAGTCTAAAGCTTCAGTCTAAAGGAATTAGACATGGTCAGCCAAGCTTCAGCAGAACACTGCATTCAAGAGCTAAATTAATGAAGATCAATCAGCTTTGGTGATGATAAGAACATTACCTTGAAACACTAGAATTCATTCCTAAGAACTCTGAAGAAAAAAAAATACCTAATCTAAGCAACAAGATGAACCGTCAGTTGTCCAAACT
>NC_029780.3:73817439-73817722 GCF_000817695.3 Arachis duranensis | reverse complement strand
GAATTGAATAGAAGAACAATAGTAATTGCATTAATACTCGAGGTACAGCAGAGCTCCACACCTTAATCTATGGTGTGTAGAAACTCCACCGTTGAAAATACATAAGAACAAGGTCTAGGCATGGCCGAATGGCCAGCCTCCCAATGATCTAAGATAGCATCAAAACCTAGATAACTACCCAGATATCTCAATACAATAGCAAAAGGTCCTACTTATAGAAAACTAGTAGCCTAAGGTTTACAGAGATGAGTAAATGACATAAAAATCCACTTCCGGGCCCACT
>NC_029780.3:73814402-73817303 GCF_000817695.3 Arachis duranensis | reverse complement strand
CCATTTTGGTGCCAGTTCCGGCGTTTAACGCTGGAATTCCTGAGGGTGACCTTGAACGCCGGTTTGGGCCATCAAATCTTGAGCAAAGTATGGACTATCATATATTTCTGGAAAGCCCAGGATGTCTACTTTCCAACGCCGTTGAGAGCGCGCCAATTGGGCTTCTGTAGCTCCAGAAAATCCGTTTTGAGTGCAGGGAGGTCAGAATCCAACAGCATCTGCAGTCCTTTTTAGTCTCTGAATCAGATTTTTGCTCAGAAAATACCTGAAATCACAGAAAAACACACAAACTCATAGTAAAGTCCAGAAAAGTGAATTTTAACTAAAAACTAATAAAAATATACTAAAAACTAACTAGATCATACTAAAAAACATACTAAAAACAATGCCAAAAAGCGTACAAATTATCCGCTCATCAAAATATACTAAAAACTAACTAGATCATACTAAAAACATACTAAAAACAATGCCAAAAAGCGTACAAATTATCCACTCATCAGATACCCGTCGGTACTCCTCGAAGCTGATAGCACAGTTGAGTAGATTTATGGCCTTGGCATTTAGTTCCACTTTCTTCCTATCTTCCTCGGTCCAGCTTGCTTCCGGTTTAAGAGTGACTACACCTTCAATACTTGTGTTAGTAGGGAACTATGGTCCTTCTAGGATGATCTTCCAAAGCCTGTAGTCTACTGCTTGCACAAAGATCTTCATTCTCTCCTTCCAATAGGTATAGTTTTTCCCATTGAAAAGAGGCGGTCTGTTGCATGACTGGCCTTCTGTAAGATTGTAGGACACTAGATTTGAGCCACTGCTTTCTGTCATGAGGATCTTTTCTCCAAGCTTCAAAGCTTGATCTCTTTGAGACCAAGCTCTGATACCAATTGATGGTTTCAGTGGCTAAGAGAAGGGGGGTTGAATCTTAGCCCTTTTTTGCTTGATTACACTTTCTGGCCTTTGAGAAGACTTTTCTGTTTTTGTCTCGTCCCTAGCCACAAGAATTTTTACTTTTGTCTCGTCACTTGGCACAAGAAATTTTTGATTTTAGCTCCTGTGCAGCAGAAAGAGAAATGAAGAAGTAGAGAGAGAAGATTACACCCAGATATATCCTGGTCCAGCTGCTAAGTGCAATGCAACCTACATCCAGTCTCCATCACAACAATGATGGAATTTCACTATAATCATCCATATTACAAATTGTAAAGTGCTAACCCAACTTACAAGGGGATTTCCACAGAATCATGAAACACAACATAGATGAACAAAGGAACTCTAAGACATCTATGGCTTTTTCTTTTAATTTTGCACTCTCTGCCTTTTTTCGCTCTATGGCTTTTTCATACAAACTTTACTGTTTGCCTTTTTCCATGAGACTCAAGACATGACAAAATTAAATAGAAAAATTACAAAACAGAATACATTGAAGGAGAAGAGAAAACTGTTAGCTCAGGTAGCTCTGAGAACTCTGTGCCTTGCACTCTCAAATTTTCTCCTTGAATCAAACCATGACTGTTCACCCCTTTTATAGAGAAGTGAAGCCTTCATAGTTGAAACACAAAACCGAGCTTAGCTTCTTTTCCTTCAAAGCAAACCGGTTCGGTCACAGAGAGAGAAGAGGAAACTCATGCAAAAACCAACATGCAAATACCTCTAGTCTTTCCTTAGTCATCACTCTTCATCAATCCGAGCGCTCCATCCTTGGCTTCCTCTCCAAGATGGATTTCTGGCCATTGATGCTTCATGATGATGATGGCTTCATGTGCTTCAATCTCTGCCTCTTCCATCACTTCGCCACTCTAGCTACTTCCTGTGGTGGTTGAGCAGAATCAAAGACAAGCCATGCCTCCAAAGATCTCCTACTTGCTGGCCGAATCTTCTTCTTTCTTTTTGAATATGAAGGATCCGAGATTACCTCACCAAATCTTACTACATTTGGTGATTATCTCAGCCAATGCATACTTTTGGTTTTCTTTTTCTTGCCATTATTAACTTGATGGTCTTGATGCATGCAGCTTCTTCTTTTCGGTGAGTGTAGCTTAATGTAGCTTCCATGGTTGCTGTGACATGACCGAAAGAGAAGAGAGAAAGAGATGAGAGAGAATGTGAAGTTAAAGTAAAAGCAAATAAATGAAATGTAACATATTGAAGGGTTACTTTTACTTCCCTTGCTTTGAGTAGCGTACAGCATTAATCATAATGATTCCCATCAAATCAATTTCTCTCTCATTGTTCCAAGGTCTGCAATAACTCCATTTAATAAAATTTGGATTCCATCAAGGAATAAAGGTGATATCCGTTGAAGCATGCAGCACATAATCAAAGGAATAGGTTTCTTTTGTTAAGTGAATAAAACAATATTGTGCCTCGTTTCCTTTTAATTTCGGACCAAGCTTTTTTTGGACTCATCGCAAAACCTTTAATTGGGCTTGTTATCACAATTGCTGGCTGGTGCACGAAATTGTGATTAATACTTTTCACAACTCAAATAATCCCTGGTGATGAACCCAAAAACTTGGTGTTCAATACCATGGCATAAACACAACTTCGCACAACTAACCAGCAAGTGTACTGGGTCGTCCAAGTAATAAACCTTATGCGAGTAAGGGTCGATCCCACAGAGATTGTTGGTATGAAGCAAGCTATGGTCACCTTGTAAATCTTAGTCAGGCAAACTCAAATGGTTATGAATGATGAATAAAACATAAAGATAGAGATAGAGATACTTATGTAATTCATTGGTGGGAATTTCAGATAAGCGTATGGAGATGCTGTGTTCCTTCCGTCTCTCTGCTTTCCTACTGTCTTCATCCAATCCTTCTTACTCCTTTCCATGGCAAGCTGTATGCAAGGGTTTCACCGTTGTCAGTGGCTACCTCCCATCCTCTCAGTGGAAATGTTCAACGC
>NC_029780.3:73812770-73814207 GCF_000817695.3 Arachis duranensis | reverse complement strand
GAATTGAATAGAAGAACAGTAGTAATTGCATTAATACTCGAGGTACAGCAGAGCTCCACACCTTAATCTATGGTGTGTAGAAACTCCACCGTTGAAAATACATAAGAACAAGGTCTAGGCATGGCCGAATGGCCAGCCTCCCAATGATCTAAGATAGCATAAGAACAAAGGTAGCTACCCCGATAGATGAAAATACAATAGTAAAAGGTCCTACTTATAGAGAACTAGTAGCCTAGGGTTTACAGAGATAAGTAAATGACATAAAAATCCACTTCCGGGCCCACTTGGTGTGTGCTTGGGCTGAGCATTGAAGTATTTTCGTGTAGAGACTCTTCTTGGAGTTAAACGCCAGCTTTTGTGCCAGTTTGGGCGTTTAACTCCCATTCTTGTGCCAGTTCCGGCGTTTAACACTGGGAATTCTGATGGTGACTTTGAACGCCGGTTTGTGCCATCAAATCTTGGGCAAAGTATGGACTATCATACATTACTGGAAAGCCCAAGATGTCTACTTTCCAACGCCTTTGAGAGCGCATCAATTAGGCTTCTGTAGCTCCAGAAAATCCACTTTGAGTGCAGGGAGGTTAGAATCCAGCAGCATCTGCAGTCCTTTTTAGTCTCTGAATCAGATTTTTTCCCATAATTGGGTGAACCTTTTCAGATTGTGACTCAGCTTTGCTAGAGTCCCCAATTAGAGGTGTCCAGGGTTCTTAAGCACACTCTTTTTGCCTTGGATCACAACTTTATTTCTTTCTTTTTCTTTTTTTTTCGTTTTCTTTTCCCTTTTTTTTGTATTCACTGCTTTTTCTTGCTTCAAGAATCATTTTTATGATTTTTCAGATCCTCAGTAACATGTCTCATTTTTCATCATTCTTTCAAGAGCCAACATTCATGAATCACAAATTCAAGAATTGCCACCATTCAGAAAACAAAAGTATTGCCACCATATCAAAATAATTAAACTGTTATAAAATTCAAAATTCATGCAAGACACTAATGGATTCATAGGACATTTTTCATTTAAGAGAGGTGATGGATTCATAGGACATTCATAACTTTAAGGCATAGACACTAAGACACTAATGATCACAAGACACAGACATAGATAAACATAAGCATAATTTTCGAAAAACAGAAAAATAAAGAACAAGGAAATTAAGGAACGGGTCCACCTTAGTGATGGCGGCTTGTTCTTCCTCTTGAAGATTCTATGGAGTGCTTAAGCTCCTCAATGTCTCTTCCTTGTCTTTGTTGCCCCTCTCTCATGATTCTTTGATCTTCTCTAATTTCATGGAGGAGAATGGAATGTTCTTGGTGCTCCACCCTTAATTGTCCCATGTTGGAACTCAATTCTCCTAGGGAGGTGTTTAATTGCTCCCAATTGTTTTGTGGAGGAAAGTGCATCCCTTGAGGAATCTCAGGGATCTCATGATGAGTGGG
>NC_029780.3:73812276-73812671 GCF_000817695.3 Arachis duranensis | reverse complement strand
TCTATGTCAACTCCAACTGAATAACAGAGGTGACAAATGAGATGAGGAAAGGCTAACCTTGCCAAGGTAGAGGACTTGTCTGCCACCTTATAAAGTTCTTGGGATATCACCTCATGAACTTCTATTTCTTCTCCAATCATGATGCTATGAATCATGATAGCCCGGTCTATTGTAACTTCGGACCGGTTGCTAGTGGGAATGATTGAGCGTTGGATAAACTCCAACCATCCCCTAGCCACAGGCTTGAGGTCGTGCCTTCTCAGTTGAACCAGCTTCCCTCTTGAATCTCTCTTCCATTGGGCGCCCTCTTCACAAATGACTGTGAGGACTTGGTCCAACCTTTGAACAAAGTTGACCCTTCTAGTGTAAGGATGTTCATCTCCTTGCATCATGGG
>NC_029780.3:73811408-73812128 GCF_000817695.3 Arachis duranensis | reverse complement strand
AAAGAAGAGAGTAGAAGAAGAAGAAATGAGGAGATGAAGATGGCTTTGTGGGTCGGTCAAAGGGGGAGAAGTAGTGTTTAGGTTGTGTGAAAATGAAGGAGTGAAGATGGGTTTATATAGGAGTGGAGAGAGGGGTAGGGTTCGGTCATGTATGGGTGGGTTTGGGTGGGAAAGTGGTTTGAATTTGAATGGTGAGGTAGGTGGGGTTTTATGAAGGATGGATGTGAGTGGTGAAGAGAAAGATGGGATTTGATAGGTGAAGGGTTTTTTGGAGAAGAGGTGTTGAGGTGATTGGAGAATGGGTGAAAGAGAGAGAGAGTGGTGGGGTAGGTGGGGATCCTGTGGGGTCCACAGATCCTGAGGTGTCAAGGAAAAATCATCCCTGCACCAAGTGGCGAGCAAAATTGCTCTTTGTGCCAATTCTGGCGTTAAACGCCGGGCTAGTGCCCATTTCTGGCGTTTAACGCCAAGTTCTTACCCTTTACTGGCGTTTAACGCCAGCCTGGTGCCCCTTTCTGGCGTTAAACGCCCAAAATGGTGCCAGAGTGGGCGTTAAACGCCCATCTGCTAGCCTTACTGGCGTTTAAACGCCAGCAAGATCTTCCTCCAGGGTGTGCTGTTTTTCTTTCTATTTTTCTTTCTGTTTTAGCTTTTTCAATTGATTTTGTGACTTCTCATGATCATCAACCTACAGAAAACATAAAATAGCAAAGGAAAATA
>NC_029780.3:73810995-73811324 GCF_000817695.3 Arachis duranensis | reverse complement strand
TGTTGGAACCTCCCAACACCAAACTTAGAGTTTGAATGTGGGGGTTCAACACCAAACTTAGAGTTTGGTTGTGGCCTCCCAACACCAAACTTAGAGTTTGAATGTGGGGGTTCAACACCAAACTTAGAAGTTGGTTGTGGCCTCCCAACACCAAACTTAGAGTTTGACTGTGGGGGCTCGGTTTGGCTCTGTTTTGAGAGAAGCTCTTCATGCTTCCTCTCCATGATGACAGAGGGATATCCTTGAACTTAAACACAAAGGATTCTTCATTCACTTGAATGATCAATTCTCCTCTGTCAACATCAATCACAGCCTTTGTTGTGGCTAGG
>NC_029780.3:73809953-73810882 GCF_000817695.3 Arachis duranensis | reverse complement strand
TGGTCTTCAACTTTTACCAGAACATCCTCTACAAGTCCATGAGCTTGTTTTCTTGAGTTGTCTGCCATCTCTAGTGAGATTTTTGCAGCTTGCACCACAAAGATCCCTAGCTTCTCCATTACAGAGAGAGGCATGTGGTTTACACTTGACCCTAGGTCACACAAGGCCTTCTTGAAGGTCATGGTGCCTATGGCACAAGGTATTGAAAACTTCCCAGGATCCTGTCTCTTTTGAGGT
This sequence comes from Arachis duranensis, assembly GCF_000817695.3. Taxonomy (NCBI): domain Eukaryota; kingdom Viridiplantae; phylum Streptophyta; class Magnoliopsida; order Fabales; family Fabaceae; genus Arachis; species Arachis duranensis. The sequence goes on along the minus strand of NC_029780.3, from coordinate 73,810,645 downwards.
AATTTCTGCCTAGACAAGTCATCCAGTTCTTTGGTGAGCAAAGGGGGTTCATCCTCCCAAGTCTCATTTCCACATAACTTGTCATTTAGCTTCATGATTGCTCCAAGGTATTTAGCAACTTGCTCTTTAGTGACATACTCATCCTCTTCAGAGGAAGAATACTCATCAGAGCTCATGAATGGCAGAAGTAAGTCCAATGGAATCTCTATGGTCTCATTTTGAGCCTCAGATTCCCATGATTCCTCATTGGGAAACACATTGGAGGCCAGTGGACGTCCATTGAGGTCTTCCTCAGTGGCGTTCACTGCCTCTTCCTCCTCTCCAATTTCGGCCATGTTGATGGCTTTACACTCTCCTTTTGGATTTTCTTCTGTATTGCTTGGAAGAGTACTAGGAGGGAGTTCAGTAATTTTCTTGCTCAGCTGACCCACTTGTCCCTCCAAGTTTCTAATGGAGGACCTTGTTTCAATCATGAAACTTTGAGTGGTTTTGATTAGATCAGAGACCATGGTTGCTAAGTCAGACTTGTTCTGCTTAGAACTCTCTGTCTGTTGTTGAGAAGATGATGGAAAAGGCTTGCCATTGCTAAACCTGTTTCTTCCACCATTATTGTTGTTGAAACCTTGTTGATGTCTCTGTTGATCCTTCCATGAGAGATTTGGATGATTTCTCCATGAAGGATTATAGGTGTT
>NC_029780.3:73807402-73808607 GCF_000817695.3 Arachis duranensis | reverse complement strand
AAAGATTTGATTGAAAGCTATTTTGAAAAAGATGTGATTGAGAAGATATGATTTGAAAAACATTTTAAAAAGATTTGATTTTGAAATTAATAACTTGGCTAACAAGAAAAGATATGATTCAAACATTAAACCTTTCTCAACAGAAAAGGCAACATACTTGAAATGTTGAATCAAATCATTAATTGATAGCAAGTATTTTTGAAAATGGAAAGAAATTGATTTTGAAAAAGATTTGATTGAAAAGATATGATTTGAAAAAGATTTGATTTTGAAAAAAAATTTGAAAACTAAAAAAATTTGATTTGAAAACAAAATCTTTCCTCTTGTGCCATCCTGGCGTTAAACGCCCAGAATGGTGCACATTCTGGCGTTTAACGCCCAAACTACTACCCTTTTGGGCGTTAAACGCCCAGCCAGGCACCCTGGCTGGCGTTTAAACGCCAGTATGCCTTCCTCACTGGGCGTTTTGAACGCCCAGCTTTTTCTGTGTAATTCCTCTGCTGTATGTTCTGAATCTTCAATCCTCTGTATGTTCTGAATCTTCAATCCTCTCACTAACAAAATGAGAATGCATATGCGAAACAACAAAACACTCAAGACAAGAGAATTTAGAGATCAGAACAATGAAATCATCAAGAACAACTTAAAGATTAATAAAGACACATGCATGAATGCAAAGAGAACAAAAACATGCAATTGACACCAAACTTAAAATGGAACACTAGACTCAAACAAGAAATATTTTTGGATTTTTTATTTTGTAAAATTTTTTGGTTTTTTTCGAAAATTAAGTGGAGAAGAAAACAAAGATATCAAAATTCTTAATGAGAATTCCAAGAATCATGCAATGTTAGTCTAAGACTCCGGTCCAGGGATTAGACATGGCTTCATAGCCAGCCAAGCTTTCAAAGAAAGCTCTGGTCCAAAACACTAGACATGGCCAACGGCCAGCCAAGCCTTAGCAGATCATTGCTCCAACAGCAAGATTGATAGAAATTAACAAGCTCTTGTGATGATAAGTTGAAACCTCGGTCCAATAAAATTAGACATGGCTTCACAGCCAGCCAGACTTCAACAGATCATCATGAAACTCTAGAATTCATTCTTAAGAACTCTGAAGAAAAATACCTAATCTAAGCAACAAGATGAACCGTCAGTTGTCCATACTCGAACAATCCCCGGCAACGGCGCCAAAAACTTGGTCC
>NC_029780.3:73801782-73803334 GCF_000817695.3 Arachis duranensis | reverse complement strand
ATGACTCGGAGGTGGAAGCTTTTGCCTTCCCTTTCCTCTTTCTAGAGGTTTCTCTGGCCTTGGATGCCATAAATGGTTATGGAAAAACAAAAAGCAATGCTTTTACCACACCAAACTTAAAAGGTTTGCTCGTCCTCGAGCAAAAGAAGAAAGAAGAGAGTAGAAGAAGAAGAAATGAGGATGAAGGAAGTGGCTTTGTGTTCGGCCAAAATGGGGAGAAGTGGTGTTTAGGTTGTGTAAAAATGAAAGAGTGAAGAAGGGTTTATATAGGAGTGGGGAGGGGCTTGGTTCGGTCATGTATGGGAGGGTTTGGGAGGGAAAGTGGTTTGAATTTGAAGGGTGAGGTAGGTGGCGTTTTATGAAGGATGGATGTGAGTGGTGAAGAGAAAGATGGGATTTGATAGGTGAAGGGTTTTTGGGGAAGAGGTGTTGAGGTGATTGGTGAATGGATGAAGAAGAGAGAGAGTGGTGGGGTAGGTGGGGATCCTATGGGGTCCACAGATCCTGAGGTGTCAAGGAAAAGTCATCCCTGCACCAAATGGCAAGCAAAAATGCGTTTTTAGCCAATTCTGGCGTTAAACGCCGGGCTGGTGCCCCTTTCTGGCGTTTAACGCCAAGAGCTTGCCCTTTTCTGGCGTTTAACGCCAGTCTGGTGCCCCTTTCTGGCGTTAAATGATGACATGTCATCATATACCTATTTTTCTATGCTTTTTCATACAAGAAATTGATGATTTGTGCTTAAATATTGAATGCTTTTGTACTTAAATGATACATTTTCTTGATATTTTAATTTTATAAATCTTATAGAAAATAAGAAGAAAAAGAAGCACATAAGCACAAAAAAAGGAGAAAAAAAGAGCTTTGGGGTACACTTTGAAGTTGGGGTACACTTTGGAGTCTTAGGCCACGCTTTTAAAAGCGTGGCCCATGACCAAATCAAAGAAGAAAGCAACCAGCATGCACACTGCTCTGCCCTTGCCAAGAGCAGGGCAATATCGTGATGCAAAGTGAGGTTGGAAGAAAATTTTCGCTAAGTTAAAATCTGGGCATTCACAACATGACCATGCCTCCTTCAAAGGGCTATAACTTGAGCTACAGACGTCCAATTGATGTGCTTCCAGTTGCGTTGGAAAGCTGACATTCAGCGCTTTCCAACAATATATAGAAATTTATATTTGGCGTACAATTGGGGCAGGAACGAGAGGCATCTTTAAGGGCCAAAAATAAGCGAAAATAAACTAAAGTGCTTCCACCAAGGCTCGAAGCTGGAGCCTCACCCCAAAGCAAGTAGCGCTCAAATTTTCTGCCCTGCCCTCTTGGAGAGCAGGGCAATGTCGTGCTCTTCTTGAAGAAAATCCAAGAAAAATCAACTCCAAGTGGGAAATAGATCCTCTCCATTTTTTTTGTCACTGGAGAGAATAAAGTGTAATCTCCCACCTTTAATTTTACAAGTGGGACCAACAATAAATGAGAGAGAGAATGTATTGAATGGTGAGATCTTCCACTGGATACCATCCAGTTTTTTTTCCACTGGAGAGGATCCACTCCCCTC
>NC_029780.3:73798660-73800966 GCF_000817695.3 Arachis duranensis | reverse complement strand
TAATTTCCTTGCAATTGTTCTAAGCTTGGATCTACTGCTTTCATTTAATTTCTAGCACCCCAGCCCCCTTTACATTTAATGCAATTTACATTTCTTGTTATTTAAGATTCTTGCAATTTTACTTTCTTGTTCTTTAAGTTACTTGCAATTTTACTTTCTGCACTTTAATTTTCCTTGTTATTTACTTTCTGTTGGTTACACTTCATCCAAATTCACTTCAATGTTAGCTTGACTAAACTAATCACCCACTAAAATTGCTTGATCCATCAATCCCTGTGGGATCGACCTCACTCTAAGTAAGTTATTACTACTTGATGCGACCCGGTACACTTGCCGGTTGGATTTGTGTGTTGGAAATTCGTTTTTCCACAAAAACACCATCAAGTTTTTGGCGCCGTTGCCGGGGATTGATTAGATCTGTTTGAGTTATTGCCTCACTAAGAAATTCTATCTCTGTGACATGAGTTTCAAATTTCATTGATGTTTACAAAATACAAATGGAGTTCAACTCATCTTATGGTCAAACAAAATTTTATGGGATATCACCCACCATCACCAATCTCTAATGGTGGTTGGGAATATCACCAAGAAACTTCAAATTCTGGGCACTCCAATTCATGGAGCTATGCTTCAGAACCACAAGATGAGAAAGAAAATCATATGGGATATTTCCCTCCACCACAAAATGATGCAAGTCATGATTCTAATGGTGGCTGGGAAGGGAATTCTAGTGCTCCATATGATATTCATCCAAAGACATCATCACTTGACCATACTTCAACAGAAAGCCCCTTTCAAAACTCACCACCCACACAAACTTCCATGAACCACTCAAGGCTCTCAAAGCTTGAGTCCATGTTCAAAAAATATGAGGAGGAGACAAAGAAATTCTGGAAAAGAATAGAAAACTTCTTCACAAACATGGAAGTGCACGTAGCTCAAGTGGTGAGTGCAACGAAGAAGGAGGAAAAACAAGAGGAAGAGGCTACTGCATCAAGTGAAATTGCAAAGAAGGAAGATGTGGTGGAAACATTTGAACCTAAAACTGCACTTGAGATGACAAGAGAACCTGAACACTCACAACCTCCTCAAACTCCCCTGGACCAAAGATGCTCAACACTGATCGAAAAATATGAAGAGGAGATGAAGAAAGCTTGGGAAAATCAACAAACCTCCTCCATGAAAGAGCTATTAAAGCAAATGTTGAGTGTAAAAGAGGAAGTGGAGGAGCGAGAAAGTGAGGAAGTCATTCCAAACTCAAGTGAAGCAGAAAAGCTCATGGAGCCACCGATTCAAAAGGCTTTGGATGAATACAGAACTCCAATAATCACACAACCACCAAGACTTGGATTCAAGGAAGTGAAGGCAATTAACAAAAGCACCAAGAAGAGGATTGTGACCAAGATACCAAGGACAACATTCAAGAGAAGGTCAACTGCAACACATCCTTCCCCTGAACCAGCAAGCAAGCTCAATCAAGCTGTGTACAAAAGGAGGCTTGCTGAGAGGAGACCAAGAAAAGGGACAACAGCTGAAACTTCTCCCCCCTTGAGGTCATTCTTCTTAACCAACTGGAAGAAGAGGAAGAAAGTGAGGAACAACATGTCAAGCTAATGATACTAAAAGAGCACTTGTTGGGAGGTAACCCAACCGTAGGTATAATTTCTTCTCTGCTTTGTTTTCGTTCTTTGCTTTGTTTAAATTCAATAAATTGGCATATGGTTACATTCTAAGTTTGGTGTTGCCTTGCAACAAATTGTTTTCAATCTTTTTGGATGATTGCATCAAATCATAAATGAAAGTGACACACCAAGATTTTAAGTTTGGTGTGCCACTTATTTTCTATGCAATTCATTCAAGCAACACCACTTGTCTGCATAACTATAATGTCTTTGCAGTGTTAATTTTCTTTTGGTTTGATATTTTGTTATTCTGTTTACTTTAGTTAATTCTTTGCTTTTAATGCTTTCATTTTAGTTTGCTTATTTACTGTGTTTGTTAATACATTACCAAGAGAGCTTTATTCATGACAGATTATTGGCTTGGTGATTGTCTTTAACATACAACAGTTTCATTTAGTTTTGTTTTAAATAAAATTGACATATGACTGCATTCTAAGTTTGGTGTTGCTATGCAACAAAATTTGGTTCCAATATCTATTAGATACTTGCATCAATTCCAAGTGAAAGTGTCACACTAAGTTTGGTGGGCCACTTATTCTTTATGCAAAGTATTGTGCACACCTTCTTATGCTTGCAATCAAATGTCGCTGTCTCTTGTGCCTTGATTGTTATCTTTAATTTTGC
>NC_029780.3:73792133-73796411 GCF_000817695.3 Arachis duranensis | reverse complement strand
ATTTTGTAAAGCCTATATAAGGCATCATTTCCATCTTTGTAAAGGAGGCTAGACCCACTAGGGAATATTAGGATTTGAGAGCTCTCGCCTTTAAGTTTTCCTTTCTGCTTTAAATCTTGGGTAGAGAATTGAAGAAATTCTGTTTCAATCTCACCTTGAGATCTATTGTTTACTTTTTCTGCATAATTGAAATTCACATACTGCTTCATCTTCTCTTTAATTCTGCAATTCATTTTTCTTCTTTCTTCTGCAAATTGTTCTCTGAATTGATCAAGGAAGGGCTTGAGATCTAGACTTGTTCTCTAGTCTCATTGATTCCCTGAGATCTTGAATTTCTTTTCTGAGTTTCACAATTGAGTTAAATTTTGTTTTTGTCTTGGTCAAGTGAGCAATTGAGCTCTTGGCTTTCCTTCTGTTTTTACTGTTTCATTGAAATTGTTAGTTTCACTTTGAGATTTGAGAAATGATCTATGTCTCTTTGTTGCATCTTATTGCTCCCAATTTAATTTCCTGCGCTTGTGTTCTTCTGCAATTTACATTTAAGCTACTGTGACCTTGAATTTACTTTTCCTGCAATTTAATTTCCTTGCAATTGTTCTAAGCTTGGATCTACTGCTTTCATTTAATTTCTAGCACCCCAGCCCCCTTTACATTTAATGCAATTTACATTTCTTGTTATTTAAGATTCTTGCAATTTTACTTTCTTGTTCTTTAAGTTACTTGCAATTTTACTTTCTGCACTTTAATTTTCCTTGTTATTTACTTTCTGTTGGTTACACTTCATCCAAATTTACTTCAATGTTAGCTTGACTAAACTAATCACCCACTAAAATTGCTTGATCCATCAATCCCTGTGGGATCGACCTCACTCTAAGTGAGTTATTACTACTTGATGCGACCCGGTACACTTGCCGGTTGGATTTGTGTGTTGGAAATTCGTTTTTCCACAAAAACACCATCATTAAACGCCCAGAATGGTGCCAGACTGGGCGTTAAACGCCCATCAGCTAGCCTTACTGGCGTTTAAATGCCAGTACGCTCTCCTCCAGGGTGTGCTGTTTTTCTTTCTGTTTTTCATTCTGTTTTTGCTCTCCTCTATCAACATCAATCACAGCCTTTGCTGTGGCTAGGAAGGGTCTGCCAAGGATGATGGATTCATCCATGCACTTCCCAGTCTCTAGGACTATGAAATCAGCAGGGATGTAATGGTCTTCAACTTTTACCAGAACATCCTCTACAAGTCCATGGGCTTGTTTTCTTGAGTTTTGTCTGCCATCTCTAGTGAGATTTTTGCAGCTTGTACCTCAAAGATCCCTAGCTTCTCCATTACAGAGAGAGGCATGAGGGTTACACTTGACCCTAAGTCACACAAGGACTTCTTGAAGGTCATGGTGCCTATGGTACAAGGTATTGAAAACTTCCCAGGATCTTGTCTCTTTTGAGGTAATTTCTGCCTAGACAAGTCATCTAGCTCTTTGGTGAGCAAAGGGGGTTCATCCTCTCAAGTCTCATTACCAAATAACTTGTCATTCAGCTTCATGATTGCTCCAAGGTATTTAGCAACTTGCTCTTCAGTGACATACTCATCCTCTTCAGAGGAGGAGTACTCATCAGTGTTCATGAATGGCAGAAGTAAGTCCAATGGAATCTCTATGGTCTTATTTTGAGCCTCAGATTCCCATGGTTCCTCATTAGGGAACTCATTGGAGACCAGTGGATGTCCATTGAGGTCTTCCTCAGTGGCGCTCACTGCCTCTTTCTCCTCTCCAAATTCGGCCATGTTGATGGACTTACACTCTCCTTTTGGATTTTCTTCTGTATTACTTGGAAGAGTACTAGGAGGGAGTTCAGTAATTTTCTTGCTCAGCTGACCCACATGTGCCTCCAAATTTCTAATGGAGGACCTTGTTTCAGTCATGAAACTTTGAGTGGTTTTGATTATATCAGAGACCATGGTTGCTAAGTCAGAGTTATTCTGCTTAGAACTCTCTGTCTGTTGCTGAGAAGATGATGGAAAAGGCTTGCTATTGCTAAACCTGTTTCTTCCACCATTATTATTATTGAAACCTTGTTGAGGTCTCTGTTGATTCTTCCATGAGAGATTTAGATGATCTCTCCATGAAGGATTATAGGTGTTTCCATAGGGTTCTCCCATGTAATTCACCTCTTCCATTGAAGGGTTCTCAGGATCATAAGCTTCTTCTTCAGATGAAGCTTCCTTAGTACTGCTTGGTGCATTTTGCATTCCAGACAGACTTTGAGAAATCGAATTAACTTGCTGAGTCAATATTTTAGTCTGAGCCAATATGGCATTCAGAGTGTCAATCTCAAGAACACCTTTCTTCTGACTAGTCCCATTGTTCACAGGATTCCTTTCAGAAGTGTACATGAATTGGTTATTTGCAACCATTTTAATCAGCTCTTGAGCTTTTGTAGGCGTCTTCTTCAAATGAAGAGATCCTCCAGCAGAGCTATCCAAGGACATCTTGGACAGTTCAGAGAGACCATCATAGAAAATACCTATGATGCTCCATTCGGAAAGCATATCAGTGGGACACTTTCTGATTAATTGTTTGTATCTTTCCCAAGCTTCATAGAGGGATTCTCCTTGCTTCTGTCTGAAGGTTTGGACTTCCACTTTAAGCTTACTCAATTTTTGAGGTGGAAAGAACTTTGCCAAGAAGGCATTGACTAGCTTTTCCCAAGAGTCCAGGCTTTCTTTAGGTTGTGAGTCCAACCATGTCCTAGCTTTATCTCTTACAGCAAAAGGGAATAGCATAAGTCTGTAGACCACAGGGTCAACCCCATTAGTCTTGACAGTGTCACAGATTTGCAAGAATTCAGCTAAAAACTGATGAGGATCTTCCAATGGAAGTCCATGGAACTTGCAATTCTGTTGCATTAGAGAAACTAATTGAGGCTTAAGCTCAAAGTTGTTTGCTCCAATGGCAGGGATAGAGATGCTTCTCCATAGAAGTCGGGACTAGGTGCAGTAAAGTCACCAAGCACTTTCCTTGCATTGTTGGCATTGTGGTTGTTTTCGGCTGCCATGTCTTCTTCTTGTTTGAAGATTTCTGTTAGGTCCTTTACAGAGAGTAGTGCCTTAGCTTCTCTTAGCTTTCGCTTCAAGGTCCTTTCAGGTTTAGGATCAGCCTCAACAAGAATGCTTTTGTCTTTGCTCCTACTCATAAGAAAGAGAAGAAAACAAGAAAATATGGAATCCTCTATGTCACAGTATAGAGATTCCTTGAGGTGTCAGAGGAAAAGAAAATGGAAGGCAGAAGTAGAAAATTTGAACTTGTCAAAGAGGATGGAGTTCGAATTTTGCATCAAGGAGTAGTGTTAGTCCATAAATAAAAGGATGTAAGAAGAAGGGAAGTAATTTTCGAAAATTAAGCAGAAGAATTTGAAAACATTTTGAAAAACACTATTTGATTTTCGAAAATAAAAGTGGAAAAGAAATAAAGTGATTTTTGAAAAAGAATTTGAAATTAGAAATAAAAAAGATTTGATTGAAAACTATTTTGAAAAAGATGTGGTTAAGAAGATATGATTAGTTTTAAAAAGATGTGATTGAGAAGATATGATTTGAAAAACATTTTAAAAAGATTTGATTTTGAAAATTAATGACTTGGCTATCAAGAAAAGATATGATCCAAATATTAAACCTTTCTCAACAGAAAAGATAACATACTTGAAATGTTGAATCAAATCATTAATTGATAGCAAGTATCTTTGAAAAAGGAAAGAAATTGATTTTGAAAACACATGATTGAAAAGATATGATTTGAAAAATATTTGATTTTGAAAAATTTTGAAAACCTGAAAAAAAAATCTGAATTAAAAACAGAATCTTTCCTCTTGTGCCATCCTGGCGTTAAACGCCCAGAATAGTGCACATTCTGGCGTTTAACGCCCAAAACTCTACCCTTTTGGGCGTTAAACGCCCAACCAGGTACCCTGGCTGGCGTTTAAACGCCAGTCTGTCCTTTTTCATTGGGCGTTTTGAACGCCCAGCTTTTTCTGTGTAATTCCTCTGCTGTATGTTCTGAATCCTCAATTCTCTGTATTATTGACTTGAAAAGACACAAATTAAAAATATTTTTGGATTTTTAATAATGAAGAATAATCAAAAATGCAACTAAAATCAAATAACAATGCATGCAGGACACCAAACTTAGCAGTTTGTATACTGCTGACACTAATGAGAATGCATATGAGACACATAAACACTAAAATCAAGAGAATTCAAAGATCAGAGTAAGAAATCATCAAGAA
>NC_029780.3:73789860-73791002 GCF_000817695.3 Arachis duranensis | reverse complement strand
CGTTCATAGGTGAGAATGATGATGAGTGTCACGGATCATCACATTCATCAAGTTGAAGAACAAGTGATATCTTAGAACAAGAACAAGCGGAATTGAATAGAAGAACAAGAGTAATTGCATTAATACTCGAGGTACAGCAGAGCTCCACACCTTAATCTATGGTGTGTAGAAACTCCACCATTGAAAATACATAAGAACAAGATCTAGGCATAGCCGAATGGCCAGCCTCCCAATGATCTAAGATAGCATAAGAACAAAGGTAGCTACCCCGATAGATGAAAATACAATAGTAAAACGTCCTACTTATAGAGAACTAGTAGCCTAGGGTTTACAGAGATGAGTAAATGACATAAAAATCCACTTCCGGTCCCACTTGGTGTGTGCTTGGGCTGAGCATTGAAGCATTTTCGTGTAAAGACTCTTCTTGGAGTTAAACGCCAGCTTTTGTGACAGTTTGAGCGTTTAACTCCCATTCTTGTGCCAGTTCCGGCGTTCAACGCTCGGAATTCTAATGGTGACTTTGAACACCGGTTTGGGCCATCAAATCTTGAGCAAAGTATGGACTATCATATATTGCTGGAAAGCCCAGGATGTCTACTTTTCAACGACGTTGAGTGCGCGCCAATCGGGCTTCTATAGCTCCAGAAAATCCACTTCGAGTGCAGGGAGGTCAGAATCCAACAGCATTTGCAGTCCTTTTCAGTCTCTGAATCAGATTTTTGCTCAGGTCCCTCAATTTCAGCCAGAAAATACATGAAATCACAGAAAAACACACAAGCTCATAGTAAAGTCCAGAAAAGTGAATTTTAACTAAAAACTAATAAAAATATACTAAAAACTAACTAGATCATACTAAAAACATACTAAAAACAATGCCAAAAAGCGTACAAATTATCCGCTCATCAGATATCCATCCAATCTAAGGTAGAACGGAGGTGGTTGTCAGGCACGCGTTCATAGGTGAGAATGATGATGAATGTCACGGATCATCACATTCATCAAGTTGAAGAACAAGTGATATCTTAGAACAAGAACAAGCGGAATTGAATAGAAGAACAATAGTAATTGCATTAATACTCGAGGTACAGCAGAGCTCCACACCTTAATCTATGGTGTGTAGAAACTCCACCGTTGAAAATACA
>NC_029780.3:73787079-73789717 GCF_000817695.3 Arachis duranensis | reverse complement strand
AAACGTCCTACTTATAGAGAACTAGTAGCCTAGGGTTTACAGAGATGAGTAAATGACATAAAAATCCACTTCCGGTCCCACATGGTGTGTGCTTGGGCTGAGCATTGAAGCATTTTCGTGTAGAGACTCTTCTTGGAGTTAAACGCCAGCTTTTGTGACAGTTTGAGCGTTTAACTCCCATTCTTGTGCCAGTTCCGGCGTTCAACGCTGGGAATTCTAATGGTGACTTTGAACACCGGTTTGGGCCATCAAATCTTGAGCAAAGTATGGACTATCATATATTGCTGGAAAGCCCAGGATGTCTACTTTTCAACGCCGTTGAGAGCGCGCCAATCAGGCTTCTGTAGCTCCAGAAAATCCGCTTCGAGTGCAGGGAGGTCAGAATCCAACAGCATCTGCAGTCCTTTTTAGTCTCTGAATCAGATTTTTGCTCAGGTCCCTCAATTTCAGCCAGAAAATACCTGAAATCACAGAAAAACACACAAACTCATAGTAAAGTCTAGAAAAGTGAATTTTAACTAAAAACTAATAAAAATATACTAAAAACTAACTAGATCATACTAAAAACATACTAAAAACAATGCCAAAAAGCGTACAAATTATCCGCTCATCACTGGCCCAATTGACAATAACACTTTTTCAGCCACCATGATCTCAATAATTTAACATCTAGGCTGAAAGAAAATTATTCCAATAGGCTTTGTTTAAATTTGTTCTTCTCTGTTCGGCCCATAAAGGAAACTGCACAGCAAAAATTATTATAATTAACATACTTTAGTAAAAAATAAATTAATAATTTTGCTGTTAATAATGTTTGATCATCATCAATTTAAATTAGAGTTTTCCAAACTCATCACTATGAACTCTCACCCTTTTGGCTATGAGTCTGGTTACAACTATGTTGCAGGAAGAGGAGATTATAATGAGAACAAGCATCAAGGTTAGAACAATCAAAGATTGGAGGAGCCACAAGGATTTGATCAACCCTCATGGCAACAACCACCTTTAATGGACTATCAACAACCATTCTGTGATGCATATCAAGGCAATGGCTATGGTGAGCATTCTTCTGATTATCAACAACAACCACCATACGCCTATGAGCCCCATCAACATAGCTTTGGACCACCATACTCACGAGCCCCTTACCACCAAACACCCTCATACGATCCTAACTCGTACCCACCATACCAACCATCTTATGAGCCAAATGAAACATACACAGAACAACCACCTCAATATACACCATCTCCTTATCATTATCAAGATGAACCACCTTCCTACCATGAACCCTTTTTCCCAACAAATGAACCCTCTTATCCACCCCAAACCTCCATGAAGAAAGCATTTGCCGATCTAAACTCTACTATACAAGCTCTCGCCACCCTAATCGGACTACCAAATACCTTCAATATACAACCCTCAAGCTCCAATGTACTTCTATCTCAACCACATAATGATCCATCCATCCCATCACCACCATCCATGGAAGAACACCCACATCCACCAATCCAAGAGCAAGATGATCCCAATTATGCTATTGATATGGAACAAGAGAGAGAGGATCGTCTTCGCAAACCCATACTTCATAAGGAGATAGAGGAGGCACTAAAGGTGAAGGTAGAAGAAACTCTTGAAGGTAAAGGAGTAATTGAAGGGAGTTGTCATGGAAAGGTAATCATCAAGGAGGAGCAAGAGTTAAGGGATCCTTTCAAGGAAACAGTAGATCAATTTCATGCAACCCTTCATCAATTGGAGCAAGCAATAAGTCAATTACCTTCCGGACGTTCGGACACTCAAGGGACCCCATGTAACGACCCAATTTCTTGTACGTCATGATCGTACTAGAAACTGAGCGCTACCAACTTGTCTTCCTAATTATTATCTATTATTTATCATATGAGCCTGATTCGTTGTTAAAAGTGTAGTTATTTTACGAGGTACTTTTTTTTTTTTTGAAAACATTTGGATTAACAAACAGTATCATTCATAATCAATTCACAACTAATAATATATAAAACAGTTACAAACAACCACACATAAACACATCACAAGTAGTTGACAACATTCGGTGATTCAGCCTTTATTAGAATATAGACTGTTAGTTAGAACACCCCTAGATATAGCTAGATAATAACTATATACATATATATATACATACAACATCCCAGGTCCTGACCTGTTCAAGAGGTCCCTAAGCTGGCACCCAAGCTAGCCTAGACTCTATACTCACCTAGTCCCTCTAAACTACTAGAGCGAGGGAAGGTACGTTCTAAGTCCTCAAAACCCAAGTCAGGTGGAACATCATCAAAAGGTAGAACATCATTTGTTACTCCTCTGCACGATCAGACATTGCCATATGACGTCTCTCTGGTACCTCATCAAGTAGCCACACAACAGGAGTCTCGTACACAGGATTTAGGTTAAAGTTCACGTACAAACGGGGTGCGGACATTGGCTGGTCTCACAATATATACATATAAATAGGTAACGGAGTTCACTCTAGACTCAGAAGACTACATAGAGCGGAATCCTCTCTGTAGAACGATCATCAACGAACTACGGAAGGGTACTCTTGCTTCCATCTGAGGGGGAAGGGAGAGAGAAGGGGTAAAAACTGGGGAGTTCTTAGTAGGGA
>NC_029780.3:73783142-73784678 GCF_000817695.3 Arachis duranensis | reverse complement strand
AATCATCTTCTAATACTAATATAATGATAATATTATACTATTATCTCTCTCCTCTCATGAATCGAGTCCGGTTCGTCAAATAGAGACTATTTACGAGAATCAGAATCAAAACTGCCAACCGATACGGTTCAAAACTAGGTTCTTCGCGATTGCATTATCGAGATTGCCTCAGAGGAGGTTCTAGCTTAAGGATGACATAATGATAATGAGGATTGAGATGCTTGATGATATGACAGAGGTGTTCCCTTTACTGATCTTCCGGAGAATTCCGTGCCTTTAGAAAAAATCTCGCGTACTTGAAAATTAGGGTTGTTACATTCTACCCTCCTAAAAGAAAATTTTGCCCTCAAAATTTCAGTTACCTGAGACTAGATGCAGGTAATCAACTTTCATCTTATCTTCGAGTTCCCAGGTGTGCTCTTCTTCTCCTCTTTGTCCCCAAGCTATTTTGACCAAGCGAAGAGTTTTGCCTCTTAGCTACTTATCGCTTCTTTCTACAATCCGAACTAGTGATGCTTTATATGTCAAATCATTTCGTAACTGTACTGTCTCTGGTTTTAAAATGTGACTCTCATCGGGAATGTATTTCTTAAGTTGTGAGACATGGAAAACATCATGAAGGTTTGACAGATATGGAGGAAGGGCTACTTGATAAGCTACTAGACCGACTCTTTTAAGTATTTGGAAAGGTCCTATGTATCGAGGGTTAAGCTTTTTAGTCTTAAGGGCTCTATCTATTCCAGTAATCGAAGTTACTTCTAGAAAGACATGATCTCCCTCACTAAACTCTAAGGGTCTATGTCTATTATCGGCATAGCTCTTTTGGCGGCTTTGTGCTGTCTGGATCTTCCGATGAATCTCCTTTATCGTCTCAGTAGTTTCTTACACTAAGTTTGGACCTAAGACACTAACTTCTCCGTCATCATTCCAACACAATGGTGTTTGACATCTTCTTCCGTAGAGAGCTTCAAATGGTGCCATCCCGATACTTTGTTGGTAACTGTTGTTGTAGACGAACTCATATAGACAAATTCGACCAACCGCAAATATTTATCCCAACTACCTTGGTTATCCATCACACAAGATCTTAGCATGTCTCCCAATGTCTGGATTGTCCGCTCTGATTGTCCGTCTGTTTGAGGATGGTATGCTGTACTCATATGCAATTCTGTTCCTAAAGCTTTCTGGAAAGCTCCCCCAAATCTGGAAGTAAACCTCGGATCTCGGTCTGAAACAATTGATGAAGGTATTCCGTGCAATCGTACGATTTCTTGAATATATATCCGTGCCAGCCTTTCTGAAGTATAGTCAATTCGAATCGAAAAAAAACACGCCGACTTTGGCAGCCTGTCCACAATCACCCAAATGGCACTACGTCCTGTTGAGGTTCTTGGAAATCTCGTGATAAAATCCATAGTAATCTGCTCCCATTTCCATTGTGGTATTTCTAAGGGTTGTAGGGTTCCTGACGGCTTCTGATGTTCCACATTCACCTTCTGGCAGGTTAAACATCTTGAGACATAATCAGCTACTTCT
>NC_029780.3:73781135-73782439 GCF_000817695.3 Arachis duranensis | reverse complement strand
TTGCCTTACTTTACCTCCATTCTTACCCATACGGCGATCAGTAATGTTACCAACTTGTAGGTTCTTACACTGTCGTATGCTACGTGCTTTAAAATGCACCCTTCTCCCAGCTGTCTGATGATTGCTAAGACGCCTTGGTGGAAATCCTTGGCGACTCACTTTAGCCACAGTCACTTTCTTAATACATTCTTCCACTAACTTGCTCTTGTTGACTAATTCGGCAAAATTACGTATCTCCAGTGAAACTATTGAACTCATCAGATCAACACAAAGGCCCCCTTCGAACTTCAACCACTTCCATTCTTCAAAGTCAGCAGGATTCCCTTGGCAAATCTTGGAGAAACGGCACAAGTCACCAAATTTACGGGCATATTCTGCAATAGTTGTAATGTGTTACCCTGTTTCAGTTGCATAAGTTCCATCTCCTTAGCATCACGAGCTGCCCTCGGAAAATACTTCTTATAAAATTCGTCCTTAAAAGTATTCCAAGGAATATCACCTTCATCTTGTTGCAGCAGTCGTTGTATCCCCTGCCACCAATGCTCAGCTTCTCCTTCCAGCATATAAGTAGCAAACTCCACGTGCTGGCCTTCCGGAACATGCTGCGCTCGCAGTGATCGTTCAATAGCTCGAAACCAATTATCAGCGTCAGTCGCAATGAGTGTACCCTTGAACTTAGGCAGATTAACCTTTAGAAAGGTCGCAAGGGTCATAGGTCTTTCAGGATGCCCTAAGTTGTTCTCATCGTTTCCATTATCTTCTCCGTATCCATTCTCGTCCCCATTTCTCACTCCAAGACGTTCAACAGCCCTAGCCGCTACTACAGCAGCTTCACGCACTACTTCAGCCACGTCGTTCATGGTAGCCATAAACGTTTCCTGTTCCCTCTCGTAGTTAACATTAGGAATTCCTTCCCGTACGCCTTGTCTCCGTGAACCCATTATAGTCTTGTTCACACCAAACAATCATTGTTAAGGTGATCAGTCTTAACACTTCGAGTCAAGTGTGAACATTCCCAAAATGAAAACACAGAAACAATCATGCAACATATATCACTGGGATATCCTATACGCATGAGACACACACAACAGAGTATGCAATGAAGCATAGTCAGTCCACTCCCCAGGCTCTACTGGGAACGAACTGCTCTGATACCAAATTGTAACGACCCAATTTCTGGTACGTCATGATCATACTAGAAACTGAGCGCTACCAACTTGTCTACCTAATTATTATCTATTATTTATTATATGAGCCTGATTCGTTGTTAAAGGCGTAGTTATTTTACGAGGTACTTTTTTTTT
>NC_029780.3:73769349-73779165 GCF_000817695.3 Arachis duranensis | reverse complement strand
AAACTCTCAACTGACCAAATCTCACTCAGTATGTTAGGAAGAGATATCTCACCTTAGACTTGCTAGAAGTTCACGTTTCTTGGCCCTCAAGTCAAGTTAAGCATGATTCGTAAGGAAAAACATCAAGAAAACACATGTTTACATGGTTTTCCTTGAAAACCGAATTGAAGAGGGAGGGAGACAGCCATCTCACCTTATTTCCAGCCTTGATATGTTATATGGTTATGTAGAGGAAGAAGAGAGGATCATTTTGGTGAAATCGGAGTTTTGATTTGAGTTTTAGTTCAGAAGAAATCAAGCTTTGAAGATTTATGAACCAAGAACTTTCTCTCCTTTTTCTCTTGGTGATTTTCGGCCACAATGAGCAAATGAGGCAGCCTTGGGGGTTTTGGGGGTGTAGGGTGAGCTGTGATTGGTTGGCTTGGAGGTGGATTAAAATAATATTAAAATATCTCTAGTGTACAACTACTAAAACTAGGTGTATCGGAACACTCGTAAAAACATATCTAAAAATTATTTTCTGAGCTACTAGCATAAATGATACTAGTAACATATTTATTATGAGAATAGAACATGTATAATGAGGCCTTAGCATTGCTAAAGTCATCAGAGAGTGCTGGTGCTAAGCTGCACCAGTAAACTGTGAACCCGGTTAAACTGATTTTCTGTTTTTAACTAAAACAGACCAGGTAACCTTATAATATCATTCAATCATCTTCTAATACTAATATAATGATAATATTATACTATTATCTCTCTCCTCTCATGAATCGAGTCCGGTTCGTCAAATAGAGACTATTTACGAGAATCAGAATCAAAACTGCCAACCGATACGGTTCAAAACTAGGTTCTTCGCGATTGCATTATCGAGATTGCCTCAGAGGAGGTTCTAGCTTAAGGATGACATAATGATAATGAGGATTGAGATGCTTGATGATATAACAGAGGTGTTCCCTTTACTGATCTTCCGGAGAATTCCGTGCCTTTAGAAAAAATCTCGCGTACTTGAAAATTAGGGTTGTTACACCCCATGGCTTCATGTGGAGAATCTAATGAAGAACGTAGCATGAAGGAGACACTAGAGACTCCAGTAGACAATAAGGAGCATAAATTTGTACTTGAACAAGTGGAGAAAGCTATAATAGTTACAGAGGAAGAAGTGGTTGAAGATTTAGGAGATGCAAAACCTCCACGGGAACCTCAAGTCACAGAACCATCTTCTGAGGAGTTTGAATTTGTTGTTGAGGAGGGTGTACAACCCCCAAGGCATGTTATGGTTGAAGACTTGGAAGAGGTTGATCAAGAGATGGAGATTCAAGAAGAAAAAGCACAACCTCCCATGTCCTTGGTGAACAATAAAGAGGAAATTAAATCAGAAGAAAGCTACCAAGAGGAAAAGGTTGATATTGAAGAAGCTTGTAAAGAGGTGGTAGTTGTCAAAGAAGAGCACAAGGGAGTGGAGCTTGCAATTTCACTAAAAATGCCTCCCCCTAAGTTGCCATCATCTTTCACAACATTCAAGTGGGTAAAATTCATATCCCTTAGCTTTCTAATTCCACATGAATATGGGCTACTGGAGACGGATGGTCAACTTAGAGCTCTTTGTAACATTAAGAGTAAAAGGAAGATGGCCAGTGGTAAGAATTATCCTACAAGGTTCATCATGGTTGGAAGCTCAAAGTTCAAACGCAAAGGTTGGTATAGAGCTCAGCTGAATGGGTCTAGGAAGCTGTTTGGTTACTTCAGTGAGAATTCTAAAGCTGAACCACCCGGATGGAATCATGATAATCAACTTGAAGATGGGTGCAGAAACAAGATTTGGGATCCCGGAGGATATTGGAATTGCAAATATTGGTGGAGATTTCTGGATCAGTACAAGCATAAGCCACCATGACAAGGAGCTCACCAAATGTCCAACTTAAGGACTTTAACTAAAAGTGCTAGGTGGGAGACAACCCACCATGGTATGATCGTCCCTTTTCAGTCTTAATTCTAGTATGTTTTATTTGTTTTTGAAATTTTATTGAACCTGGAATCATGCATAGCATTCATATTAAGCATTGCATTCTGTATATTGTATAATAATAAAAAAAGGGAAACCCGCACGCGACGCGGCAGCGTTGCTGACGCGTCCGCATCACTAGTGCATTGGGAAGAAAATAATTGAACAAAGAGTCACGCGAGAGCGTGGCTGGAGGCGCGCCATTAGCATAATTTGACCCCACGCGACCGCGTCGCTCACGCAACCCCGTCATGTGGAACTTTGGCCTCCCACGCGACCGCGTCACCCACGCGGCCGTGTGTCATGAAAATCGACGTCAAAAAGGTGCATGGCCGAAAGTTGTGCTGGAGTTGGGCTGGACTCGTGCTAGAAGCCCAAGCTCTTCCACGCGAACACGTGCCCCACGCGACTGTGTCGTCTTTCAAAAATGGCCATCCACCTGATCGCGTCACCCACGCGACCGCGTCACCCAGATTTTTGGCAAAATGCAATTCAAACAGAGAGTTGTGCGAATGCGAGGCTGCACTCACGCTACTAGCACAAATCAAGTGATGCGATCTCGTGACCCACGCGTCCGCGTCACCTGACCTTATTGCGCACCACACGGCCGCGTCACCAGCGTCGCACACCTTAACCTAATATGCCAAAATATTTTATCTTTTCTTCCCCAATCCTAATTTTTCCTCCCTCTTTTCTTACTTACTTCTTCTTCTTCCCTTCTTCCCCTTCTCATTCTTCTTATCTTTCATTTTCTTTTACTTAATTACATACTTTCATTAATTGCATTATTTTCATTGGTGTTGGAATTTTATTTGGGTCATTATGTTTTCTATATTTTTGTGGGTATTTAACAATTATATATTACTTTTAAAGGGTTTCTTTCATGTTCAATTTAATGCTTTCAAATAGCTTATTTACCGTGCATGCTATGTATTTGTGAAAACGCCCATATGGCATTGTGCACTATTTTTAAGATTTCTTTTAATCTACTACTATAAATGCCTGCTTTTCACAAATTCCATTTACTATTTTTCACGAATTCCCTTTACTATTTTATTAATTAAATATAATTGTTAATACAAACGTTATTGTTAGTTTCTCACGACTAACAACACATTAAAGCTTTTGATGCTTGATCTATGCTACTCATGCCCTTGTCGGCATGCTAATAAACATCTTGCATCCAATACTCCCCATACCTTGCTATATTTCCATTGATGAACTGATCACATGGAATCGTGACCATGTCTTTCATTCACTATTTTTTACTTAGCATGATTATCACTCGTACCGCCCTTCTCTTTGCTCCATCCCTTTGACTTCATGTCCCTTTCTCTTCTCCCTTTTTCAGGCTGGCCACCAGAACAGGTAAAGAGAAAGCTTCTACAACGAGCAACAGTTGAGGAACCATAACACCCACCCACCTGTACATCTCAGCATGCACCGAGGACGGTGCAATCTTTAAGTGTGGGGAGGTCGATACCGATCTCCACGGGTTAGTTAGTCCCTTATCAACACCAATTTTTGTTTTTCATTGTTGCATTTGCATGTTTGATTGCATGTTTGTTTTTTGTGCATATTTTACCACTTGGTTAAAGTAATATTTTCTTTTTCAAGAAATTTTTATAGTATTTCATTAATTTGAATAAAACTTTTTGAAAAAACTTGTTTGAAGAAATATTATTTTGGAACATAGTTTAGAGCTCGAACACACAAAACCAGTGAGATTTTGAGCCTATTTGATTGGTTGCATTTTATCAACCAATACTTTATTTTTGTGTGTTTTATTCTCTCTAAAATTGTGATCTTTGTCTTGCTTAATTCTATATTTCCATTGTTTGATGTATGCATGCACTAATATGATTGAGGCATTTGTTTCACTAAGCTTACATACCCATATGGCCTTACCCTTTCATTATCCTTTGCAAACCAATTTGAGCCTAATATACCCATTTGTTCTTTACTCTAGCTCATTACTGACTCTAAGCGGAAAACAATAATGTCCTTAATTTGAATCCTTGGTTAGCTTAGACTAGTGAAAGTGCTTATGATTCAAGTGTGGGGAAGTTGGGTTTGAAAATATTTGGTTTGAATAATTGGGTGTTGTATATTTTAGTGAAAATGTGCAAAATAATGGTTGAGCACATGTTATTGCATTCAATACTTTAATTATATGCATTGAAAAAAAAGTGAAAAAGAAAAAGAAAAGAGCAATTAATAAAAGGGGACAAAATGCCCCAAAATAAATAAGTGAAATCAATGCATATGGGCTGTACTCAAAACTTAGAATGCATAAATATGTAGTAAACACAGTTGATGGGAAGTTAGATTTTGTATTTTAATTAAATGGATTGTCTTGAGTTAGGTGAAAAGTTTATGTTAATTAAGGATTCAGATTTTAGTCCACTTGGCCAAATACAATCCTACCTTGACCCTAACTCCATTACAACCCTCAAAAGACCTCTTGAGCATTTATTTGGTCTCCTAGAGTTTAGCATGAGGACATGTTAATGTTTAAGTGTGGGGAGGTTGATAAACCACTATTTTATGGTTTACAATGTGTTTAATTGTGTCGTTTTATCATGGTCTTTACCCACTTATTCATATAATTAGCATGCATTTATATTTCCTTCCTAAAATTATTACATGATTGAAAACATGCTTCTTTGGTCTTAATTTAGCTAATCTTAATCCTCTCTTATTACCATTCGATGCCTTGATCCGTGTGTTAAGTGTTTCAGGCTTTATAGGGCATGAATGAGTGAGAGATTGGGAAGGAAGCTTGCAAAAATGGAAGGAACACAAGAAATTGAGGAGATGACCAGCGAGAAGTGACGCGTACATGTCAGCGACGCGACCGCGTGGAAGAAAGGAATCTACAGTGACGCGGTCGCATGGCTCACGCGACCGCGCGGATTGGAAAAGAACAAGTGACGCAGAAGCGTGGACGATGCGAACGCATGGCAGGGAAAAACGCGAATGATGCGTCCGCATGGATGACGCGATCGCGTGATATGCGCGATCTATAAAATTACAAAAGTTGCTGGCAGAGATTCTGGGCCGCATTTCAACCCACTTTTTGGCCCAGAAACACAGATTAAAGTCAGGGAACTTACAGAGACTCATCATGCTCTCATAATTCACTTTTCATAGTTTAGATGTAGTTTTTAGAGAGAGAGGTTCTCTCCTCTCTCTTAGGATTTAGGATTAGAATTTCTCTTAAAGGATTTAGGATTTATTATTATTTCAACTTATAATTCTTCTGAGCTTCAGGTTTAATATTCCTTTATTTTGACTTCTCTTATTTTTAATTATATATGTTGCCAATTTGGCTTAATGACATTCATGTTATGATTTTCTTAATAAATATTATTTGAGGTATTTTCAGATCTATGATTTGTCTCTCTTATTTATGATATAAATAATTTAGATTTTTCTACCTTCTGGCTCTGGTTGATTAATTGGTGACTCTTGAGTTATCAAACTCATTGTTGACTGAAAATTGGAATTCTTCAAGAATTAATTCGAGATCCAATAACTCTAACTTTTCCCAAGGGAAGACTGGGACTTGAGGATTCGAATTAATTCATTCACTTGACTTACCTTCATAGTTAGAGGTTAACAAAGTGGGAGAAAAATTCAATTCTCATCACAATTGATAAGGATAACTAGGATAAGACATGCAGTTCTCATACCTTGCCAAGAGTTTATTTTACAGTCATTTATTTAGTTTACTTGTCATTTATCATATCTGCTCCTCATTCTCAAAACCCCCGATTTACAAAACTCATAACCAATAATAAGAACATACCTCCCTGTAATTCTTTGAGAAAATGACCTGAGGTTTAAATACTTCGGTTATCAATTTATTTAGGGGTTTGTTACTTGTGACAACCAAAATGTTTGTATGAAAGGACTTTTGTTGGTTTAGAAGCTATACTTGCAACGAGAATTTATTCTGAATTCTAGACCACGCAAAAGTTCTCTCATCAATGGGGTATTGACTTCATGGGGCCTTTCCCACCATCATACTCAAACACTTATATTCTGGTGGCAGTGGATTATGTATCTAAATGGGTAGAAGCTATTGCAACACCCACTAATAACAATAAGACAGTGCTGAAATTTCTCCAAAAACACATCTTCAGCAGATTCGGTATCCATAGAGTACTAATCAGTGATTGGGGCACTCATTTCTGCAATAAACAGTTTTACTTTGCTTTGGTTCGATATGGAGTTAGCCACAGGGTAGCTACTCGATATCATCCACAGACAAATGGGCAAGCTGAAGTCTTTAATAGAGAACTTAAAAGAATCCTGGAACGGACTGTGATTAACCGTAGAAGGGATTGGGCAAGAAGCTTGGATGATGCTCTGTGGGCATACAGAATAGCATTCAAGACTCCTATAGGAACTTCTCCATACCAGCTTGTGTATGGAAAAGCCTGTCACTTGCCAGTGGAACTAGAGCATAAGGCCTATTGGGCAACTAGATTCCTAAACCTTGATGCCAAGTTAGCTGGAGAAAAACGATTGCTCCAGTTAAATGAGCTAGAGGAATTCAGACTCAGTGCTTTCGAAAATGCAAAAATTTCCAAAGAGAAAGCAAAAAGATGGCATGATAAGAAGTTGTCATCCAGAGTCTTTGAGCCAGGGTAGAAAGTTTTGCTATTTAATTCTAGGCTTAGATCATTCCCCGGAAAATTCAAATCCCGGTGGAGAGGACCATATGTGATTACAAGTGTGTCACCATATGGATACATAGAGCTTCAGGATAATGATTTTAACAAAAAGTTCATTGTTAATGGACAGAGAGTCAAACATTATCTTGAATGCAATTTTGAGCAAGAATGCTCAAAACTGAGACTTGATTAAAGCTCAGTAATAGTCCAGCTAAAGACAATAAAGAAGCACTTGTTGGGAGGCAACCCAGCCATTAATAAAGCTTATTTTTCAATTAATTGATTTTTATAGGTTCATATTAATTTTCTTCAAGGTAAAATGGCAATTGCATGAGTTCACAAAGTCACAGAAGGATTCAGAGGATAAAACAGCAAAAAGAAGGTCACTGGTGCGAAAAAGCCAGTAAGAGCTGTTTTGGGCGTTAAACGCCCAAAAGAAGCATCTACTGGGTGTTCAACGCCAGTAGAGATAGCCATCTGGCCATTAAACGCCAGAAAGAAGCATCTTCTGGGTGTTTAATGCCAGATTTACAGCGTCCTGGGCGTTCAGAAAAATGCCTAGTGACAAAGGAGTTTCTGGCGTTTAACGCCAGCTGGAAGCATTAGCTGGGCGTTAAACGCCCAGGAGAAGCTACAAATGGGCGTTAAACACCCAAAACATGTAGCGTTTGGGCGTTTAACGCCAGGATTGTGGGGAGGAGGTAAATTCGTTTTCAATTCAAACTTTTTCCATTTTTTATATTTCAATTCACGATTTCTTGCATAAACATGTTACAAACTCTCAAATTCCAAACTTCAATTCCAAAAATTTTTAATCCTAATTTTTCAAATCCTTTTTCAAAGATATCAAATATATCTTAATTCATAACACAAATCCTTTTCAAATCCTCTCCAACTTCTTTTCAAATCTTTTTCAAAACTCAATTATCTTTTTAAATTCTTCTCAAATATTTTCTTTTAAATTCATCATATCCTCTTTTCAAAATTCAGATTAATTTTTTTTAAATATCTTTCGTATCTTTTCAATTTTAAATTGCATCTTTTTCCTGTCATACTTATCTTTTACAAATCGTATCTTCTATCATATATCCTTCAAAATTTTTGAAAAACCTACCCCTTCCCTTTAAATCCTAGTTTGGCCTCCCTCATCTCCCCCACAATTCGAAAAATTGGCTCTCCTTCTATCCCTCTCCTTTCCTTTCTTTTGCTTGAGGGCAAGCAAACCTATAAGTTTGGTGTGTTTATCCATGATCACTAAACCAATACCCACTAAGATCATGGCTCCTAAGGGAAAACAAACCACTCCAAGAGGCAAGAAAAAGAATATTCCAAAATCACTTTGGAATCCAGGGAAGTTCTTAACCAAAGAATATTCAGACCATTACTATAAAATAATGGTCTAAGGTTAGTGAAAGAAGACGAATATCCAGAGATCCAAGAGCAAATTTGAAACAGGAGCTGGAAAATCCTAGCTAATCCTGAAACAAAGGTGGGAAGGAACATGGTTCAGGAATTCTACTCTAATCTGTGGCAAACAGACAAGCAGAGAATAGCTGGAGCCGCCATCTATGATTATCGGACCTTGGTCAAAGGGAAAATTGTTCACCTTCACCTTGAAAAAATTAGGGAAATCTTTAAGCTACCTCAGCTGAAAGATGACCCAGACTCCTTTAACAGGAGAATGACGAGAAAAAATAAGGGCTTGGACAAAATTCTAGAGGACATATGCCTCCCTGGAACCAAGTGGATAACCAGCACCAAGGGTGTCCCGAATCAACTCAAGAGAGAAGATCTCAAACCAGTCGCCAGAGGCTGGCTGGACTTCATTGGGCGTTCTATACTGCCCACTAGCAACCGCTCTGAAGTCACCATCAAAAGAGCAGTAATGATCCATTGCATTATGTTGGGAAAAGAAGTGAAAGTTTATCAGCTGATTTCTTGTGAACTTTACACAATTGCAAACAAGAACTCCAAAGATGCCAAATTGGCTTATCCAAGCTTAATCTCTATGCTATGTAAAGATGCTGGGGTGAAGATGGGAGTGACTGAGTATATCTCAGTTGACCGACCAATCACCAAAAATTCAATAGAAGGACAACAAGTGTAGGACGACCCCATCAAGAGGAGAGCACAGGAGTTCCTCCGAGAAATCCCTCAAATTAAATGCTGGGAGCATCTTGAAGCATCTGTCACCAAGTTGCAATAAGCTATGGACCAACTAAAGGAAGAACAGAAAAATCAAAATAGCATGCTTTGCAAACTGCTTGGGGAACAAGAAGAGTAGAGGCATGAACTGAGGGAACTGAAGCGTCAGAAGCTGTCTCTTGAAGTAGGTGATGAAACAAGAAAGCATGGAAGCAAGAATGATGCAAGCTGGGAAAGAAGAAGTTGGCGTTGCCAACTTGGAGATAGTGGGCGTTGTTCATGGCAACGCCAGGCAACCTTGAAGAACAAAAGTTGGCGTTGCCAACTTGAAGAAAGGGGGCGTTGTTGAAGGCAACGCCAGGCAGCCCTGGAGAAGCAAATTTGGGCGTTGCCAACTCTAGAAGGGCGTTGCCAACGCCAATTTGTGAAGCAAGCTTGGCAGCCTTGGAAGAGCATAAGTTGGCGTTGCCAACTTGGAGAAGAGGGTGCGTTGTTGAAGCAAGCTTGGCAGCCTTGGAAGAGCATAAGTTGGCGTTGCCAACTTGGAGAAGAGGGTGCGTTGTTGAAGGCAACGCCAAGGCAGCCCTGAAGAGCAAATGTTGGCGTTGCCAACTTGGAGGAAGGAGTGAGTTGTTATGGGCAACGCACACTAAGCTAGAGGAACTTGGGCCATGGAGGAGCTTGAGCACGTTGCCAACGTGCTACTTCACTGGCGTGTTCCTAGGCAACGCCAAGCAACAAGAATGAAGCCTTGAAGAGGAGCTCGAGGGTGTTGCCAACGCCAGGAACCATTAGCGTGTTTCAAGGCAACGCCAGGAAAGAATGCTTGGCTAGGCACCAAGTTTTGGAGCTCAACCACGTTGCCAACGCCATTATCATTGGCGTGTTTCAAGGCAACGCCAGGAAGCAAATATGGAGCCTTGAGGAAGGCTCGAGCACGTTGCCAACGTGCTGAAGAGAAGGAGTGTTCATCAACAACGCCAGGAA
>NC_029780.3:73694321-73769184 GCF_000817695.3 Arachis duranensis | reverse complement strand
GGGCGTTATCCACAACAACTCCAACAAGGCAGCCTGACCATGTCCACTTCAATGGAAGATATCTTGAGCTACAGAGATCCAAATTGAGTGCTTCCAGTTGCGTTGGAAAGCTAACATTCAGAGCTTTTCAACCATATATGATAGTCTATGGTGGAGCACAAAATTAAAGCCAAACCAGAGTCATCTTTAGGCCCTAAAAACAAGAACATGAAGTGAAATTCAAGAAGGCTAGAGATGAGCCCTGGAAGGGGGCACGAGCACGTTGCCAACGTGCTAGCAAGGGGACGTGTTTTGCAACAACGCCAGCCCCAAGTCCCTGCCTTGGGAGGCTAGGCACGGGCACGTTGCCAACTTGGGAGTGAAGGTGCGTTTTTGGCAACAACTTGGCAGCTTAACTTTACCTTCTTTGAGGAAGCATAACTTGAGCTAGGAAAGTCCAAATGAGGTGATTCCAGTGGCATTGGAAAATAGACATCAAGAGCTTTCCAATGATGTATAATAGTCCATATTGAAGCAGAAGGTTGACACTCAAATTCTGGGCTACATTTAGCATGAAAGTAGAGCCAAGAAGAGGAAAAGCAAGTTGTTAGCAACAACTTGGGCTAGCAACGCCCAAGTCTCAAACTCACTTCCAGGAAATTGTGATGCACGTTGCCAACATGCATTAAGACCAGCGTTATTGACAAAAACGCCAAGCCAATGGGCCAGAAGCATGATGAATGAACTCTTCCTTTCCAAGTCTAGCAACACTTCTTCCAATTGAGCCAAGAATTCAACAAAGAGAAGCCCATATTGCTAACCCAATTCAAGATCTTTGAAAGAGTTTTGGGAGTAGTATAAATAGAAGAGATTGGTGTACTTGTAGGGGACTTTTACACTTTTTGACTCTTAGAACTTTTTCATACTTTTAGCACTTTATTTTGAGAACTCTTGAGTACTTCCGGGAGGACACCCGGGAGAGCATTTTTAGTTTTCTTTGGAATTTCTCTTCTTCATCTTCTAAAGCTTTAAGCCTCTCTTTATTCTTCTTCATCTTTCTTGGCATTTAGTTTAATTTTTGATTTATGGTAATTGTTGTTGAAATTGGAGCAATGACTCACTAAACCCCACTTTCATTAGGGGGAAGAGCTCTGCTTGTTGAAATGAATTGGTGAACTCATCTTCTCCTCCTCAATTCTAGTGGTTGATCTAAAGAGGGAACTCTTGATCTTCAAAGATTCAACCACCATCGAGAGAGGGGTTAATCTATATGAATTATGTGGTGAATTTGAGGAATGAGCCACATAACTAAGTTTAGAGTTCATCCTTTCATGATTTCTTTAATCAATACACCTTGGTTAGTATGTGAGATGTAACTCTCCTTGGTTGAGATTAAGGGAATTGTGTGGCTGGATTAAAATTGAGCTTCAACTCTTCTCGTGAACAATTAGATCACGAGAGTGGCAATTGGTTATGTTGAGAGAGATTGAATCACCAAGAGATTGGGATTCACTCACCCACTTGCCATGGATCTATACCCATGATTGAGAAGGATTTGACTAACATCAATTCATGAAAACTAGCATCTCTGATCCCTAATGACTTTCTCTATCGTTAATTCTCATTTCTTTTGCTTTTAGTGCTTGAATACCCATTGCCCAATTCCCTTCTACATTCTTGCAATTTATTATTCTTGTCATTTACATTCTGCAACCTTTAATTTCTTGCAATTTACTTTTGATGTCATTTAAGTTTCTTGCAATTTAAGTCTCCGTTATTTACTTTCACTTTATTTCTCTCTTCTAGTTCTTTACATTCTTTGCCATTTAAATTCTTGCAATCATGTTCAAAAATCAAAATGCTCATGAAATCAAAACTATGTTTGCTTGACTAAATCTACCATTTAACTAAAGTTGCTTAATCTACCAATCTCCGTGGATCGACCTCACTCTTTGTGAGTTTTATTACTTGATACGACCCGGTATATTTGTTATATTAGCTAGTTAGTTTAGTTGGTTTTAGCTTAATCTCACTCATTTTCTCTAAATAAACAAATCCTTTTATTAAGCAAGAATGATGCAAGCTGGGAAAGAAGAAGTTGGCGTTGCCAACTTGGAGATAGTGGGCGTTGTTCATGGCAACGCCAACTTTTGTTCTTCAGGACCACACACTCCACAGACTAAGGAAGCATCCATCTCCCAAAATAAAGGTTGTTGAGTCCTAATCTTAGTTTTAACTCTGTGATAATTGTTCTTATTAGGAATTTACCTTATAAGTCATATATGAAGTAGTAGTAATTAGTATCTCTATTTTGATTTTATCTCCAATTAAGCTATAAATTATTTTTCTCATCATCATCAAACATGAATAAAATAGTAGATTTTTAGAATAAAGAGGCAATATTTTTTTTCGAGTTCTTAATAAGGAAAATTCTAATTATTTATATGTGGTGGCAATACTTTTTCTCTTTTGAATAAATGCTTGAACAGTGCATATTTTTTATATTGAATTTTATGAATGTTAAAAAATTGTTGGCTCCTGAAAGAATGATGAACAAGAGAAATATTATTGCTGATCTGAAAAATCATGAAATTGATTCTTGAAGCAAGAAAAAGCTGAAAAAAAAGAGAGAAGCAAAAGAGGTAAAAAAAAAGCCAATAGCCCTTTAAACTAAAAGGCAAGGGTGAAAAGGATCCAAGGCTTTGAGCATCAATGGATAGGAGGGCCCAAGGAAGTAAATCCAGGCTTAAGCGGCTAGATCAAGCTGTCCCTAACCATGTGCTTGTGCCATGCAGGTCCAAGCGAAAAGCTTGAGACTGAGTGGTTAAAGTCATGATCCAAAGCAAAAGAGTGTGCTTAAGAACTCTGGACACCTCTAATTTGGGAAGTTAGCAAAGCTGAGTCACAATCTGAAAAGGTTCACCCAGTTATGTGTCTGTGGCATTTATGTATCCGGTGATAATACTGGAAAACAAAGTACTTAGGGCCACGGCCAAGACTCATAAAGTAGCTGCGTTCAAGAATCAACATACTAAACTAGGAGAATCAATAATACTATCTGAAGTCTGAGTTCCTATGGATGCCAATCATTCTGAATTTCAAAGGATAAAGTGAGATGCCAAAACTGTTCGGAAGCAAAAAAAAAGCTACTAGTCCCGCTCATCTAATTAGAATCTGAGCTTCACTTAAAACTCTGAGATACTATTGCTTCTTAATTTCTTTTTATCCTATTTTATTTATCTAGTTGCTTGGGGACAAGCAACAGTTTAAGTTTGGTGTTGTGATGAGCGGATATTTTATACGCTTTTTGGGGGGTAATTTCATGTAGATTTTAGTATGTTTTAGTTAGTTTTTAGTATATTTTTATTAGTTTTTAGGCAAAATTAATATTTCTAGACTTTACTACGAGTTTGTGTGTTTTTCTATGATTTCAGGTATTTTCTGGCTGAAATTGAGGGAGCTGAGCAAAAATCTGATTCAGGCTGAAAAAGGATTGCTGATGCTGTTGGATTCTGACCTCCTTGTACTCGGAATGAATTTTTTGGAGCTACAGGAGTCCAATTGGCGCGCTCTCAATTGTGTTGGAAAGTAGACATCCAGGGATTTCTAGCAATATATAATAGTTCATACTTTGCGCGAAGATAAACGATTTAAACTGGCATTTAACTCCAGTTCCATGTTGCATTCTGGCGTTGAACGCCAGAAACAGGTTGCAAGTTGGAGTTAAACGCCAGAAACAGGTTACAACCTGACGTTTAACTCCAGAAACAGCCCAGGCACATGAGAAGCTTAAGTCTCAGCCCCAGCACACACCAAGTGGGCCCCAGAAGTAGATTTCTGCACTATCCATCTTACTTTACTCATTTTCTGTAAACCTAGGTAACTAGTTTAGTATTTAAACAACTTTTAGAGACTTATTTTGTATCTCATGACATTTTTAGATCTGAACTTTGTATTCTCTGATGGCATGAGTCTCTAAACTCCATTGTTGGGGTGAGGAGCTTTGCAGCGTCTCGATGAATTAATGCAATTATTTCTGTTTTCTATTCAAACACGTTTGTTTCTCTTTAAGATGTTCATTCGTACTTAACCATGATGAAGGTGATGATCCATGACACTCATCACCATTCTCAATCTATGAACGCGTGCCTGACAACCACCTCCGTTCTACCTTCGATTGAATGAATATCTCTTGGATTCCTTCATCAGAATCTTCGTAGTATAAGCTAGAATCCATTGGCAACATCCTTGAGAATCCGTAAAATCTAAACCTTGCCTGTGGTATTCCGAGTAGGATTTAGGGATTGGATGACTGTGACGAGCTTTAAACTCACAAGTGTTGGGCATAGTGACAGACGCAAAAGGATCAACGGATCCTATTCCGACATGATCGAGAACTCACAGATGATTAGCTGTGCGGTGACAGCACATTTGGACCATTTTCACTGAGAGGACAGATGGTAACCATTGACAATGCTGATCCACCAACACACAGCTTGCCATAGGAGGAACCTTGCGTGCGTGGAGAAGAAGACAAGGGAAAAGCAGAGATTCAGAAGACAAAGGATCTCCAAAACTCCAACGCATTCTCCATTACTACGTAACAATTACTTATTTTATGCTCTTTCACTTTTTACAACTGAAACTAAAGAACCTTATTGGTATCCTGAAATAGAGCTTCTGGCTATTGTTTTTGCTCTGGATAAATTCTGAGCCTACTTACTTGGTACTAAAGTGGTAGTATACTCAAACCATATGG
Source organism: Arachis duranensis (assembly GCF_000817695.3). Classification (NCBI taxonomy): domain Eukaryota; kingdom Viridiplantae; phylum Streptophyta; class Magnoliopsida; order Fabales; family Fabaceae; genus Arachis; species Arachis duranensis. Next base: position 73,764,446 of record NC_029780.3, on the reverse strand, counting down.
CTCTAAAATATTTATTAGCTAAAAAAGAGTCCAAACCAAGGTTAATATGTTGAATATTGTTGCTGCAAGAATTTGATTTGGAAATTGTTCCGAGGGTTACCTGAAACTGAAGGTCGATCTCGGATGAGATCTTCTGATGAGGTCAGAGCTATTGTGTCTGACTTGTTGAATCTACTGGTGCTGCTGATCCTTGGTCACCAGAGGATGGTGGTACCTGCAAGAGACTCCGATGCTTAAGTTAGCACATGCTTTAGGCAGTTTTTTGTAGAATCAAAGTATGAATTATACTTGGGTACTCCAGTGTATTTATAGTAGTGTTGAATGGCCTTCCTTGAGATAAGTTAGTTATCTTATCTTATCCTTTGGGAGAACCGCCTTATCTTTATAGGCTTTGCCACCTTTAGAATGGGTTGCGTTCCTTCATTTGGGCCTGCTTGGGCCTCTATTATGATTTGGCCGACCTCTTTCAAGGAGAGGTCGGGGGCGACCCAACCTGAAGAGGTCGGTCACTCTTGTCTTTAGTCAGCATGGGTTGCATAGCTCGACCCAGGGTATGAACAATGTGCCTGCTTGAGCTCAATCTTACCCTTGAAGTCGTGTCCTTTAGACTTCGACCCTTTTGAGGAAGTCGTGCTAGAGCATTTTTCCTTCAGTCGATCTCTTGTACAATTCCTGTTAGGATTGCCTCTGCATTGAATGCGAAGTGTTTCTTTCTTCCTTTAATTGTAGCGGGCGTTTGCGTTTTCTTGGGAATGTGTGGTGGTTTTAAAGGCTCATTTAACTTCTTTCTGCCGTTTCATCTTTTCCCTCTTTGTATTTCATTTTGAAATTTAAAGAAGGTTTTACTCTCACTTTTGGTTTCTTCCTTTCTTTTTTCTTCTTTGCTCTTTGTTTGCTAAGTGTTACATTCATCTGGTTTTCCTATTTTCACGCCTCCAAGCTTCCTATCTTCTCTGCTCAAGAGCGTTCGTTGGCGTGGATTGTCGGCATTTCTATCTGAGTCTTCTCTTACGCTTGTTCTTTCTTCTCCGTAGGTTGGTATTCTCCTTCCTTTTTATGCTTCGATAGTTGCCTTTATGTTTCATGTCTGCAAAGTTTTGGTTTTTACTGAGTTTGACTTGAAAAGCTTGATCCTTTTTGACAAAAGATTGCATCTTTTATTTTTGATCGACGTTTGTGATTCTTCTTTGCTGCTACTACGTGCACCTTGTTGCTATCGGTAGTTTTGTCTTTCGTTGAACTTTGGTAGAAAAAGGTTAAACTTTCTTGATGGTTCTCTGCGTGGTCTGTGATAATCTTGGTGTTTGCTGTTTGTACGGAGAGATGCTACCAAAAAATGATTGAACTCCTTGTATTTTTTGTTTGAAAGGGTTAGGGCTGGTTTAAGGCACAGGTATTTGCATCGACTTTTTTTTCTGGCTTCTTGTCTTGTTGTTGCCTCCAAATGGTGCCCTTGGACTTTCATGTTGGTCCTCCACTTTCTGCGAGTCATGGGGTTTCCCTTTTTGTTGCCATATCTGACACTTCCTGATTACTTCTTCTTACTGTCCGAGTTGTTTGGTAGTGACCATTTTTTCTTTTTCTTTACTGTAGGGATAGTTGCCCTATGTCTTCACGAAAAAATATTGTCGAGATGTCTTCGATAGTCCCTGCTGGTATGGCCAATTGGCAGGATTCAATAGTTCTAATGTGTGTGACCGTGGCTGATTCAGAGTACTGCGAGAGACTTAGGAAATTCCATAGGATTTGTAGCAATAGGGATGACGAAAAGAACTATGAGTTATTGTTGCCCGACCCTGAGGAGAGGGTTAGTTTCCCCTCTTTGACTCAGGGAGAATGCCACTTCTTTTATGCTTATGACTATTTCTTTAGTCTGCTGAATATCACCATCCCTTTTACTGCTTTTGAGACCGACCTGTTGTGGTCATGTAATGTAGCCCCTTCTCGGCTCCATCCAAACTCATCGGGTTTCATAAAGCCTCCTGGATTTTTTTCTGAGCTACTCAAGGAAAGAAAGTGTTCTCTATGTATGACGAGTCCTTTAGGGACTTTAAGAATTACTATTTCAAGGTTCGAGATGTTGAGGGTGTCCACCCTTTTTTCTTAGATGAGAATAATAAGCCCACCTTCCCCTTATGTTGGCAAAAGAATGTAGTAGTGGCTAAGTATTCTTGGGAAAGTCTGGATGAGGTAGAGCAGGCCTTTGTGAGTGTGTTAAAGGAGAACTAGGGAGAGCTTCTCATCTCAACACGAAGAGGTTTCTAGGAGATCCTTCCCTCCTTCGTGCTGAATTGGGTAGTGGCCGACTTCTTTTTCTGATAGCTTTACTTTTATTGTGGTTGAATTTTATCCCTTTCTGTTTGTGACTTGTTTTCTTGGTTTCCGTTTTCAGAGATAGTAAAATCTATGAATTCCATGAAAGCCTTTTGTAAGGCCAAGAAGGCGACCACTGCACAAAATATATCGGCAAAGACCTCAGGAGAGGGGTCCTCTCTGGTGCCCTAAAAGAAGCCAACTTCCGATACTGCCGGGCCGAGGAATATCATCCCGACGCCACAAGTTCGGATGGTTCCCTCTAACCCTGTCCAACCAACTTCTGGTGCTACCTCCTCTCCTACTTCTGCTGGTCCTCCCCCAAAATGACAAAAAATTGTTGGTTCTTATGATCTGAATGACAAGGATTTTGATGGTGTGGGTTTTGCTACAGAACTGATTGCTCCTCATGGTAAGCTTCCTTTGGATGATGTATCTATTCTTCACCACCTTTATTTTGTTACAAGTAATAGTATTCGGATGGCCAATATTGGTGCAGCTTTATCGCGGGTTGTTATGGATTCTCCCATTCGTGCCACTAGAGCTTTTATGGAAAATGCCAAGTCTGAATTTGACAGAATCAAGGGTTTGAAGGATGAGCTTAATGCTAGGGTGATTAAACTGGAGTTGGATGTGGAGAGGGAAAAATCCTGAGCTACTACTGCTGAGGCATCGGCCAATCTAGCTGAGGAAATGGCCAAGAAGTCCAAAGAGAGCTACACCTGCACGTATGCCGAGTTGTTGGAGACCAGGGAGAGGCTTCAATCTTCCCAAGCTGATTATATCGAGTTTCAAGGTCATCTGGTTGGCTGTGTGACTGATGCCTATGAGAACTTGAAGGCCCAAGTTCGAGTTCTTGCCCCTGAGCTCGACCTGTCTCTATTTAGTTTGGACAATGTAGTGGAGGACGGCAAGATCGTACCTGTCCCAGATGATGAAGATGAGGGTCCTCCTCCTGCACCACCAGCCAAGGCTTCTGCAGCTTCATCCTCTTTGACTCCTTCTGCCGAGGTGGCTCCTACTGGGTCCGATCCTGATGTAGAAATACTGATTGGCCCAGATGGAGTTGTCAATGTCGTCCATATTGCGACCAGACCTCCCTCTCCTAAAGATGCCACTGCCGAAGCGACTTCGAATCCTTGATGACTCTCTTTAATCTTTATGTATTTGTGCAGTCCGGCTTGTGGACTTTGAACTTGTGCAGTCCTAGAAACTTTATTTTGCAAAGACAAAACAAAATTATAAACTCTGAGGCAGCCTTTTAGGTGGCCTTTTGAGTCTTTAATGATTCATTATGATAGTTGCATTTTGCTAAACGTTTTGAGGTTTCACTTTTTTTTGTAATTTCTTGGATTTGATAGAGGGTTGGTACTTCCCTGTCCAACCTCTTCTGCTGTGTGCGTTTCCACTATCGCCTTTGGGGTCTCGCCTTGCTTTGAGTTGGTACTTGCTAACCCTTTGCTTTTGGCAAACATCATCCTTTGTGGCTTGGTGTAAAAGCTCTTCGTGATTCATTCGTCAACTTTTTAGTGTTCTGTAGAACCCTTTTAGTTGGTTTAAATGACTTCTTTGTAGCCCTATTTTGGGATTGTTCCTTTGTTGAATGGAGCTACTCCCCTTTGGCTGAGAACGTTTGAGCCTAAAGTTGTTTTCAACCTTTTTGGCCTTTATTATATCCTCGAGATCATGTTTGCTTTACAGGGGTGCTCCTTTAGTTGATGTTGATGCGAGCTTTTTTAGTCATGTTCCAACAACTTTTTAGGTAGTGTTCCAATGGGAACCTTTTCTTTATAGTTTGTTTGGATGACTTTTTAGCTCCAGTCCACTTTGTGCGTTTGCTTTTTAAGTAGTGTCTTTTTCAAGACTTCGTACCCTTCAACAAAGCATTTCTGACCTTTCTCTGGCCTTTGCGAGATGCCTTCATCCCTTTTTAGTGATCCTTTCTCTAGTCTGACTTCTCTGTCGCGCCTTCTTAAGTTATTTTTAGAAATTCATTTTTAGTCAGACCTCGTCAGGACGCTTTCTATGGATTTCTTTCTATAACTTCTTGCATTAATCCGCTTTTATCGCTTTCACCTTGCCGACCTCTTTGTAATCGGACGATGAATTTGGTTTTCACCTTGCCGACCCCTTTGTAATCGGGTGATGAATTTGGTTTTCACCTTGCTGACCTCTTTGTGATCAGGCAATGAATTTTTGCGTTTTTCGAGCTTAGATTAATGCGTCTTGGTAGGAAACTTTTTAGGGAATCTGAAACTTTATTCAAATGATAACAGATAAAAATATAAACAAGAGTGTATACATATGAGTGCTTACCCTTCTAGGTCGGGCAATGTTGTAGATCTTAGCCTGGCGCCTCATTAAAAAACCTTTTTAGGAAAAAGAGTGCCCCTTGACCTATGATCTTTATTGTTTTCTAACTATAGTACCTTTTTAGGTTACAGGCATGCCATGACCTTGGTAGCTCTCACCCCTCGAGGTCGGACACCTTGTAGTAAACTTTCTTTAGTACTTCGACAACTCGGTAAGGTCCTTTCTAGTTAGCTGCTAGCTTCCCTTCTCCTGATCAACCTACTCCGATGTCATTTCGGATTAAGATGAGATCGTTGGTGGCAAAGCTCCCTTGGACTACCTTCTGATTATACCTTAAGGCCATTCGATGCTTTAGTGCTTCCTCTCTGATCTGAGCTCTTTCTCAGACGTCTGGAAGTTGAGCTCCTCCCTTTGAATTTGGGAGTTGGCCTATTCATTGTAGATGGTTATTATGGGGGATCCTTCTTCTATCTCCATTGGTCATTGCCTCCATCCCGTAAGGAAATCAGAAGGGTGATTCCTCTGTAGTGGAGTATTGAGTTGTCCGATATGCCCATAGGACTTGTGGGAGCTCTTCAGCCCAAGCCCCCTTTGCGTACTGTAGTCTTCGTTTTAACCCAGCCAGTATGACTTTATTGGCAGCTTCTGCCCGTCCATTGGCTTGTGGGTGTTCTACAGATGTGAATTGGTACTTTATTTTCAACTTAGCTACAAAATTCCTAAAACCTGTGTCAGTAAACTGAGTGCCATTATCTGTGGTGATGGAGTAAGAAATCCCAAACCTTGTGATAATGTTTCTATACAGGAATTTTTTTACTTCTTTGGACGGTAGTAGTAGCTTGTGGCTCTACTTCAATCCACTTTGTGAAGTAGTCTACGCCTATAATGATAAACTTGACTTGCCCTGAACCCTGGGGAAAGGGTTTGAGGAGATCAAGTCCCCACTTTACGAATAGCCAGGGTGATGTAACACAGATAAGTTCTTCACGCGGGGTTACGTGGAAGTTAGAATGCTTCTGGCATGGTGGGCATTTCTTGATGAACTCTTCTACTTCCTTTTGTAAGGTCAGGCAGTAGAAACCAGCTCGGAGTACCTTTTTGAAAGTGCTCGTCCTCCCACGTGGTTGCCGCACATGCCACTGTGTACTTCTTCCAGTACTTCCCTCGTATCAGAGTCCATCATGTATTTTAGGAGTGGTATTGAAATTCCTCTCCTGTATAGTATATTTCCACTATGGTGTAGTACTGTGCTTCTCGTACTAGCCTTTTCGCCTCCTTTTTATCTGTGGAAGTATCTCAGACTTGAGGTAGTTGACTATGGGAGTCAACCATCCTTGATCCTGACCTGATATAGTTAGGACCTTTTCTTCCTCCGAGATTGATGGACTTTGCAATGTTTCTTGGATGAGGCTTCTATTATTGCCCCCTGGTTTGGTGCTGGTCAGTTTTGAAAGTGCATCAGCTCAGGCATTCTGTTCCCAAAGTATATGACGAACCTTATATCCTCCGAATTGTCTGAGCTATTCTCTGGTTTGGTTTAGGTATTTTTTCATGGTGGGATCCTTAGCTTGGTAGTTCCCTTCTATTTGTGAGATGACTACTTGTGAATCATTGAAGATGGCAAGCTTCTGGATTCCTACCTCCTTGGCCAGCCTTAAACCAGCCAGTAGTGCTTTATATTCAGCCTGATTATTTGAGGCAGGGAATTAGAACTTTAGCGATAGCTCGATTTGGTTCCCTGATCGCTTTCGATGATTACACCTACGCCACTCCTGGTCTTATTTGAGGAGCCATCCACGTAGAGATTCCATTTTATAGGAGTTTCCGGGGTGTGAGTGTACTCAGCTAGATACTATGACTTGATAGCTGTCCAAGATTCATATTTAAGGTTAAATCAGATAACTCGACTGCCCGTTGTAGTATTCTTCCAGCCAGGTCAGCTTTCTGTAAGATGCCTTTTATGGGCTAGTTGGTTCGAACTCTGATAGTGTGAGCTTGAAAGTATGGTCGGAGTAGTCGGGAAGTGAATATGAGGGTGTAAGCAAACTTTTCTATCCTTTGATTGTTTAATTCAGCCCCTTGTAAAGCCTTGCTGATGAAGTAGATGGGTTGTTGCCTGCTTTCATCTTCTCTGACTAGTGCTGAGGCTACTGCCTGACTTTCCACTTCGAGGTATAACATGAGTTCTTCACTTTCCCATGGTCGAGTGAGAATAGGTGGTTGCCCCAAGAATTTTTTGAAATCTTGAAAAGCTTGTTCGCACTCCTCTTTCCCTTCCTTAATGTTGCGTAAAAGGGGAGAGATCTTATGGCCGATCCGGCTAGAAATCTGGATAGGGCTGCTAGTCTTCCATTGAGTTGTTGTACCTCTTTGATGCAGGTCAGACTTTCATGTGGAGTATGATGACATGCCATCTTATGCTAGCTTTTCAAGCATTTTTCACTTGTTTCATTAAGTTTTATTCACTTTCTTGCATTACAAGTAAATGATTTGGAGTGAATTTGCATGGTTATGTCAATTCAATCAACCATTATTTATTTGACATAAAATCATAAGGTTTAAGCTAGAATTAATTGGTTTTTGAATGATTTATGAATCTTGTGAATTTGGTGACGCTTTGTTTGGTTGGTTTTCTTAATTGTAGGTGAATAAAAGAAAGAAACAAGGAAAGCGTGCCCATAAAAGCGTGGCCTATGATAGAAAAGTGTGGCACTCACTCAAGGAAGCAAGCGTTGCACTCAAAAAGTGAGTTGAGCGCTGAATAAGTGAACGCTAGCAATTGAAGACCAAGGCACAAAGGCAAAAGGCTAACGCGCTGCATTGAGAGAACAAACAGAGCGCTACAAGGAAACAAAATTGACAAGGCATCAGCAAGAACGCTCAGTTATCTCTCTTAACTTTATCGTGGCTTGGCACAAAGAAAATCAAGGGGTGACTTCCACAAATGGGGCAGCCAAGGTTTGAACCCATGTCCACAAAGGAGTGCCCCATGAAGAAAAGAAAAGTGCGCTACTAGGCTTGGCAAGGAAGTTGGCCAAAATGGCTTCACCAAGAATCGAACCATGCACACAAGGGAAGCAACAAGTAGCGCTACGTTACTTTCACCAACTGAGCGCTATACAATTGAAGCTTGGCACAAGGAAATTGGTTCCAAATGGGAGAGCCAGGATTCGAAATTGGAAACCATGTTCAAAAGCAAAAGGGCGCTGCATTGTTTCTTTTAACTGAGCGCTAGTGCCTAAGGAATGTTGGCACAAATGGAGCCAGCAGGGCTCGAAAGTTGGAGCCTCAAATCCAAGCAAGGGGCGCTCTGTTCCCTTACCTCACTGAGCGCTACCATGCACAAGGAAATGGGCTTGGCACGAGACAAAAATTGGAAGGCACACAAAGCCATTGTGCGCTGTGTTCAAAATCACCAACGGAGCGCTACAATTGAAGCCTGGTTCGAAGCCTGGGACAAGGCCAGTGAGCGCTATGTTTGCTCACTTAACCGAGCGCTCTACTGGAGGTGGCGTTGGTTCACATTTTCAATCAAAAGCCAATTTGGATCCAATTCTTCACCAAATTGAAAAGCCCACTCCAAAGTCTAAAGATCAAAAATAGAAAGTGTATAAATAGGAGTTAGTTTGATTTGTAGAGGACTTTTTTTTACTTTCTTATAGACTCTTAGCTCAATTTTAGTTTTCATGAGAGTTTTCACTTTGAATTTAGGAATTGGGATTGAGATCTGAGTTCTCTTTCTCTTTGTTTTTGCTTCTGCAACTTCATTCTTCTGTTTTGAATTTTGGATTGAGATTGACGGAATTTTGTTTCAATTCTTGATCTGAAATTCCTTTTTGTTCTTCTTCTGCATAATTTTGAGATTTGAAGAATTTGATCCAACTTTCACTTACTGCTTTCATCTACATTTCTTCTGCAATTTATTTTCTGTTTAATCAAGGAAGGAATTGAGATCTAGATCTACCTGCTAGTCTCATTGATCTCCTGAGATCTTCAATTTATCTTTTATATTTCATAATTGAGCTAAGTTTACTTTCTATTTTATTCTTCAAGCAATTTTACCTTTCTGTTTAGATTTTCTGCAACTTATTTCATCTTCTACTTCTCTGATTAATTGCTCTTTACATTCTCTTATTGAATTCTGAATCCCAGCTCCCACATCCCTTTACTATTCAAGTAATTTACATTTCTTACAGTCTAAGCTTCAGCTATTTACATTTCTTGCAATCCAAGCTTCAGTCATTTACATTACTTACACTTTAGGATTCAGCTCTTTTATTTCTTCTGCACTTTTAGATTCTGTCAAATTCCCTTCTCCCTTATATTTTCATGCAATTTATCTTCTGTTGGTCATGATTCACTCAAATTATCACTTGTTTGTTTGACTAAATCAACCACCTAACTAAAATTGCTCAATCCTTTAATCCCTGTGGGATCAACCTCACTCATGTGAGTTATTACTACTTGATGCGACCCGGTACACTTGCCGGTGAGTTTGTGTGGAAATCTGATTTCCACACATCAAGTTTTTGGCACCGTTGCCGGGGATTGACTAGATTGACAATGATTAAGTAAGGTGTTGGTCTAGATTAAGCACTTTTTCTTTGTTTTTCTTTATTTTTGACTAACACACTGATGCATGAAAACTTGTCTCTCAACAAATTTCCCTTCGGCAAGTATACCGAATTGTCATCAAGTAAAACACACAATAGAGTGAGGTCGAATCCCACAGGGATTGATTGGTCAAGCAACTTTAGTTAGAAGAATATGCTAGTTGAGCTAAACAGAATTGAGATTGAGATGCAAAAATTTAAATGACTGGAAAGTAAATAACAGAAATTAAAGTACAGAATCTTAAATGGGGAGTTGGGATAATGAGCAGGAAATTAAATGGCAGAAAGTAAATAGAATGGGTAAGATTAGAAATGGGGAGATCATTGGGTTTAGGAGATGTTGCATTCTCCGGATCAAGTTCATTCTCATCTCTTCCTCAATCAATGCATTCATTAATCTCCTTGGCAATCTTAAGTGATTGGATCCCAATTCCTTGGCAATCCAATCTCTCTAAGCTTGAACAATTGCCCAATTCCTTGATTTAATTGCTCATAGGAAGAGATGAAAGTGTGGTCACTGATTATACCACATGTATTTCCAAATCAAAGTGTTGGGAGTATTAAATGTCACAATATCCATCCAAACCCCAATTTGGTCCAACATGAGAAAGCATTTCTAGCATGATTTCTTCATTCCTTTTCCAAAGTTCAAAGGAGATCCGATTATGGAGAGTTTCTTTTCCAAGACAACTAACCAATTGAATTAAGATCGAAAGCTTTCTAGTAAGATCAAGAGAAAAGAAAGAAAGAAGAAGAATGAAAACTATAATTGATCCATCAAATTACAACAGAGCTCCCTAACCCAATGAAAGGGGTTTAGTTGTTCATAGCTCTAGGAATCAAAAATGGCAGAAAAGAAGAATCCATGCTAGAAGTACAGAAAAGTAAATATGCAGAGAATAGTTCCCAAAAGTCCTAAGCTTCTCTCTAGTTCAAAACTACTCCTATATATACTACTCCTCATGATCTTCTAGTGAGTTCTTCAAGTCTTGGATGTGGGCTCTGGACCTTGAGTTGAAGCAATTCTCATCTTTAGTGGGCCCAGCTTTCAGAGAAATATGAATTAGGCTTGGGCATTTAGTGAGATTAATGTTGGGTAATGTTTTGAGTGCGAGAACGTTAGTGGCATTCACTTTTTCCACTAACGTTCCACCCTTACATACCCAGGTTAATTCCAACGTTAGTGATCTTAACGTGAATACTAACGTTTCTTACTCAATCCTTGGCCATCGTTAATGGGACTCACTTTTCCCATTAACGTTGGCTTGTGCCCATTTTCACAAATGTTAATGGGAATCACTTTTCCCATTAACGTTGCTTGCCTCTTGCCCTTACGTTAGATCTCACGTTAGCTTGGCCAACGTAGCTCTTAACATGGATCTCTATCACCTTTGAGAGTGTTAGTGACACTCACCTTTGTCACTAACGCTCCAATTGCCTTAAGTCCCTACGTTAGAACCCATGTTAACTAAGTTATCGTGGCTCTTAACGTAGTAATGAAGCCATCTCCTAATGTTAGTGACAAAAGTGGGTGTCACTAACGTTGGTTCTTTGAATTCAAATCCACGTTAACTTTCACGTTAACAATCTTAACGTGAGAGTTAACGTAGGCAATGCTAATGATCCAACATTAATGACAAAAGTGAGTGTCACCAACATTGGCGTTGTTGATCCTCTTCCACGTTAGAGTTCACGTTAACTAAGTTAACGTGACTCTTAACGTAGGGCATTGCCTAGTTTCCAAACGTTAGTGGTGTTCACTTTTACCACTAACATTGAGGAGAAACGTTATTGGAGTTCATGTTTCTCGTTAACGTGGAGTCCTCTTTTTCTTTTACGTTAAGTACCATGTTAACTTAGTTAACGTGGCTCTTAATGTAAGCTATGAATGGCTTCGCATGTGTTATTGGTGATCACTTTTCTCATTAACGTTGCAAGCTCTTTGCCATCCCACATCAGTAGTCACGTTAACTAAGTTAACATGAATGCTAACATGGTTCTTCCATGCTTCATTTGTCCTGAAATCAAGCAATTAAAGTGCATCAAAGCTCTAGCCAAAGTCATGAGATTATGCATCATCAAATTCTCATGCAATTCTAGCAAAAATCTCATGAAATCATGCAAAATTTACAATAGTTGCTTAAATGAAGGTGTAAGTGTATTTTCACCAAAAACTTGCCTTATTCACTAGGAAAATGCATGAAACTACCCTAAAACAGTAAAGAAAAGGTCAGTGAAACTGGCCTAGATGCCCTGGCATCACACACTAACTGTTTGAATTTTTGTTTAAGCTAACCATAACCTCAGTCTAGAAGTAGAGTACAGTGTTCCTGGTTTTTCTGGTCTTGTGTGTTTCTTGTTTTTTTGTTTGTATGACAGAGGTATGAAGAGAGATTCCTAACTTGTGTGATCAAGACGAGAGGACTCTCAGGAGATTAAAAAGAGAAGCAAGAGGGAAAAGTTTTCTTGGAGAGGAAGAAGCATCTGAGGAAAAGTACCAAGAAATGGGAAGGGAACCCTTCCAATTCTAACCCACTAGAAGGGATGGCCAACAATAACCCCCCACAAAGGAGAGTCTTGGCTTCTTACACATTTGCAAATCCTAGGCACTGTGGGAGTAGCATCCTTACCCCAAATGTCAATGTAAACAACTTTGAATTGAAGCCACAGCTTATCACTTTGGTACAAAACAACTGCTCTTATGGAGGAAGCCCACTGGAAGATCCAAATCAGCATTTATCCACTTTCTTGAGGATCTATGACACAGTGAAGTCCAATTGTGTGCATCCAGACATATATAAATTGCTATTGTTCCCATTTTCATTGAGGGACAAGGTTGCTCAATGGCTTGAAGCCTTTCCACAATAAAGCATCACTAGCTGTGAAGATCTAGTGAGTAAGTTCCTAGCCAAATTCTACCCACCTCAGAGGATTATTAGATTGAAGACAAAGCTGCAAACATTCACACAGATGGATGCTGAATCTCTCTATGAGACATAGGAAAGATACAAGGCCTTCATCAGAAAGTGTCTCCCTGAAATGTTCAATGAATAGGACATACTTCAAAATTTTTATGAAGGCTTGACCTTGAAAGCTCAAGAAGCACTAGATCACTTAGCAGGAGGTTCTTTGCAATTTATGAAGATAGCAGAGGAGACCCAAAACTTCATTGATATGGTGGCAAACAATCAATATTTCTTTGCTCATCAAAGGCAACGCGAACCAGCCCAAAGGAAAGGAGTCTTAGAGTTGGAAGGTGTGGACACTATCCTAGCTCAAAACAAGGTGATGTAGTAGCAAATCCATCAACAATTTGAGCAAATGGATAAGAGAATTGACAGTTTACAAGTTGCATCAGTGAATGTCACCAATCAACCACCAATTGGGTGGGGATCAAATGAGGAGAATTGTGAAGATTAACAGTAGGAACATGTGAACTATATGCACAACCAAGGAGCAGGACAAAATAAAGTTTATGGTGACACCTACAACCCCTCTTGGAGGAACCACCTAAATCTCAGATGGGGAGATAACCACAATCAAAACCCGCAGCCATGGCAAAGAAATTCAAACCACAACAACTCAAGAAACACAAACAATAACAACCAGCAAAATACTAACCCCAACCCATATAGTAAACCCCAAAACAATCATCCCAATTCCAACTATTATCCATCCAATAATTTAGCCACTAACCAAAACAATTATCATCCACCCTCAAAATCTTACAATTAGCCAAAGATACCACAAGATACTCAAAGGATCTCCAACTTAGAGATACTGATGGAAAAGATGATGAAGCAGCAGGAACTAACAAGCAAGAATCATGAAGGTTCAACGAGAAACTTAGAGAGGAAGATTGGACAATTATCCAAGCAAGCTGTGATTGAAAGGCCAACAAGCTCACTCCCAAGTGATACCATTTCGAATCCCAAAGAAGAATGCAAATCTATTCAATTAAGGAGTGGAAGGACCTTGGTGAATAACAAAGAAGCCAACAAGAAGCCTATGGAGAATGACAAGAGGCCAACTGAGAAAGAGGAAGCTAGCAACAAAGAAGAGGTGACAGCAAACAAGCAAGCTCAAGAGAAGCTTAAAGAGAAGGATGACCAGCCACAAAATTCAATGAAAAGGAAGCAAGTAATAGAGGAACCATCTCAAGAACAAAGGCAAGGAGTGAAGGCTCACACACCTCCCTTGCCATATCCTCAAAGATTCAACAAGGAGACCAAGGATCAACACTTCCCCAAATTCCTTGAAGTCTTCAAGAAATTGGAGATTAATATCCCCCTGGCTGAAGCATTAGAGCAGATGCCCCTATATGCAAAGTTCTTGAAAGAGCTCATTAACAAAAAGAGAAGCTGGCATGAGAAAGAAACAGTGCTTCTCACTGAAGAATGCAGTGCTGTAATTCAAAGGGGGTATCCCACCAAAGCTTAAAGATCCAGGGAGTTTTGTGGTCTTATGCACCATAGGAAAGATGACATTAGAAAAAGCTCTCTGTGATCTTGGTGCCAGTATCAATTTAATGCCCCTCTCAATGATGAGAAAGCTTGCCATAGAAGAACTCAAACCTACTAGGATGTCTCTGGTAATGGCCGATAGATCAATCAAGATACCCAATGGAATTGTGGAAAATCTATTAGTGAAGGTTGGAGAGTTTATCTTCCCTACAGACTTTGTGATCTTGGATACAGAAGACGAAGGAAGTTCTTGGGAAGTTCTTGGGAAGACCGTTTCTAGCCACAGCAAGAGCTATTATCAATGTGGAAAAGGGAGAAATGATCTTCAGGGTGCACAATGAGCAAATGGTCATCAATGTTTTCAAATCAATGCAATATCTCCCTGAGCAAGAAGACTACATGAGAGTGGATATGATAGAAAGTTTGGTGGAAGAAATGTTAGAAGCCAATCATCATGAGCAATAGGAAGAAGAAGGGGAAGAAGATCAAGAGACAATGGAAGAGCAAGTAGCTGAGATTTCTATTGAGAAAAAGGTGAAACAAGACAGGACAGAAGAGGTGCCAAAATAAGAGTTAGAGCCTTTACCTATTCATCTCAAATATGCATTCCTTGGCACAGAAGATAGTTTTCCAGTGATAATCAACTCTTCCCTGACTAAAGAAGAATAAGGAAAGCTCCTTAATGTACTAAAGGCTCACAAAGATGCATTAGAATGGACCATTGATGAATTGAAGGGCATCAGCCCTGCAGTATGCATGCATAAGATTCTTTTGGAAGACAATTCCAAATCAGTGGTTCAACCTCAGAGGAGGATAAACCCCAAAATAAAGGAAGTTGTTCAAAAAGAAGTAATGAAGTTATAGAATGCAGGGATCATCTATCCTATCTCTGACAGCTCATGGATAAGTCCAGTTCAAGTGGTATCAAAGAAGGGTGGGATGACAATCATTGTTAATGAGAAGAATGAGCTCATTCCCACAAGAACTATGACAGGATGGAGGATGTGTATTGACTACAGGAGGCTGAATGATGCCACAAGAAAAGATCACTTTCCTCTCCCCTTCATTGACCAAATGCTTGAGAGGCTGGCCGGCCATGCATATTACTACTTCCTTGATGGGTATTCTGGCTATAATCAAATAGTGGTTGACCCCATGGATCAAAAGAAGACATCTTTTACCTGCCCCTTTGGAGTCTTCGCATATAGAAGGATGCCATTTGGCTTGTGTAATGCCCCAGCTACATTTCAAAGATGCATGCTATCAATCTTCTCATATATAGCAGAAAATTTTATTGAAGTTTCCATGGATGATTTCTCTATTTTTGGTGACACTTTTAATGCTTGCTTGCATCATTTTACCCTAGTCTTGAAATGGTGCCAAGAAACTAATTTGGTTTTAAATTGGGAAAAATGTCATTTTATGGTGCCCGAAGGAATTGTTCTTGGTCACAAAGTTTCAAGAAAAGGGATAAAAGTTGACAAGGCAAAGGTAGAAATCATAGAGAAGCTTCCTTCACTAGCTAATGTGAAAGCTGTTAGAAGTTTCTTAGGACATGCTGGATTTTATAGACGGATTATTAAGGATTTCTCAAAAATAGCTAAACCACTTAGCAATCTACTGGTGGTTGACAATCCTTTTATTTTTTATGAAAGTTGTCAGCATGCCTTTGAAACTTTGAAACCAAACTCACAACTGCACCAATCATCACACCCCCAGATTGGGGATTACCCTTTAAACTCATGTGTGATGCAAGTGACATTGCAATTGGTGCTGTGTTGGGACAAAGGAAGGGAAATCTGCACCATGTCATCTATTATGCAAGCAAAGTATTGAATGAAGCTCAGAAAAATTACACCACAACAGAGAAAGAATTATTGGCTATGGTTTATGCATTTGATAAGTTTAGATCATACTTGATTGGATCCAAGATTGTAGTTTATACTGACCATGCTGCCCTTAAGTATTTGATGTCAAAACAGGATGCCAAACCAAGACTTATCAGATGGATATTGCTCCTACAAGAGTTTGATATTGAAATAAACGATAGGAAGGGTAGTGAAAATCAAGTTGTTGATCATCTGTCAAGATTGCCACAAGAAATAAATCAAGAAGCCTCACATCCAGTGAATGAAAGTTTTCCAGATGAACATCTCCTACATGTCCAATAAGCACCTTGGTTTGCTGACATAGCAAACTACAAGGTGGGAAGGAAGATACCTCAAGAATTTTCCAAGCAACAAGTGAAAAAGCTACTCAATGAAGCAAGGAAGTTCTTATGGGATGAACCATTCTTATTTAGGAGATGTCCAGATGGAATGTGGTGCACGAAATTGTGATCTCAATGGCGCCAACAACTTGGTACGCACAATTGTAATATCACTCTTTTTCACAACTTCGCACAACTAACCAGCAAGTGCACTGGGTCGTCCAAGTAATAAACCTTACATGAGTAAGGGTCGATCCCACGGAGATTGTCGGCTTGAAGCAAGCTATGGTCACCTTTTAAATCTCAGTCAGGTGGATTCAAATGGTTATGGAGTTTTAATAATTTAAAAGATAAATAAACCATAAAATAAAGATAGAGATACTTATGTAATTCATTGGTGGGAATTTCAGATAAGCGTATGGAGATGCTTTATCCCTTCTGAATCTCTGCTTTCCTACTGCCTTCATCCAATCCTTTATACTCCTTTTTATGTCAAGCTGTATGTTGGGTGTCACCGTTGTCAATGGCTACTTCCCGTCCTCTCAGTGAAAATGGTCCTCTACAGTTTCTGTACGGCTAATCAACTGTCGGATTGCTCGTCTCGGATGAAAAATACCATGCACAGATATCGTATGGCTAATCAGTTGTTGGTTCTCGATCGTGTAGGAATAGAATTTACTATCCTTTTGCGTCTGTCACCACGCCCTACAGTCGCGAGTTTGAAGCTCCTCATAGTCATCCCTTCCTAGATCCTACTTAGAATGCCACAGACAAGGCTTGGACTTTTCAGATCTCTGGAATGCTACCAATGGATTCTAGCCTATACCAAGAAGATTCTAATTTCGGATTTAGATGCCCCATTGTCAGAGGGGAGTCAATGTGAATCGTTGATTAGAAACCCAAGAGATATACATTCAAGCTTATTTTCATGTAGAACGGAAGTGGTTGTCAATCACGCGTTCATGAGTGAGAATGGTGATGAGTGTCACATAATCATCACCTTCATCATGTTTTTGTGTGCGAATGAATATCTTAGAACAAGAATAAGCATGAACTGAATAGAAAACAGTAGTACTTTGCATTAATACTCGAGAAACAGCAGAGCTCCACATCTTAATCTATGGTGTGTAGAAACTCCACCGTTAAAAATACATAAGTACAAGGTCCAAGCATGGCCGAATGGCCAGCCCCCCAAAACGTGATCCAGAGATCAAAAGATGATCAAAAGATGTCTAATACAATAGTAAAAGGTTCTATTTATATCAGACTAGTTACTAGGGTTACAAAAATAAGTAAATGATGCAGAAATCCACTTTCAGGCTCACTTGGTGTGTGCTTGGGCTGAGCATTGAAGCTTTCACGTGTAGAGGTCTTCCTTGGAGTTAAACGCCAGTTTGTAACTTGTTTCTGGCGTTTAACTCTGCTTTGCAACTTGTTTCTGGCATTTAATGCTAGAATATGGCAGAAAGCTGGCGTTAAATGCCAGTTTGTATCATCTAAACTCGAACAAAGTATAAACTATTATATATTTCTGAAAAGCTCTGGATGTCTACTTTCCAACGCAACTAAGCGCGCGCCATTTGGACTCTTGTAGCTCCAAAAATTGCATTTCGAGTGCAGGGAGGTCAGAATCCAACAGCATCATCAATCCTTTGTCAGCCTCTGAATCAGATTTTTGCTCAGGTCCCTCAATTTCAGCCAAAAAATACCTGAAATCACAAAAAAACACAAAAACTCATAGTGAAGTCCAGAAATGTGAATTTTGTTTAAAAACTAATAAAAATATACTAAAAACTAACTAAATCATACTAAAAACTATGCAAAAATAATGCCAAAAAGCGTATAAATTATCCGCTCATCACAACACCAAACTTAAATTGTTGCTTGTCCCTAAGCAACTGAAAACAAATAGGATAAAAAGAAGAGAACATACAATGAATCCCACAGTATCAATGAAACTTAGTTCTAATTAGATGAGCGGGGCTTGTAGCTTTTTGCTTCTGAACAGTTTTGGCATCTCACTTTATCCTTTGAAATTCAAAATGATTGGCATCTATAGGAATTCAAAATTTTAGATAGTGTTATTGATTCTCCTAGTTCAGAATGTTAATTCTTGAACACATCTACTTTATGAGTCTTGGCCGTGGCCCTAAGCACTTTGTTTTCCAGTATTACCACCGGATACATAAATGCCACAGACACATAACTGGGTGAACCTTTTCAGATTGTGACTCAGCTTTGCTAAAGTCCCCAATTAGAGGTGTCCAGAGTTCTTAAGCACACTCTTTTTGCTTTAGATCACGACTTTAACCACTCAGTCTCAACCTTTTCACTTGGACCTTCATGACATAAGCAACATGGTTAAGAGAGGTGAAGGATTCATGGAGTTATTAATTGCTTTAAGACATAGACACTAGACACTAATGATCATGTAATGAAGACACAAACATAGACAAACATGACGCTCAAAAACCAAAAACAGAAAATAAATAGACAAGGAGATGAAGGAATGAGTCCACCTTAGTGTAAGTGGCGTCTTCCTCTTGAAGAACCAATGGAACGCCTAAGTTCCTCTATGTCTCTTCCTTGACTTTGTTGCTCCTCCCTCATAGCTCTTTGATCTTCTCTAATCTCATGGAGAATGATGGAGTGCTCTTGGTGCTCTATCCTTAGTTGGTCCATGTTGTAACTCAAGCCTTCCAACAATGTGTTGAGTTTCTCCCAATAGTTGTGTAGAGGAAATTGCATCCCTTGAGGCATCTCAGGGATTTCTTGATGAGGATCCTCCTCATGCTCTTGTTGAGGTCCATGAATGAGCTCTCTTGTTTGCTCCATCCTTTTCTTAGTGATGGGCTTGTTCTCTTCAATGAGGATGTCTCCTTCTATGTCAATCCCAGCCAGATTGCATAGATGATAAATGAGATGAGAAAAGGCTAACCTTGCCAAGGTTGATGACTTGTCAGCCACCTTGAGAGTTCTAGAGGTATGATCTCATGAACTTCCACTTCCTCCCCAATCATGATACTATGGATCATGATGGCCCGATCCAAAGTCACTTCAGATCGGTTGCTAGTAGGAATGATGGAGCGTTGGATGAACTCCAACCATCCTCTAGCCACAGGCTTAAGGTCCGGTCTTCTCAATTGAACCAAATTGCCTCTTGAGTCTCTTTTCTATTGAGCTCCTTCCATACATATGTCCATGAGGACTTGGTCCAACCTTTGATCAAAGTTGACCCTTCTAGTGTAGGGGCGTGCGTTTTCTTGCATAATTGCTAAGTGGAATGCCAACCTTATATTTTTCAGACTGAAATCTAAGTATTTCCCTGAACCATTGTAAGCCAATTCTTTGGATTCGGGTTCATATTTTAATCATGGTTCCTAGTGATCCATGCATTGGCATAGAACTCTTGAACCATTAAGATTCTGATTTGTTGAATGGGGATTGTAAGAACTTCCCAACCTTTTCTTCGGATTTTATGTCGGATCTTCGGATACTCATTTTTCTTGAGCATGAAAGGGACCTCAGGGATCACCTTCTTCTTGGCCGCAACTTCATAGAAGTGGTCTTCAGGGACCTTTGAGATGAATCTCTCCATCTCCCATGACTCAGAGGTGGAAGCTTTTGCCTTTCCTTTCCTCTTTCTAGAGGTTTCTCCGGCCTTAAATGCCATAAATGGTTATGGAAAAACAAAAAGCAATACTTTTACCACACCAAACTTAAAAGGTTTGCTCGTCCTCGAGCAAAAGAAGAAAGAAGGAAGGGGAAGGAGAAGAAAATGGAGGAGATGGAGGGTTATAGGTGGTTTGGCCAAGAGGGGGGAAGGTGTTTGTGTTGTGTGAATATGAAGGAGTAGTGAGGGGTTTATAAAGGGGTGAGGGGAGGGTTAGGATTCGGTCATTAGGGTTGGGTTTGGGGGGGAAAAGTGTTTGAATTTGAAAGTGAGGTAGGTGGGGATTTTGGGGAAGAGATATGAAGGTAATTGGTGAAGAGGTGATGGGGAAGAGTGAATGAGTTGATTGGTGAGGGGTATTTCGGGAATAGTATTGTGGGAGGGTAAGTGGGGATCCTGTGGGGTGTACAGATCCTGAAGGGTCAAGGATGTATCATCCCTGCTCCTATTAGGCGTGTAAACGCCCTTACAGTGCAATCCTGGCATTTAACGCCAGATTGCTGCTTGTTTTTGGCGTTAAATGCCAGCTTTTATTCCATTCCTGGCGTTAAATGCCAAGCTGCAACCTGTTTCTGGCGTTTAATGCCAGATTGTAGCCTGTTTCTGGCGTTTAACGCCAGTCTGGTGCTTGTTTCTGGCGTTTAACACCCAGAATGGTGCCAGACTGGGCGTTAAACGCCCATTCTACTACCCTTACTGGCGTTTAAACGCCAGTAAGTTTTTCCTCCAGGGTGTGCTGTTTTTAATGCTGTTTTTTATTTTTTTTAATTTTTGCAGTTATTTTTGTGACTCCACATGATCATCAACCTAAAAAAAGAAAATAACATAGAAAAATAAAATTGGGTTGCCTCCCAATAAGCGCTTCTTTAATGTCAATAGCTTGATAGTGAGCTCTGATGGAGCTTCACAGATGTTCAGAGCATTGTTGGGACCTCCCAACACCAAACTTAGAGTTTGAATGTGGGGGTTCAACACCAAACTTAGAGTTTGGTTGTGGCCTCCCAACACCAAACTTAGAGTTTGACTGTGGGGGCTTTGTTTGACTCTGCATTGAGAGAAGCCTTCCTTGCTTCCTCTCCATGGTTACAGAGGGAGATCTTTGAGTTTTAAACACAAGGTTGTCCTCATTCAATTGAAGGATCAACTCTCCTCTGTCCACATCAATCACAGCTTTTGTTGTGGCTAGGAATGGTCTTCCAAGGATGATAGATTCATCCTCATCCTTCCCAATGTCTAGGATTATAAAATCAACAGGGATGTAAAGGCCTTTGACCTTTACTAGCACGTCCTCTACCTGTCCATAAGCCTTTTTCATGGATTTGTCTGCCATCTCTAATGAGAATTTGGCAGCCTATACCTCAAAGAGTCCCAGTTTCTCCATTACAGAGAGTGGCATTAAGTTTATGCCTGACCCCAGGTCACACAAAGTCTTCTCAAAGGTCATGGTGCTTATGGTACAGGGAATTAAGAATTTACCAGGATCCTGTTTCTTTTGAGGTAAAGTGTGCTGAACCCAGGTATTCAGTTCATTAATGGCAATGGAGGCTCATCCTCCCAAGTCTCATTACCAAATAGCTTGGCATTCAGCTTCATGATTGCTCCTAAATACTGGGCAACTTGCCCTTCAACAATGTCTTCATCTTCTTCAGAAGATGAATAGTCATCAGAGCTCATGAATGGTAAAAGGAGGTTCAATGGAATCTCTATGGTCTCTAGGTGAGCCTCAGATTCCTTAGGTTCCTCAATTGGAAACTCCTTTTTGTCCAGAGGACGTCCCATGAGGTCTTTCTCACTGGGATTCACGTCCTCCTCCCCCTCTGTGCATTCGGCCACATCAAGTAAGGTTATGGCCTTGCACTCTCCTTTTGGGTTCTCTTCTGTATTGCTTGGGAGAGTACTATGAGGAGTTTCAGTGACTCTTTTACTCAGCTGGCCCACTTGTTCCTCCAAATTTCTAATAGAGGACCTTGTTTTATTCATGAAACTTAGAGTGGCCTTAGATAGATCAGAGACTACATTTGCTAAGCTAGAGGGGCTCTGCTTAGAATTCTCTGTCTGTTGCTAAGAGGATGATGGAAAAGGCTTGCTATTGCTAAACTTGTTTCTTCCACCATTATTAAAGCCTTGTTGAGGCTTTTGTTGATCCTTCCATGAGAAATTTGGATAATTTCTACATGAGGAATTATAGGTGTTTCCATAGGCTTCACCCATGTAATTCACCTCTGCCATTGCAGGGTTCTCAGGATCATAAGCTTCTTCTTCAGAAGTTGCTTCTTTAGTACTGTTGGATGCATTTTGCAATCCATTCAGACTCTGAGAAATCAAATTGACTTGCTGAGTCAACATTTTGTTCTGAGCCAATATGGCATTCAGAGCATCAATTTCAAGAACTCCCTTCCTCTGAGGCGTCCCATTACTCACAGGATTCCTTTTAGAAGTGTACATGAACTGGTTATTTATAACCATGTCCATGAGTTCCTGAGCTTCTGCATGCATTTTCTTCAGGTGAATAGACCCACCTGTAGAATAGTCTAATGATATCTTAGACAATTCAGACAGACCATCATAGAATATATCCAGGATGGTCCATTCTGAAAGCATGTCAGAAGGACACTTTTTGGTCAGTTGCTTGTATCTTTCCCAAGCTTCATATAGGGATTCACCTTCTTTCTGTCTGAAGGTTTGAACATCCACTCTAAGCTTGCTCCGCTTTTGAGGAGGAAAGAATTTGGCTAAGAAAGTCGTGACCAGCTTATCCCAAGAGTTCAGGCTGTCTTTATGTTAAGAGTCTAACCATGTTCTAGCACTGTCTTTTATAGCAAAGGGGAAAAGCATAAGCTTATAGACCTCGGGATCAACTCCATTGATCTTAATAGTATCACAGATCTGCAAGAATTCGGTTAAGAACTGAAAAAGATCTTCCGATGGAAGTCCATGAAACTTGCAATTCTGTTGCATTTGAGAAACTAATTGAGGCTTTAGCTCAAAATTGTTTGCTTGAATGGCAGGGATTGAGATGCTTCTTCCATGGAAGTTGGAATTTGGTGCAGTGAAGTCACCAAGCATCTTTCTTGCGTTGTTGTTGGGTTCGGCCATGTCTCCTTCTTTTTTGAGATTCTTTGTAAGGTTTTCTCTGGATTGTTGTGCTTTAGCTTCTCTTAGCTTCTTCTTCAGAGTACTATCAGGTTCAGGATCTGCTTCAACAAGAATGTCCTTGTCCTTGCTCCTGCTCATATGAAAAAGAATAGAATAGAAAAGAAGAGGAATCCTCTATGTCATAGTATAGAGATTCCTTTACGTGAGTAGAAGAAAAGAAGAATAAGAATGAAGAAGAGAAAAGCTCGAACACAGTGGAGAAGAAAGGGTTCGAATTTTAAGATGAAGAGAAGTGTTAGTAAATGAATAAATAAATAAAAGGAGATGAGAGAGAGAGAATTTCGAAAATTACTTTTGAAAAAAGGTTAGTGATTTTCGAAAATTAAGAGAAGAAATAAAATTAAAATTAAAAATTGAAACAATTAGTTAATTAAAAGAATTTTGAAAAAGAGGAAGGTGATTTTCGAAAATTAGAGAGAGAAAAGTAGTTAGGTAGTTTTGAAAAAGATAAGAAATAGTAAAACAAACAAAAAAAGTCAATTAGTTAGTTGAAAAAGATTTGAAAATCAATTTTGGAAAGATAAGAAGTTAGAAAAGATTTTGAAATTGATTTTGAAAAAGATATAATTTGAAAAAGATATGATTGAAAAAGATATGATTGAAAAGATATGATAAAAAAAGATATGATTGAAATTTATTTTGAAAAAGATTTAAAAAAGAAATTTAGAAAGATTTGATTTTTAAAATTAAAATTGATTACTTGACTAACAAGAAACTAAAAGATATGATTCTAGAATTTAAAGATTGAACCTTTCTTAACAAGAAAGTAACAAACTTCAAATTTCTGAATCAATCACATTAATTGTTAGTAAAGTTTTCGAAAATTTGAAATGAAATTAAGAAAAAGATTTTGAAAATCAATTTTTAAAAATTTTTCGGAAAACATGAAATAAAAATGAAAAAGATTTGATTTTGAAAAAGATTTTGAAAAGATAAGATTTTTAAAATTGAAATCTTGACTTGACTAACAAAAAACAACTTCTTTTAAAAATTTTTGACTAAGTCAACCCAAAGATTTCGAAAATTATGAGCAAAATAAGGAAAATATATTTTTTTATTTTTAAATTTTTAATGAGGAGAGAGAAAAACAACAAAATGACTCAAGACATAAAAATTTTGGATTAAAACAAATGATGCATGCAAGAACACTATGAATGTCAAAATGAAAACCAAGAACACTTTGAAGATCATGATGAACATCAAGAACTTATTTTTGAAATATTTCAAGAAAAGAAAAACATGCAAGACACCAAACTTAGAAATTTTCAATGTTTAAACTCTAAGGATTCAAGAATGCATATGAAAAACAAGAAAAGACACAAAACAAGAAAATATGAAGATCAAACAAGAAGACTTATTAAGAACAACTTGAAGATCATGCAAAACACATGCATGAATTTCTCAAAAATTTTTAGAAAATTAAAAAGATGCAATTGACACCAAACTTAAAAATTGACATTAACTCAAACAAGAAACACAAAATATTTTTTTGGTTCTTATGATTTTATTACTTTTTTGGATTCTTCGAAAATTATTTTGGAAAACAAAAAAAGAAGAAGAAAAAAATTTTGAAAGATTTTTGAAAACTTTTTGAAAATAAAATAAAGGTTGAAACAAGAAGAAAATTACCTAATCTGAGCAACAAGATGAACCGTCAGTTGTCCAAACTCGAACAATCCCCGGCAACGGCGCCAAAAACTTGGTGCACGAAATTGTGATCTCAATGGCGCTGATAAACCCCAATTTGACGGTTTATCTTGTATTGAATTTAGAGTATTTTGATGACCTTTTCTCGCATTTAACCTATGAATTAGCATGATTTTGTAATCTCTCCCGTATTTGTGCTTAAGTGTAAAAAACTTGCTTTTTAAGCCCTATTTTGATGAATTCTAATTCCTCTTTGATTCCATAAGATGCCTTGATGTGTTTGCTAGTAATTCTAGGATTGAAATAGGCTAGGCATGGATCAAAGGGAGCAAGGAAGGAAGCATACAAGTGGAGATGAGCATAAAAAGTCAAAGAAGTAAAATCAGCCAAGCACGCGCACGCGCATAAGGCGCTCGCGCGCACAAGGCGCTCGCGCGCACATTGCAGAATCGGCCAGGGTCGCGCACGCGTACCGTGCACGCACGCGTCGAAGCCGGCACATGACTTCATTAAAACAACATGTGCCTGGCGATTTGGAAGGGTTTCTGAACCCATTTTGGCGCCAATTGTTGATAGAAAGAAATAAAAGGATCAAGGATTGAAGGGGAAAGGAGTTAATTCATTACCATTAGTCATAGTTTTAGTTTTAGAGTAGTTTTAGAGAGAGAAGGTCTCACTTCTCTCTAGAATTAGGATTAGGTTTAGGTTAATCTCTCTTCTTAGATCTAGGTTTAATTCATGCTTTGATTCAGTTCTCCTTTATCAATTCTTAATCTTCTCCTCTTTCTCTCTCTAGTTATGTGCTTTAATAATTGTAATTCTTCATCTTGTTATGGATAAATTGTTGTTCCTTTGTTTTCTTTCAATAATGCAATTTGAGGTAATTCATGATAATTGTGGTTTCCTTGAATTGTTGTTGTTAACTCTTTGCAATAATTGTTGTTAGATTTCATTCTTGTTGTTGATTTACTAAGCTTCCCTTTTGTACCTTCCAAGTGTTTAATGAAATGCTTGGTTGGATTTTAGTGTAGGTTTTGTTCCTCTTGGCCTAGGTAGAGTGATTAGTGACTCTTGAGTTATCTAACTCCTTTGTTGATTGATAATTAGAAGTTGCAAATTGATTTGAATGCCTCTAAAGCTAGTCTTTCTTTTGGGAGTTGATTAGAACTTGAGGAATCAAATTGATTCATCCACTTGACTTTCCTCCATGATTAAAGGTTAACTAAGTGGGAGTAATGGACAATTTGTCATCACAATTGAGGAGGATAACTAGGATAGGACTTTTAGTACTCATATCTTGCCAAGAGCTTTGTTAGTTGTTAGTTTATTTTCTTTGCCATTTATATTTCTTGTCTAAAATCTTAAAAAACCCCAAATATAACTCACAACCAATAACAAGACACTTCATTACAATTCCTAGGGAGAATGACCCGAGGTTTGAATACTTCGGTTTATAAATTTTAGGGGTTTGTTTTAGTGACAAAGAACTTTTTGTACGAAAGAATTAGTGATTGGTTTAGAAACTATACTTGCAACGAGAATTCATTTGTGAAATTCTAAACCGTCAAAAATCCAATCATCAAAATGGCGCCGTTGCCGGGGATTTGCAATGGTGTTATGTTATTGGTTATTGTACATATGTGAATATTGTGAATAGGTTTATCTTTTGTTTGTTTCTTAATTTTTGTTAGTTTTATTTTGTTTTCTCACTATGAATTCTCACTTTGGCTTTGAGTTTGGTTCTAATTGTGTTGTAGGAAATGTGGACTTTAATGGCAACATGTACCATTTCCACATCAAGCACCTTCCTATGATCCATATCCACCATATGACCAATCATCCATCCCATATTCTTATGATCATTATGAGCAAGAACCTTTAGAACCACCACAACCCTATCAAGATTACTACCAAGAACCACCTCAATACACACCATCTCCACAATTTTATCAAGAGGAACCACCTTCCTACCATGAATCCTCTCTCCAAAATAATGAACCTTCCTACTCACCCCAAGCCCCAATGGACGATTCTCTCACTTTGTTACTTCAAGGGCAAGAAGCCATGAAGCGGGATACATTTGAGTTTATGACCAATTTGACCAAGGTGGTGCATGCTCTAGCCCACCAATGTTTGAATACTCAAGTTTCCCCCGTAGCCATATGTGGAAAACCTAAAGAAGAGCAAAGCATGAAGGAGAGATTGGAAACTCCGGTGGGGGATGAGGGATGCCATTTTGTATTGGAGCAACTAGAGGAAGCCATGATTATTGAAGAAAAGGAAGAAGTGATTGAAGATTTAGGAGATATTGAAAGCCCATGGGAATGTAACATCATGGAGAACTCTTCCAAGAAGCTTGATATTGACGTTGAGGAGGGTGCGCAACCTCCAAGGCATATCATCGTTGGAGACTTGGAAGAGGCTTATCAAGAGATGGATTCAATCATGGATGAATTTCTCTCTACAACGGAATCCTCTCCCATTGGACATGAAGTTGAAATTATAAAAGAATGTGCACAACCTTCCCATACCCTTGGTGAGCAACGAAAAAGAGAGTGAATTGGAGGAGAGCTACCAAGAGGGAAAAGTTGGCATGGTGTATATCGAAATTGAAGAATATGAAGAGGTTGATCAAGAGATGGATTTGTCCATCAATGAATTCCTATCCAATTTTGAATCACCTCTCATCGGGCAAGAAACCAAAGTTCTTGAAGGCAACACCAAGCCATGTGATAAAAGGGAAAAGGTTGAAATTGAGGAAGCTCGCAAGGAGGTGGAAATACACAAAGAAGAGCACAAGGAAGTAGACCTTGCATTGTCTAAGTGTGGGGAGGTCTCCTTTCCCAAGGCACCATCCAACATAACATTCAAGTGGGTAAAACTCTTATCCCTAAGCTTTACTTTCTCACTTGAATATGGTTTAATTGAAAATGATGGTCAACTTAGAGCTCTTTGTGGAATTAAAAGCAAGAATGAGTTGTGTAGTGGTTGCAAGTTAGGAATTAGGCTCATTAAGGTCAAATTTTCAAGGTATAGGAACGATGTTTGGAAGAATGCCACTTTACAAGGGTCTCGACGGAAGGCTTGGTATACTAAAGAGAATTCTATATGTCAACCACCCAGAAATAACGAGTATGAAGACCAAATCGAAGACAGGTGCGAAAATAAGATATGGGATCCCGGTTCGCTATGTGAAGACCAAATATGGGGACTCATATCTTGGGTAGAACTCTACCCTAGATTGGTGAAGATGGTTGGAAATTCTGTCAACCAATTGAGAAGCAAAGATCCTTCGAGATTCAAGGATGAGTACAAACACAAACCACCATGACAATGAGTCTCTCAACATGTCCAACTTAAGGACTTAAAAACTAAAAGTGCTAGGTGGGAGACACCCCACCATGGTACACTCCTTCCATTCTCTTTTAAGTTTGCTTAATAAGTGATTTGAGTTGCCATTGTAGATAGATGTCTCATATAGATTTGTTTGTACAACTTAATTGTTAGCATTGTCACATGTATGTTGTGTTTAGTAGTAGATGGATAATATCAAATTGTAATTTTTGTGAACTGTATGATAGTTGATTGAATAAAGAGTTATGAGCAGTATAGGGAGCACCTAAGCACAATTTTTCTGCTTAAAGGGAAAAAAAGGGGGTGGACGCGCGTGCACGATGTACGCGCACACGTCCATGAGCGGATGCATCATCACCCAAATTCCAGAGAGTTGGGCCTCTCTTGGGCAAACACTATGCCCTGAGCCCAACACAACCCACGTTGACGCGCACTACGTGCGTGCGCGCCGATCACGAGAACAAGGAAGTGCACGCGGATGCACACCTGCCACGTCCGCGTTGATCTGTTGCTGCAACTTCTGAGCCAATCTCCAGAGAGTTGCGCTGGATCTGGGCCAACTTTGAGCCCCCAGCCCAACTCATCTCGCGTGAACGCGCACTTGCCGCGTGCGCGTCCCCTAGCTGATGCCACAATTCCAGGCCATTGTCCAGAGAGTTGGGTGTGCATCAAGCCCACTCTAAGCCTCTAGCCCAACTCAATGTACGCGTGCGCGCACTGTACGCGCACGCGCACCTATATAGTTTCCCCATCCACCCGTGAGCGCGCTATACGCGCACGCGTAGGTCCTTAATCTCATCAAATGTACGCGTACGTGCACGGGGCACGCCCGCATCGATTCAAAAAAGAGATAACCCTAATGCGCGAAGGTGTTGCGCAGTCGCGCACATCTCTTCTCCCCTCCATCATCTTCTTCCTCCTCTCTCCTTCAACCTCCGCCAATAACAGCGACCGCCATCGCCACCACCTTCGTCCGTATCATACCACTCCGTTTCTCCCTCTCATCTCCAACCTCTCATTCTCTCGCTCTGCACACCACCCATCCCTGCCCGACCCACCTCCGCCGTCACTCGGCCATCACCGCCGGCGACAAGTACTCGGCGGCACCTCCTCCCTTTCTTTCTCCATTCACACTCTCCTCTCACTTCCCTCCTCTCACCGCCGTGAGCTCCCCTTCCCTCTGCCTCTATGCCACCGAGCACTGTCACTGCTCCACCGTGTCCGCCACCCTCCGCGGCGGCGCTTTGCCCAGTTCCCTTCCTTACTCCCCTGCCCTACTTCCATTTCCACTCTGCTCCAGGTTTCTGCTCCAACTCCTGTAAATTTTGATTTTTGTTAGCTACTGTTAGTTTTCTGTAGTTAGTTAGAGTTGAAGTTTTGCATGTTAGTTTAGTTAGAAATAATTGCGGTTAGGTAGCTAGGACTGGATAGAGGATTCTAGGCCTGATAAGTGCTCCGTTTGTGCATATTCACTGTTTGCTTACTTGGGTGTTGTATGCTGATTTTGGACTATTTTTTTATGCAGTTTGTGTTGCCTGAACACTGTACCACTGCTGCTGTGCTTAATTGATGTTATAGTCTTGCTACTTGTGCTACCTTGCTATCCGGGAACGTCCAATTTTAAGCCGGAATGCTGCCCAATTTTTAGGAAATCTATTTTCATTTTAGTCTCTATTGTAATTTGGGTTAATTTCCGTTTCCTTTTGACTTCCCGGATTTGCACCACTCATTGTGAACATGAACCAGAGCTTCTCTTTTAGTTGAGCCTAAATATCATCATACCACTAATTCACCTTTCTAACTTACTAATTTCGTTAACCATTTAACCTCTACTCACATTTAACCTTCTTTAACCGTTCTTTCAGAAGTATGATGATATTATCGCTTAATGAGTAAGAGTTGTTAACTTTAGTGAACTTTGCATTCTTGATTTACTTGTTCACTTATGCTCACTTGTTTACCAATTCTTTTCAAGTTCAGTTCACATCATAATTGTTGATTAGTCAAATGATATTCTGAACATGCTTTCTCTGTTACATGCTAAGTGTTTCATTGCTTATATTCTATCATATTTTTCAGGATGTCAGATAAAGGAAAAGCTATAGCCACTACCTCCAAGAAACGAAAACACTCTACACCCTCTGTTCCCTCCACTTAAAAGAATTATGCTAAGAATCCGTTGAATGATGAAGAAAGGAAAATCAGTTGCTACCCTCTACCGATCCAACAAAGTTTCCCAATCTTTACTGTGAGCTTCGCTTCCAAAAATATCGGACGACGAAGTTGAATACTGAAAAGAAATTACTCCTACCTAATGATGTGAGACGAGCCATTACTAGTCGCATCCTAGAGTTGGGTATGGACTTTGTGGATAGAGATTTGGGAGATATCAACATTTCTTGGGTTAAGGAATTCTATTGCAATTTCTTCCGTCCTACTTTGGATTCAGTTCAGGTGAGGGGTAGAGAGATTATGATCACTGAGTTAGCCATAGAGGAGGCATTACAGTGCCGACATCTCACTGATGGCACTTGCGCTCCTCAGCAGGCTGAGTTAGCTATTCACAGCATGACCTTTGACTATGAGGCGCTTAAGCACGTGATTGGGTTACCGGATGCCACTTGGGTCATGGATGCGACCAACACTAAGCCTAAAGGGATGCTCTTTGCTCATCTGACTAGAGAGGCCAACACTTGGCAGATGATATTTGCTCACTACGTCTTGCCCACCACCCACTTTTCTGAGATCCCTATGGAGATGCTACTCTTGATTAGTTATGTTATGGAGGGAAAGGAAGTTTATTTTCTCCGATTGATCCGACAGAGCATGTGGCGAGCCCATATTCATGGCCTCCTTCCTTTTCCTATCCTGATTACCAGCATGGCATCACTGGCGGATGTTCCTAGCCATGATGATGATGTGATATCACCGCCGCCAGAGGACGGTGCCAAGGAGGTCACTGTACCTTGGGGCACTTGGGTGACTGAGAGACCCCCGTCTAGACGCCGCTCTAGGGCTAGAGCAGTGGTAGGGGCAGCCGGACCTTCAGCCTCGACAGCAGCCCCATCTTCTTCGACAGTCCCTTCTTCAGCTCCTGAGCCCGCATATCTACTAGTTCAGCGTCTGTTTCGATTTTTGGAGCGCGAAAAGTGCCACATCAGGTGCCAACTGGAACGGATGGATCAGGCACTCATCTCCCTGGGCGCTGAGTTACCCCCACTTCCAGACTCTTCAGCCTCCGATGAGCAGGAGGAGGACACCCATGAGGAGCCACTTCAGTAGGACGCACCCCCAGCGGCACCAGACACAAAGATTCAGCAGCCTCAGACAGAATCAGCACCTACCGTTGTACCTTCCCCTGATCCTCCGGTTTAGCATCGAGGACGATGCTCGATCTTAAGTGTGGGGAGGTCACCGGTAGCATCATTAGAGGACCGGTGAACATTTTGGCCATTTTCCTAGCTATCTTATTTTGCATACCTTTGTATATATTTGATCCATTTTGAGTTTATTTTGGATACTCTCGCTATTTTGGTTCGTTTTGGATACCTTTACTGCTTATTTTGGACTTTTAGATGTTTTGGATGATAGATTTCATACTTTTAGTTGGATTTTTCTTTATACATTTGTGCATATCTTCTTTTGTATATCTTCCTTTTTTAGTTTGTGGTTGTGATTAGAAACCATGTTTGAAATTGCAAAAAACTTAGTCACCCCTTTTCGCATAAGAAGTTGGTTTTAAGTGAAAAAGAAAAGGGTAAACTAAGGAATTTTTGAATTTTTCAATCACAACAATGCTTAGCCAAATATTGAGATTTTCCAAGAAAACTTGCTTATAGGGCACCAACCCAATTGATTGAAGAAAATTTTTGGTGAAACTTGCTTGAATTTCATATTTTG
Source organism: Arachis duranensis (assembly GCF_000817695.3). Lineage (NCBI taxonomy): Eukaryota > Viridiplantae > Streptophyta > Magnoliopsida > Fabales > Fabaceae > Arachis > Arachis duranensis. The sequence continues at coordinate 73,732,805 of NC_029780.3, read as the reverse complement.
TGGATCATGCATTGAGCTAAGAACACAAGCTTGTGAGACTTGAGCCTATTGATGTGGTTACATTTTATAACCACTTATTTTCCATTCTTGCGTGCAATTGTTCTCTTCCTATGATTGTGATCCTTGATTTGCTTGATTCAATATGTCCATTTATTTCTTGTATTCATGCATTTGTATGATTGAGTCCATTATTTCATTAGCCCACATACCCAAATAGCCTACCTTTTACTCTCCATTATTAGCCAATTTTGAGCTTACGCTTAACCAACTTATTCCCATTTTAGCTTATTACAAGCCCAAGGCGAAAAACCAATGAAAGTCCCTTGTTTGGATCTTTGATTAGCCTAGGCTAGTGAGAGTGTTTATTATTCAAAGTTGGTAAGGCTTGGGAACATTGAATGGGATAAAAAGGGTAGTACACTTTCATGTTTAGGAATTGGGAACATATTCATGTATTAATTGAATGTATAAGACCTTATGCAATTGATGCCCTTGTAGAAAGTATAAAAAGAAAAAAAAAGAGAAGAGAAAAATGAAAAAAGAAAAAAAGAGAAAAAGAAAAGTAATAAAAAGGGGACAAAATGCCCCAAAGTGAAGTTCAATAAAAGGGAATCAATGCATAAGTGTTACAAATCAAGGAGTAAGATGCATGAATATGTAAGAAAAAAAAGTGAAGAATGGGTAGTTAGAGTAGTTTGAATTTGTATAGGTCATTATATAAATTAGGTGGGAAAGTCTATGCTAATCCAAGATCTAAACTCTAGTCCACTTAACCATAAATGATCCTACCTTGACCCTAACCCCATTATAACCTAAATAAAAGACCTCATGATGAATGTATGCATGCATGGAATAAGTGTTGATTGTTAGAAGAAGATCAATTTTTGGAAAGCATGATTAGAAGAGAATTGAGTGAATTAACCCTTAAACACTTGAGTGAATAGAGCGGATACACATCCGGTGAGGGTTCAAGAGTTCAATCACATGTGTTCACTCATATTGTCTATATTCTTGCAAGCATGAATTTCTTTTGATAATTCAATACAATTGTGGTTTGGACTTGATCCATATTGCCCTAGCTCTTGTGCCTACACATGTTCTCTTGAAAATTGATTTGTTTAAACTAAGCATTTGCATTCACTTTAGATAGTTGCATTTAGATAGGTTCATATAGTTTAGTTGCATTTAATGAATGTCTTACCCCTTAGTTCCTTCTTATTTTAGCATGAGGACATGCTAAGGTTTAAGTGTGGGGAGGTTGATAAACCCCAATTTGACGGTTTATCTTGTATTGAATTTAGAGTATTTTGATGACCTTTTCTCGCATTTAACCTATGAATTAGCATGGTTTTGTAATCTCTCCCATATTTGTGCTTAAGTGTAAAAAACATGCTTTTTAAGCCCCATTTTGATGAATTCTAATTCCTCTTTGATTCTATAAGATGCCTTGATGTGTTTGCTAGTAATTCCAGTATTGAAATAGGCTAGGCATGGATCAAAGAGAGCAAGGAAGGAAGCATACAAGTGGAGAAAAGCATGAAAAGTCAAAGAATAAAATCAGTCAAGCACGTGCACGCGCACAAGGCGCTCGCGCGCACATTGCAGAATCGGCCAGGGGCGTGCACGCACATTGCAGAATCGGCCAGGGGCGCACACGCGTACCGTGCACGCACGCGTCGAAGCCGGCACATGACTTCATTAAAACAACACGTGCCTGGCGATTTGGAAGGGTTTCTGAACCCATTTTGGCGCCAATTGCTGATAGAAAGAAATAAAAGGATCAAGGATTGAAGGGGAAAGGAGTTAGTTCATTACCATTAGTCATAGTTTTAGTTTTAGAGTAGTTTTAGAGAGAGAAGCTCTCACTTCTCTCTAGAATTAGGATTAGGTTTAGGTTAATCTCTCTTCTTAGATCTAGGTTTAATTCATGCTTTGATTCACTTCTCCTTTATCAATTCTTAATCTTCTCCTATTTCTCTCTATAGTTATGTGCTTTAATAATTCTAATTCTTTATCTTGTTATAGATAAATTGTTGTTCCTTTGTTTTCTTTCAATAATGCAATTTGAGGTAATTCATGATAATTGTGGTTTCCTTGAATTGTTGTTGTTAACTCTTTGCAATAATTGTTGTTAGATTTCATTCTTGTTGTTGATTTACTATACATTCCTTTTGTACCTTCCAAGTGTTTGATGAAATGCTTGGTTGGATTTTAGTGTAGGTTTTGTTCCTCTTGGCCTAGGTAGAGTGATTAGTGACTTTTGAGTTATCTAACTCCTTTGTTGATTAATAATTAGAAGTTGCAAATTGATTTGAATGCCTCTAAAGCTAGTCTTTCTTTTGGGAGTTGATTAGGACTTGAGGAATCAAATTGATTCATCCACTTGACTTTCCTCCATGATTAGAGGTTAAATAAGTGGGAGTAATGGACAATTTGTCATCATAATTGAGGTGGATAACTAGGATAGGACTTCTAGTACTCATATCTTGCCAAGAGCTTTGTTAGTTGTTAGTTTATTTTCTTTGCCATTTATATTTCTTGTCTAAAATCTTAAAAAACCCCAAATATAACTCATAACCAATAACAAGACACTTCATTACAATTCCTAGGGAGAACGACCCGAGGATTGAATACTTTGGTTTATAAATTTTAGGGGTTTGTTTTAGTGACAAACAACTTTTTGTATGAAAGGATTAGTGATTGGTTTAGAAACTATACTTGTAACGAGAATTCATTTGTGAAATTCTAAACCGTCAAAAATCCAATCATCAGGCGCCAACAACTTGGTACGCACAATTGTAATATCACTCTTTTTCACAACTTCGCACAACTAACCAGCAAGTGCACTGGGTCGTCCAAGTAATAAACCTTACATGAGTAAGGGTCGATCCTACGGAGATTGTCGGCTTGAAGCAAGCTATGGTCACCTTGTAAATCTCAATCAGGTGAATTCAAATGGTTATGGAGTTTTAATAATTTAAAAGATAAATAAAACATAAAATAAATATAGAGATACTTATGTAATTCATTGGTGGGAATTTTAGATAAGCGTATGGAGATGTTTTATCCCTTCTGAATCTCTGCTTTCCTACTGCCTTCATCCAATCCTTCATACTCCTTTCTATGGCAAGCTGTATGTTGGGTGTCACCGTTGTCAATGGCTACTTTCCGTCCTCTCAGCGAAAATGATCCTCTACGATTTCTGTACGGCTAATCAACTGTCGGATTGCTCGTCTCGGATGAAAAATACCATGCGCAGATATTGAATGGCTAATCAGCTATTGGTTCTCGATCATGTAGGAATAGGATTTACTATCCTTTTGCGTTTGTCACCACGCCCTACAGTCGCGAGTTTGAAGCTCGTCACAGTCATCCCTTCCCAGATCCTACTCGGAATGCCACAGACAAGGCTTAGACTTTCTGGATCTTTGGAATGCTGCCAATGGATTCTAGCCTATACCACGAAGATTCTAATATCAAATTCAGATGCCCCATTGTCAGAGGCAAGTTGATGTGAATCGTTGATTAGAAACCCAAGAAAATGGTGATGAGTGTCAATTACACGTTCATGAGTGAAAATGGTGATGAGTGTCACATAATCATCACCTTCATCATGTTCTTGTGTGCAAATGAATATCATAGAACAAGAATAAGCATGAACTGAATAGAAAATAGTAGTACTTTGCATTAATACTCGAGGAATAGTAGAGCTCCACACCTTAATCTATTGTGTGTAGAAACTCCACCGTTGAAAATACATAAGTACAAGGTCCAGGCATGGCCAAATGGCCAGCCCCCCAAAACTTGATCCAGAGATCAAAAGATGATCAAAAGATTTCCAATACAATAGTAAAAGGTTCTATTTATATCAGACTAGTTACTAGGATTACAGAAATAAGTAAATGATGCAAAAATCCACTTCCGGGCCCACTTGGTGTATGCTTGGGCTGAGCATTGAAGCGTTCACGTGTAGAGGTCTTCCTTGGAGTTAAACGCCAGTATGTAACTTATTTCTGGCGTTTAACTCTGCTTTGCAACTTATTTCTGGCGTTTAACGCCAGAATAGGGCAGAAAGCTGGTGTTAAACGCCAGTTTGTATCGTCTACTTTTCAACGCAATTGAGAGCGTGCCATTTGGACCCTTGTAGTTCCAAAAATTGCATTTCGAGTGCAGGGAGGTCAGAATCCAGCAGCATCAGCAGTCCTTTGTCAGTCTCTAAATCAGATTTTTGCTTAGGTCCCTCAATTTCAGCCAAAAAATACCTGAAATCACAGAAAAACACACAAATTCATAGTAAAGTCCAGAAATGTGAATTTTGCTTAAAAACTAATAAAAATATACTAAAAACTAACTAAATCATACTAAAAACTATGCAAAAACATATAAATTATCCGCTCATCAGAATGATTAGGAAATGTGCTCCTGAGAGTGAAATGAGAAACATATTGTGGCACTGTCATGGTTCAGCCTATGGTGGACACTTTGGACCAGAGAGAATAGTTGCCAAAGTACTTCAGAGTGGATTTTATTGGCCAACCATATTCAAGGATGCCAGAGAATTTGTTCATCAATGCAATGAATACCAAAGAGTTGGAGGATTGACAAGAAGGAATGAGATGCCTCAGAACTACATCCTAGAAGTAGAGCTATTTGATCTTTGGGGCATTGATTTCATGGGCCCGTTTCCTCCCTCTTATTCTTTCAAATACATCTTGGTAGCAGTGGAGTATGTCTCAAAGTGGGTGGAAGCTATAGCCACAACTACATGTGATGCACAAATTGTCCTTCAATTCCTTAAGAAGCACATTTTTACTAGATGTGGAGTGTCCAAGGGTCTTTTCAGTGATGGTGGTGGTCACTTTTGCAACAAACAGATGGAGAAACTACTTCACAAACATGGAGTGATACATAAAGTAGCCATACCTTATCATCCACAGACCAATGGCCAAGCAGAGCTTGCAAATAGAGAGTTGAAGTGGATTTTGGAGAAGACTGTGGAAGCTACTAGAAAATATTAGGCCAAAAAGCTAGAAGATACACTTTGGGCATACAGGACAGCATTCAAAACCCCTATTGAAAAGTCTCCATTTTAGTTATTATATGGCAAGTCTTGTCACCTCCCTATAGAGCATGAGCACAAAGCTTTCTGGGCCACTAAACTCCTCAACCTTGATTTTCAAGCAACAGGAGAGAAGAGGTTATTATAACTAAATGAGTTGGATGAGTTTGGGCTAGAAGCTTATGAAAATGCTAACATATACAAGGAAAAGGCTAAGAGGTGGCATGACAAGAAGATCTCAAAGAAGGAGTTCAAACCAGGACAGTAAGTACTCTTATATAACTCTAGGCTCAAAGTTTTCCCTGTCAAGCTCAAATCCAAATGGACTGGTCCTTACTTGGTGACAAAGGTTCTTCCTTATGGAAGCCTTGAATTGTTAGATGAAGCAACAAAAAGCCATTTTACAGCAAACGGTCACAGGGCAAAGCCTTACTTGGGAGGTCAATGGGACAAAGAAAAGGAGGTTCAGAACCTGAGCTGAGAAAGAATGAAGGATGTCAAGCTAGTGACAATGAAAAAGCGCTTGTTGGGAGGCAACCCAACCTGAGGTAGTTTTTTTTTCATAGCTATTTCAATAAAAGGGTTGAGTAGTTTTATCTATATTGCAAGGAGCTAAGTTTGGTGTTGCACACCAAAATAATTTAAGGGAGAGTGAAGGATGCTAAGTTTGGTGTTCCACCAAAATCTCATTTAAAATCACATTCTCACCTTCTGCATAAAGGGTTGCTAGCTCCAAGCAATCAGATAAACCATTTAACCATTGTCTATTTTCTAGTTTCTAGTAACCTTCAGCAAAGATAAAAGGGTTTCACATATGGTTGATTTGATGCATGAGAAACATTGGCAAGGGACTAAGTTTGGTGTTCACACACCAAAGTAAGATCAAAAGCCCACAAACAATTTTTGCATACTAACCAGTTGCCTAAGGGCTTGAGAGACAAGCAACTTCTAAGGATTATGCAGGAAAACATTTAATCTGTGAAAGGGATCTACATCATCATCCAAAGGAGGAACAACAGAGAGAAATAAGGATGACAGAAAGAAAGGCTGAGAGGCATTCCCAATAGGTTGTATTGACACTTAATCCTTGGTTGTTGTGAAGTATTTTAACTTAGAGATTCCTATATATCTTACTGAAGTATTTAACTAGGTGTAAGTGGAGATGTTTGCCAAAAATGCTAGCCTGCATTATACTGTTGTTACTCATTAGCTTGAATTTTGTTTTGTTTCCCTGATACATGAATAAAAGAAAAATGTTTGAAATAGAAAGTGAATGTTCAATGTTGTAGAAGTTAGAATGAAATTCAGTGGTGGTATTTGTTTGATTTAATGGTTAGCTCAAATAACAAAAGCTGCATAATAACATGTTTTTTGAAGTGTGAATTAGTTTGCTACTATAAAGTCTGTTATCAATGAATATCCTTTGAGAATGAAGCCAAATAAGAAAGAAAAAGGAAAAGAAAAGCCAAGAATGGGCAAAGAAACAAACAATAAGGCTAGACACCAATAGCTTGGACCCTAGGACATTTGCCTGTGGTGGTTTTGTACTAGGATATGCTTGGACAAGTAGGTTATGCTTGGACAAGTAGGTTCTGAGGAGTATTTTGAAACTTGGCCACTTGGATCAACTGATCTGGGATTGCCAAAATGAAAATCCACTATCAAGACCAACCTAGCTACAAAGCATTTAGTGATCCAAAGAGATGCTGGGCATCCATGTTCCTAGGAAAAAATTGTGACCCATGTGTCTGTGGTGAAGAAGTGTTGAGCGAAATTGAGCCAAAAGGCTGCTGCAACACTTGCCATCAAGCTTTCATTAATAAATAAGCTTTCTAAGCAAAATGAAGAAAGAAAAAGCTAGCAAAGAATCAATCAAAAGCAAGGAATTATAGCAGCAACTCTAGTGAACTTTTGAGGAAACATTTCTTATCTATCAGCAAAGAATAAATGAGCTACATTTGTCTGCATAAAACCCGATGAACCAAGTTCAATTATCTGCTAAATAAGGACATGTGTGCTTCTCTATTTCATTTCATTTCCTCTTATGTTTATCGCTTGCTTGGGGACAAGCAAGGTTTAAGTTTGGTGTAGTGATGACAAGTCATCTTATGCTAGCTTTTTAAGCATTTTTCACTTGTTTCATTAAGTTTTATGCACTTTCTTGCATTACAAGTAAATGATTTGGAGTGAATTTGCATGGTTATGTCAATCCAATCAACCATCATTTATTTGACACAAAATCATAAGGTTTAAGCTATAATTAATTGGTTTTTGAATGATTTATTAATCTTATGAATTTGGTGATGCTTTGTTTGGTTGGTTTGATTAATTGGAGGTGAAGAAAAGAAAGAAACAAGGAAAGCGTGCCCATAAAAGCGTGGTCTATGATAGAAAAGTGTGGCACTCACTCAAGGAAGGAAGCATAGTGCTCAAAAAGTGAGTGGAGTGCTCAATAAGTGAGCACTAGCAATTAAGACCAAGGCACAAAGGCACAAGGCCAAGGCGCTGCATTGAGAAAACAAACGGAGCGCTACAAGGAAACAAAATTGACAAGGCATCAGAAAGAGCACTCAGTTAACTCTTTTAACTTTATCATGGCTTGGCCCAAAGAAAATCAAGGGGCGACTTCCACAAATGGGGCAGCCAAGGTTCGAACCCATGTCCACAAAGGAGCGCCCCATAAAGAAAAAGAAAAGCGCACTAGAGGGCCTAGCAAGGAAGTTGGCCAAAATGGCTTCACCAAGAATCGAACCATGCACACAAGGGAAGCAACAAGTAGCGCTACGTTACTTTCACCATCTGAGCGCTATACAATTGAAGCTTGGCACAAGGAAATTGGTTCCAAATGGGAGAGCCAGGATTCGAAATTGGAAACCATGCTCAAAGGAAAAAGGGCGCTGCGTTGTTTCTTTTAACTGAGCGCTAGTGCCTAAGGAATTGTTAGCACAAATGGAGCCAGCAGGGCTCGAAAGTAGGAGCCTCAAATCCAAGCAAGGGGTGCTTCGTTCCCTTACCTCACTGAGCACTACCATGCACAAGGAAATGGGCTTGGCACGAGACAAAAATTGTAAGGCACACAAAGCCATTGAACGCTGCGTCAAAATCACCAACGGAGCGCTACAATTGAAGCCTGGTTCGAAGCCTGGTTCGAAGCCTGGGACAAGGCCAATGAGTGCTACGTTTGCTCACTTAACCGAGCGCTCCAATGGAGGTGGCCTTGGTTCACATTTTCAATCAAAAGCCAATTTGGATCCAATTCTTCACCAAATTGAAAAGCCCACTCAAAGTCTGAAGATAAAAAATAGAAAGTGTATAAATAGGAGTTAGTTTGATTTGTAGAGAACATTTTTTACTTTCTTTTAGACTCTTAGCTCAATTTTAGTTTTCATGAGAGTTTTCACTTTGAATATGGGAATTGGGATTGAGATCTGAATTTTCTTTCTCTTTGTTTTTGCTTCTGCAACTTCATTCTTTTTTTTGAATTTTTGATTGAGATTGAAGGAAATCTGTTTCAATTTTTGATCTGAAATTCCTTTTTGTTCTTCTTCTGCATAATTCTGAGATTTGAAGAATTTGATCCAACTTTCACTTACTACTTTCATCTACATTTCTTCTGCAATTTATTTTCTATTTGATCAAGGAAGGAATTGAGATCTAGATCTACCTGTTAGTCTCATTGATCTCCTGAGATCTTCAATTTCTCTTTTAGATTTTACAATTGAGCTAATTTTACTTTCTATTTTGTTCTTCAAGCAATTTTACCTTTCTATTTAGATTTTCTGCAACTTATTTCATCTTCTACTTCTCTGATTAATTGCTCTTTACATTCTCTTGTTGAATTCTGAATCCCAGCTCCCACATCCCTTTACTATTCAAGCAATTTACATTTCTTTCACTCTAAGCTTCAGCTTTTTTCATTTCCTGCAATCTAAGCTTCAATCATTTACATTACTTGCACTTTAAGATTCATCTCTTTTATTTCTTCTGCACCTTTAGATTCTGTCAAATTCCCTTCTCCCTTCTATTTTCATGCAATTTATCTTTTGTTGGTCATGATTCACTCAAATTATCACTTGTTTGTTTGACTAAATCAACCACGTAACTAAAATTGCTCAATCCTTCAATCCCTGTAGGATCGACTTCACTCATGTGAGTTATTACTACTTGATGCGACCCGGTACACTTGCTGGTGAATTTGTGTGGAAATCTGATTTCCACATGTCAGAGTATAGCCCAGCATTTATTTGGGTTTGCCTCGATTCTTCTTTGGGTAAGCATGAAGCCTAAGAATTTGCCAGCTTCTACTGCGAAGGTGCACTTTGCGGGGTTAAGTCGCATACTGATGCCAGGGCATCTAGGCCAGTTTCACTAACCTTTTCTTTACTGTTTTAGGTTAGTTTCATGCATTTTCTTAGTGAATAAGGCATGTTTTGGATGAAAATACACTTACACCTTGATTCAAGCAACTATTGTGAATTTCACATGATTTCATAAGGATTTTTGCTAGAAGTAAATGATAAATTGATGATGCATAATCTCATGACTTTGGCTAGAGTTTTGATGCACTTTATTGCTTGATTTTAGGACAAGAGAAGCAAAGAAGAACCATGTTAGTACTCACGTTAATCTAGTTAACGTGACCACTAACATGGAATAGTAAATAGCTTGCAACGTTAATGAGAAAAGTGATCACCAATAACACCTGCGAAGCCATCATAAGCCCACATTAATTGCCACGTTAACTAGGTTAACGTGGTAGTTAACGTGGAGACAAAAGAAAGCTCCAACATTAGTGGTAAACCTGAACACCACTAACGTTCCAAGACTTGGCAATAAGCCACGTTAAGAATCACGTTAACTTAGTTAACGTGAACTCTAACGTGGAAGAGAGGAGCAATGCCAACATTAGTGACACTCACCTTTGTCACTAACGTTGGACCAAACTAGCATTGCCCACGTTAGTGGTCACGTTAAGACCACTAACGTGAAAGTTAACATGGAGCTAAGATTGATGAGCCAACGTTAGTGACACTCACCTTTGTCACTAACGTTGGAGATGGCATTCACTACCACGTTAGTGACCACGTTAACTTAGTTAACGTGAGCTCTAACATGGAGAGTAGGGGCACTTGGAGCGTTAGTGACAAAGCTAAGTGTCACTAACGCTCTCGAAGGTGAGGCATAACCACGTTAAGAGCCAAGTTAGTTACGCTAACGTGAACTCTAACGTAGGGATAAAGGGCACAAGGCAACGTTATTGGGAAAGGTGAGTCCCAATAACGCTTGCGAAGGTTTGCAAGGCTACGTTAGTGATCACGTTGGTGCCACTAACGTTGGAGTTAACGTGGGCTATATGGGGTTGGAACGTTAGTGAAAAATGTGATTGCCATTAACGTTCTCGAACCCACAATGTCACTTAACGTTAACTTCACTAACGCCCATGCCTAATTCATACTTCTCTGCAAGCTGAGCCCACTAAAGATTGTAACTGCCTCAACTCAAGATCTAAGGCCCACATCTAAGACTTGAAGAACTCATTAGAAAATCAAGAGAAGTAGTATATATAGGAGTAGTTTTGAACTATAGAGAAGCTTGGCACTTTGGAGAACTACCCTCTGTATATTTACTTTTTTGCACTTTTAGTGATGTACTCTTTTCTGCCATTTTCCATTTCTAGAGCTATGAACAACTAAATCATTTTCATTGGGTTAGGGAGCTCTGTTGTAATTTGATGGATCAATTATAGTTTTCATTCTCTTCTTCTTTCTTCTCTTTTGATTTACTAGAAAGCTTTCGATCTTAATTCAATTGGTTAGTTGTCTTGGAAAAGAAACTCTCCATAATTGGATCTCCTCTGAGCCATGGAAAAGGGATGAGAAGATCTTGCTAGAAATGCTTTCTCATGTTTAATCAAATTGGGGTATTGGAGGATATAGTGATATAGAGATGAGGAGATCATGCTAGAAATGCTTTCTCATGTTGGAACCCAATCACTTAAGATTTCCAAGGAGATCAATAGATGCTTTGATTGAGGAAGAGATGAAAATGAATTTGATTCGGAGAATACAGCATCTCCTGAGCCCAATGAATTCCCCATTTCTGATCTTACCCATTCTCTTTACTTTCTGCCATTTATTTTCATGCTCATTTCCCCAAATCCCCATCTAAGATTCTGCCCTTTATTTTCTTCTATTTACTTTCCCGCCATTTAATTTTTTGTAATTCTCAAACTACATTCTGTTTAGCTCAACAAGCATACTCTTCCAACTAAAGTTGCTTGACCAATCAATCCCTGTGGGATTCGACCTCACTCTATTGTGAGTTTTTACTTGACGATAATTCGGTATACTTGCCGAAGGAAAATTTATTGAGAGACAAGTTTTCATGCATCAAGTTTATGGCGCCGTTACTGGGGATTGATTTTGTATCAACAATGATTAAGTTAGAAGCTCACTAGATTGAGCATTTTTTTTTCTTTTGTTTGTTTACTTTATTCAGATGTTTACCATCAATTTGTTTCATTTCTTCCTCACCCCCTATACCCCTCTGTTTTCTTTCTTTCTTTGCTATTATCTACAATTCTGCTCACTAACCCACTAACTATTTGATAATTTGCATCACTCACACTAACAATCACTCTAACAAGAATAATCTCTTCATTTTATCTCTTGCTGTGTGTTTTGTTAGTTGTATGACAAGGAGAAGAGGGGGAGCCTTGATGACAAGTCATCATATACCCATTTTTCAAGCTAATTTCACTTGTTTTATTAGTCTTTATGCACTTTCTTGCATCCTAAGTAAGTGATTTGGAATGAAAATGCATAACTTCTTTAGATCAAGCAACTACCATTAAATTGATGCTAACTCATGAGGTTTAAGCTAAATTTAATTGATTTTTAATTGATTTATAAGCCTTGTGAATTTAGTGATACTTTGAGTGGTTGTTTTGGTTTATTGTAGGTGAAGAAAAGAAGAAAAGAGGAAGCGTGGCTTAAGAAAGCGTGGCCCAAGAGAGAAGAAGTGTGGCGCATAAAAGGAGGAAGCAAGCATTGCCCTCCACAAGGGCACACTGCCCTCTAGAAGGGCAACATAAGGAAACAAATCTTGAGAGGCAACACTGCCCTGCCCTCCGTAAGGGCAGAGCACAAATTGGTGCCATGGATCAAGGAGAGCAAAAACACTGCCCTGCCCTCCTCAAGCGCAATATCGAGCTCACCAAAGGAAGAAATTCAAAGAAAAAGCTCACCAATGCTTGCTACAAGGATCGAACACGGCACCATGAGGAAACAAGAAACTAGGCCTTAGTTTGGTGCCAAGAAAACCAAGAAAAAGAGTAGCGTGTGCATTGCCCAAGTTTCGAACACGAGACTTCAACTTAGGAAACATTGCCCTGCCCTCCGCAAGGTCAGGGTAGCATTTTGTGGTGCACGGCCAGCACACCAGATTGGCGCACCAAGGAAGCTTCGGCAGCATCAACACGCACCCACAGGCAACATTCTGGTGCACCAAAAATTTCTGCCCTGCCCTCCACAAGGGCAGGGCAGCATCCTGCAGCACCAACTCGCACCACACGCACGCACCACGGGCCAGACGCATCATTTTCTGCCCTGCCCTCCACAAGGGCAGGGCAGCCTCCTGGAAGCAATTGTTCTTGGGCTGAAAATTTGGTTTAAAAATCCAATTTAATTCATTTCTTCACCAACTCAAAAGCCCATCCAAATTCCAAAATCCAAGAATAGAAAGGGTATAAATAGGAGATAGTTTGATGTAATTAGGACCTTTTACTTTACTTTTGAACTTTGATCTTTCTTTTGAGCTTTGAATCTTTACTTTTATTTTGAACTTTTGAACTCTTCACTGAGATTTCAGAGAATTGGGGAGGAGAATTGATCTCTCTTCTTCCTCGTTCTTGCTTGAGCATTTTTACTTTTCTTGTTTGAGTTTTGGGTGTGAAGAATTGAGGAAATTCTGTCTCAATCTCCATTCAAAATCTCTTTAATTCCTCTTCTACATAATTGAGTTTAATTACAATTCCTTTACTGCTTCTTCTTCAATTTCTTGTTAATTGCTTTGTGAACTTGGATCTGGAAGGCAATTGAGATCTAGACTTTGCTATCTAGTCTCTTGAGTCCTGAGATCCCATTTTCCTTTTTGGTTCTTCTGTGAACCTCTGCTGCAAGATTAATTTCCATTTCTGTTTGGATTCTAGTTATTTCTAATTCAACTTCTGCTTTATTAATTGTTGTAATTTAATTTCCCTTGCTAAAATTCTGAATTCCCAATCCTCAACTCCCCTTTCCATTCAAGCAATTTACATTTCTTGCAATTTAAGTTACTGAAATTTACATTTCTTGCACTTTAAGTTTCAGTCATTTAATTTCTTGTTCTCTAAGATTCAGCACTTTTACTTTCCTGCTCTTTAATTTACTGCAATTCTCCCCTCTCCCTTTACATTCCAAGCAATTTAGTTTCTGTTAATGATAAACCACTCAACCAATACTTGATTCGCTTGACTAAATCAACCACTAAACTAAAATTGCTCAATCCTTCAATCCCTGTGGGATCGACCTCACTCCCGTGAGTTTTATTACTTGATGCGACCCGGTACACTTGCCGGTGAGTTTTGTGTTGGATCGTTTTCCACACATCAAGCCTCAACTTCCTTCGATTCAGAACCTGAAAGGACCCTCCGGACACTAAGGAGGAAAGCAAGAGGGAAAGGAGTTGTTGGTGTTGAGGAAGAAGAATATTACTTTGACACCAACATAGAAGAGAACTTGGAAAACAATCATGAAGGAGAAGCTCACAACCATGCTAGAGAAGGCCCTGCAAATCATGCTGGGAAAGAAAAGAGAGTTCTAGGCTCCTACATCAATCCAAATCCAGGAAACTGTAGAGTCTACCCGGATGTCTATAGGCTGCTTTTGTTCCCTTTTTCACTCAGGGACAAGGCATCCAAGTGGCTTGAATCCTTCCCAAAGGAGAGCTTAACAAATTGGAAAGATATAGTGAACAAATTTTTGGCAAGATTCTACCCTCCACAAAGAATCAATAGGCTGAGAGCTGAGGTGCAGACTTTCAGGCAACAAGATGGTGAGACTCTCTATAAGGCATGGGAGAGGTTCAAGGATTTAACAAGAAGATGCCCACCAGATATGTTCAATGATGGGTTCAACTTCACATTTTCTATGAAGGTCTTTCCTATGAGTCAAAGAAGGTTGTAGATCATTCATCAGGGGGCTCTCTAAACAAGAAGAAAACCATTGAAGAAGCCATAGATGTCATCAAAATAGTAGCTGAGAATGACAACTTCTATGCCTCTGAAAGAAGTAACACTCGAGGAGTAATAGAGATGAACCACATGGATGCATTGCTAGCTCAAAATAAGATGATCACCAAGCAGCTAGCAGATCTCACCAAGAAGGTGGAGGAAAACCAAGTTGCAGCAGTCATCACTTCATCATCACTAGCTCAAGAGGGAGTGAATATAGGAGAAGAAGGTAACTGGGAATAAGCCAACTATGTTGGAAACTCACCTAGACAAATCCATGACCCATACTCCAAAACTTACAACTCTGGATGGAGAAATCACCCCAACTTTGGTTGGGGAAATCAACAAGACCAAGGTCAAGACCAGAGACGCCATAACCTCAATTCCAACAATAATGCAACTCACCAACATACCTCACAGAGATCCTATCAACACCCACCTAACCCCAATCCACCATCACTAACGGACGATAGACTTTCAAAAATTGAGACTATACTGGAAGATTTATGTAGAGAAGTCAAAGACAACAAGGTGTTTAAGGAAGAGGTACGAGCCAATATTAAAAACTAAGGAGAAAACATCAAGAGATTGGAGTCCCAAGTAGGGTATCTATCTCAACAAATTCCCAAACCCACTGATGGATTTCCCAGTGACACAGAAAAGAACCCAAGAGGAGAAACAAAGAAAGTAAGGTGGGAAGAATGTAAGATGATCACCACAAGTGATGAGAGGAGTATGAAGGAAGTAGAACACCTCCAAGACAGTCAAAAGGGAAACCAAGAAGAAAGAGACCATGCACCCCAACTTACACTCAAGGAAGAACTGAAGAGAAGGGAGATACTGAACCCATATGCACCCTTTCCCCAAAGGCTTAAAGGTGGTGTAGCAGGGAGAATGTATTCAAGGTTCCTCGACATGTTTGCATCTCTTGATGTAAATATACCATTTATTAAAGCCCTCCAGCAAATGCCTTCCTACATAAAGTATATAAAGGAGCTATTAGCCAGAAAGAGTTCATTGAAGGGTGGACAAACACTAAAGATGAATAGGGATTGCAGTGCTCTCATTCAACCAAGGCCACCCTCAAAGAAGAAGGATCCAGGGAGTTTCCACATTCCTTGTGCCATAGGAGAAACAATGATTGATAAGGGACTCTATAACTTGGGAGCAAGTATCAACCTATTGCCTCTATCCCTCGTGAAAAAGCTTCAAATTAATGAGCTAACACCCACAGATGTAATCATCAAATTGGCTGACAAAACTCAAAAACAGGCACTAGGAGTGGTTGAGAATGTGTTAGTAAAGGATGGGAACTACTTCCTTCCCACAGACTTTGTTGTCCTAGAAATGGATGAGAATCCTATTCACCCCATCATTCAGGGAAGGCCATTCTTGGCCACAGCCAGAGCACTCATAGATGTGGAGCGAGGAGAGGTAGTGCTGAGAATACATGATGATCAGTTCACCTTCAATGTTTTCAACCTCTCACAAGAAGCAGAACATGATAACAAAAAGTCAGAGGAAAAGCAAACAAAAGAGCTGACGTCAGAGCTAAACAAGGGAGCACAAGCACCAGACTTCATTGCTCCTATGGTTAACAACCAATGTGATCAGAAGGAGCAACATCCAAGTGTAATCCAAAAGGAACCAGACCCACCAGAGTATATGAGATGGGCATCAAAACCACTCT
This sequence comes from Arachis duranensis, assembly GCF_000817695.3. Classification (NCBI taxonomy): domain Eukaryota; kingdom Viridiplantae; phylum Streptophyta; class Magnoliopsida; order Fabales; family Fabaceae; genus Arachis; species Arachis duranensis. Next base: position 73,716,785 of record NC_029780.3, on the reverse strand, counting down.
CAAAGAGGAAACTACAAGGAACAAGGTGACATCAACGAACACAAGAAAAAAAGGTCCCAATGGGATGGAAGAACAAGAAAATACCTACAGAAGATTTCTCGCCAGGAGATAAAGTGGTCTCTACATACTTTCCACCTATACCACCTCACCTCCCCACTATTCCATCTCAGCTGCCTCCAGTGTACACCGTCAACAAAATCTTGTCCTTAGAGCATGTGGAGCTTATAACCAAGGCCAATGGAAATAGGTTCACTGCAAGGGGGGAAGACTTCAAGCACTATCAGCCACCTTGACACGGACCAAACGTCAAGCTAATGACGCTAAAGAAGCGCTTCATGGGAGGCAACCCATGTTCTACACCCTCTTCCTTTAATCTCAAATAGTAGTAATAAGTCAAAGTTCATGGATTCTAAATCAATTTTGATAAACAATATAAGACCCCCTTACATGCAGCGTATAGTACATGATAAGTTTGGTGTTCAAGGCATACCAGGTGGGCTTGAACACACTTTATGAGGTGAAATTATTCCCAAAACTTGTTGCACCATATGATCACAAACAAGTTTGGTGTACCAACGTTGCATGCATGGGAGATCTAGTGGTTGATTTATTTGCATTCATGAAAAGCATTTAGTTAATTAAAAACAAAAGAAAAAGATTTTTCTTTGTAGCTAGTTCACACCTTAAGTCTTCCCACCAAAAATTTCAATTAACCATTTGCATTCCTTTTTTGTCTTGTATAGGAAATCAAAAAGGACATTGATGGTACTTGATAGGACAATCAAGGAAGGGAGATTCGGCCACTATGCCAAGGAACGTATGCACTTGTCTCCAAGGGGGTATCTTGGGAAATGTTGCCATGCAACATTGGAAAGTGGATAGTCTTGGAGACCGAACCAAGACCTTCATAAAAAGGGTGATCCTTGTGTTCATTCAACATCAAACCCCAACCGTCCACTATCAAACAACACCATCAATCCGCACCCTTCAATCATTTACCATCTTCCTATATAAACCCCTTCACACAACCTCTACACACTTCTTACTCTCATTCCTCTCCCTTTCTTTTCTCGGATACACACACTTCATCCTCCTCCATAAAGTTTCACACACACCCTCCTAGCCACGCCTTGTGAGCCACAATCATACTAACCATCACTCATGGCTTCATCCAGTTCTAAAAGGAGAAGAGGGAGGGAGCCCATGGAATAGCCTCCTTCCGATGCTGTGAGATTCAAGACTGCCTTCCATGAGCTTCAATATGAACGAATCAAAAAACAAGAAAATCTTGCCAGAATTGACATTCCAGTCCAGTGAGGATGAATGCCCTAAGATTAAGGAGAAGATTGCACATAGGGGCTGGCAAAAGCTCACCAACCCAGAGACAAAGATAAATGCAAATCTCATCAAAGAGTTCTATGCAAATGCGGTCAGAGAAGACAGCACTAGGGCCCCCACCTTCAAAATTTATGTAAGAGGAACAGAGGTAGAATTCAGCCCCAATGCTATAACAAGGACTCTTCAATTGAAATCATCATATTTTGATGAGCTTAGCTATCAAGTAAGAATAAGTAATGCCCCCGAGGAAGACGAACTTGAAGAAATCGTGAGTGATATGTGTGTTATTGGGTCTGATTGGGAGAGATACTCGGACAAGAGGCAGAGGTTCATTAGGAGAGGAGACCTTATCCCAGAAGCCAAGGGATGGTTTGAGCTAGTAAGGAGGTATATCCTTCCAGCCGCAAACAATTCTGAAGTCAATATAGCTCGAGCCACCACGGTACATTGCCTAGTGAAGGGTGGAAGCATCAATGTGGATGAGATTATAGCTAAAGGAATCCAGGATTCAGCCGAAAAGAATGATCTAGGCGCTAGACTTTGGTACCCCAGCACCATCCTGAGACTATGCATGAAAGCCAAGGTGGTGTTCGAAGACAACAATCCACAATGGGTAAATCCTGGGAGGTTAGTCACATTCCAACGCATACACTATGTGACACCTGCTCAACAACAAAGAAGACCTCGGATAGGGAAAAGAACTGCACAAGAAGAACCCCACCTAGAAGAACCTCACCAAGAAGAACCCCAACAAACAGGGCACCAGCAAGAAGGACAATTTGATCCAACCAATATAAATCTATATCACATCAAGGAAGCCATTGAGTATATGGCAAGTAGCTATATGGAGGGACAAGAACAGCAACTACATGTCTAAGCACAAAGGATGGATCATCAAGAAAAACTACTCTCTAGTTGGATAGATCAACAAAGAGAGTGGCAGAAACAGCAAATGTAGTTACAATAGGAGCATTACTCCCAGCTCACCCAAGCCATCAATCAAGTGTCTGAAAGGCAAGAAAGCCAAGATAAACGCCTTCAAGAAATCAACCAACGCCAGATGGCTCAGATGAAAGCATTCAATGAATTCAATGTGCTCAATGAAGGAAGACAACTGCATCGAGAAGAATTCAGTATAAACACTCAGGCCAAGTTAAACTATATGACTCGGCATATGCATAACTTGCACCCTGCCATCCCAAGTTATGAGCTAGTCCGCAAGGACTTAACAGAGTAAGAAGAGGGGAAGGTGAAACAGCAAAAGGAAGCATTAAATAAGAAGATGGAAGATGCTGGTTTCTGGAAAAAGCTGATAGGAAAGCGCAAAGGGAATGGGGACTCAAGCAATCAAAGAGAATCCCAAGATAAAGGAACATGATCATTTCAGGTGGTGGAGTCCCTTTTCTATCTAATTCACAGCTTTAATAAGGAAAATCATGTATGAAATAGAACATGCTTCCATGAGTAGCTTAGGATTTTTAATTCTGCATTTAAGTTTTTCATTGCTTAGGTCTATGCTTATTGAGCTTAATGTCCCTGGTGTTCACTTTCATCTTGCTTACTTGTATGCTTGCCCTTTAAGTTAATTAAAAAGAAAATGTTATGAAAAGAACAAGAGTGGAGTTATTTTGAGAAGTTAGTTCGTACTGTTTGTGGTAGGATGATTAGTAAGCTAAGTTGGTTCACCAAACAAGGAAAGAAGGCAACTATCTATCCTGAATCCTATGCTTGAAACACATCCTATGAGACTAACTAAATAGTAAGATCCCAATAAGAAAAAAAAGAGCAATAAGAGTGAAAAGGAAAGAAACACAATAAGAAACAATGCTAGGCACCAAGGATTTTTAAAATTAAGGCATGTGTCTGTGGTGTTCATGTGCAAGGGATATGCTTGGATGAATAAGCTCTTAGGGGTGCCTCATCACTTGGTAACTTGGATTAACTAATCCAGGATTATCAGCTGAAAGTCCACTATCAAGAGTGACCTTTGCTACAGAACACTTAGTAACCCAAAGAGGTGCTGGACACCAAGGTCTCAAGAAAGAAAAATAACAAACCATGTGCCTGTGGTGTGTATGTATGAGGGAAAGATACTTGAGGGAGTAAGTCCTTAGGGGTGTCTTAACACCTAGCACCTTGAACCAACTGGTTCGGGAGTGTTGGCTGAAAGCTTATTATAAAGAGTCGCCCTCTTACATAGAGCACTTTGCCAAAAGAAGAATGTAATAAACCTTGGAAAAGAAGGAAGGATCATCAATTAAGAAGTCTCAAAGGATGCAATCAAGAGAGTGACCAAGGACTTGATAAAGGCCTGAAACCTAGTAAAGGAAAGAACCTAAGTTGCTATGCATGAAACTCCATAAACCAGGAATTCTACTTCTATATTATTTTCTTGTTCTTTCATTCATTCTTCCTATGTTTCAGTACTTGCTTAGGGACAAGCAAGCTTTAAGTTTGGTGTTGTGATGCCAGGGCATCTAGGCCAGTTTCACTGACCTTTTCTTTACTGTTTTAGGTTAGTTTCATGCATTTTCTTAGTGAATAAGGCAAGTTTTGGATGAAAATACACTTACACCTTGATTCAAGCAACTATTGTGAATTTCACATGATTTCATGAGGATTTTTGCTAGAATTAAATGATAAATTGATGATGCATAATCTCATGACTTTGGCTAGAGCTTTGATGCACTTTATTGCTTGATTTCAGGACAAGGGAAGCAAGGAAGAACCACGTTAGTACTCACGTTAATCTAGTTAACGTGACCACTAACGTAGAATGGTAAATAGCTTGCAACGTTAATGAGAAAAGTGATCACAAATAACACTTGCGAAGCCATCATAAGCCCACGTTAATTGCCACGTTAACTAGGTTAATGTGGTAGTTAACGTGGAGACAAAAGAAAGCTCCAACATTAGTGGTAAACGTGAACACCACTAACGTTCCAAGACTTGGCAATAAGCCATGTTAAGAGTCACGTTAACTTAGTTAACGTGAACTCTAACGTGGAAGTGAGGAACAATGCCAACGTTAGTGACACTCACCTTTGTCACTAATGTTAGATCAAACTAGCATTGCCCACGTTAGTGGTCACGTTAAGACCACTAACGTGAAAGTTAACATAGAGCTAACATTGATGAGCCAACGTTAGTGACACTCACCTTTGTCACTAACGTTGGAGATGGCATTCACTACCACGTTAGTGACCACGTTAACTTAGTTAACGTGAGCTCTAACGTGGAGAGTAGCGGAACTTGGAGCGTTAGTGACAAAGGTAAGTGTCACTAACGCTCTTGAAGGTGAGGCATAACCATGTTAAGAGCCACGTTAGTTACACTAACGTGAACTCTAACGTAGGGACAAAGGGCACAAGGCAACGTTATTTGGAAAGGTGAGTCCCAATAACACTTGCGAAGGTTTATAAGGCAATGTTATTGGGAAAGGTGAGTCCCAATAACACTTGCAAAGGTTTGCAAGGCTACGTTAGTGATCACGTTGGTGCCACTAACGTTGGAGTTAACGTGAGCTATATGGGGTTGGAACGTTAGTGAAAAATGTGATTGCCAATAACGTTCTCGAACCCACAATGTCACTTAATGTTAACTTCACTAACGCCCATGCCTAAATCATACTTCTCTACAAGCTGAGCCCACTAAAGATTGTAACTGCTTCAACTTAAGATCTAAGGCCCACATCTAAGCCTTGAAGAACTCACTAGAAGATCAAGAGAAGTAGTATATATAGGAGTAGTTTTGAACTATAGAAAAGCTTGGCACTTTAGAGAACTACCCTTTGTATATTTACTTTTCAGCACTTTTAGTGATGTACTCTTTTCTGCCATTTTCCATTTCTAGAGCTATGAACAACTAAACCCCTTTCATTGGGTTAGGGAGCTCTGTTGTAATTTGATGGATCAATTATAGTTTTCATTCTCTTCTTCTTTCTTCTCTTTTGATTTACTAGAAAGCTTTCGATCTTAATTTAATTGGTTAGTTGTCATGGAAAAGAAACTCTCCATAATTGGATCTCCTCTGAGCCTTGGAAAAGGGATGAGAAGATCATGCTAGAAATACTTTCTTATGTTGGACCAAATTGGGGTCTGGGCGGATATAGTGACATACAATCCTCCCAACTCTTTGATTTGGAAATACATGTGGTATAATCAGTGACCACACTTCATCTCTTCCCATGAGAAATTAAATCAAGGAATTGGGCAATTGTTCAAGCTTAGAGAGATTGGGTTGCCAAGGAATTGGAACCCAATCACTTAAGATTGCCAAGGAGATCAATAGATGCTTTGATTGAGGAAGAGATGAAAATGAATTTGATCCGGAGAATACAACATCTCCTGAGCCCAATGAATTCCCCATTTCTGATCTTACCCATTCTCTTTAGTTTCTCCCATTTATTTTCATGCTCATTTTCCCAAATCCCCATCTAAGATTCTGCACTTTATTTTCTGCTATTTACTTTCCCGCCATTTAATTTTCTGTAATTCTCAAACTACATTTTGTTTAGCTCAACTAGCATACTCTTCCAACTAAAGTTTCTTGACCAATCAATCCCTGTGGGATTCGACCTAATCTATTGTGAGCTTTTACTTGACGATAATTCGGTATACGTGCCAAAGAAAAATTTGTTGAGAGACAAGTTTTCATGCATCACATACCATGCTTTCTTATGGTGTCGAACACTTTAGCGAGGTCGGATAACAACGATTTCTCGTTTTGTGTTTTTACCAGCATGTCGTCTATATAGACCTCCATTAGTTTTCCGATGTGGTCGGCGAAGACTTTGTTCATCAGTCTTTCATAGGTAGCTCCTGCGTTCTTGAGTCTGAAGGGCATAACTATATAGCAGTAGTTTGCCTTTGGGGTTAGGAATGAGGTCTTCTCTTGATTAGGTGGGTACATTGGGATTTTGTTGTATCCTGAATAGACATCCATGAAGGAGAGGTACTTGTACCCGGAAGAGGCATCCACTAGAGTGTCTATATTCGGGAGCGGGTAGGGAGCTTTTGGGCAGGCCTTATTGAGGTCGGTGTAGTCGGTACACATTCTCCACTTTCCATTTGACTTCTTCACCAAGACAACATTGGCTAGCCATAATGGGTATTTGACCTCCCTTATGAACCCTGCCTCCAGTAAGGTTTGCACTTGCTCTTCCACAGCTTGGGACCTTTCTGGACCGAGCTTCCTACATTTCTATTGCATGGGCCAAGATCCGGAGTATACAGCCAGCTTATGGAACATAAGCTTGGGATCTATGCCAGGCATGTTCGCAGCCTTCTATGCAAAGAGATCGGCATTACCCTTTAGGAATTGTATCAATGGCTCCTTTAAATCTCCTTTCAAAGCTGCCCCTATATTTGTTGTTTTATCCTGAGCATCCCCGATCTGGACTTCTTCGATCTCACCCTCAGGTTGTGGATAAAGTTCTTCACGAGCTCGAACTCCCCCGAGTTCACTAGTGTTGATTTCTTCTCCTTTGGGGTTGCCTTTAAGGTTCATACTTTCGTTGTAACAATGTCGCACGAGCTTTTGATCCCTTTTATTGTGGCGATCCCTTCATGCATAGATGTGAAGTGGAGACTACTGCGGTGAGCTGGTTCAACGTTGTCTGACCTATAAGGGCATTATATGCTGAGCTCACGTTGACTACAATATAGTCTATGCTTAGTGTCCTAGACTGAGTTCCTTATCCAAAAGTTGTATGTAGTGAGATGTATCTGATGCCAGGGCATCTTGGCTAGTTTCACAAGCCATTTTTAGTTTATTTTAGAGTAGTTTCATGCATTTCTTCGGAAATAAGTAAATATTTGGATGAGAATTTCATGCACACCCTGATTCATGCAAACTTGGTTATTTATGTGCCTTTCATAAGATTTTATCCAACTTTTGTTTGATGATTTAACGATGCAAAGATCTTGAGAATTATAGCAAACTTTGATACAAATGTTTGGTTGATGATAGATGGAAAGGAAGCTAAGAAAAGGGAAGGCAAAGAAGCAACAAGAAGGCCATGAAAGGAAGCAAAGGGAAGCAATGTTGGAGCCAAAGTTGGTGCTCCAACGTTGCCAGAAACGTTGCTCCTCATAGCCTAAAGGGGTCTACTTCAAACAAGAATAACTTGAGTTACAAAGCTCCAAATGAGGTTATTCCAAATACAATGGAAAGTAGGAATCTAGAGCTTTCCAAGAATATATCGCACTACATGGTGGACACTAAAATTGAGGGAGAAAACTGCCCCAAAAAGTGCATAGATGAACATGGACCAACCTGTAGTAAGGCCGGCTGACCTCTGCACCTTCAATGGAGTATAACTCGAGCTGTGGAGCTCCAGAGAATGCGGTTCCAATGGAATTGGAAAATAGACATCCAGGGCTTTCCAATAATATATAATAGTAAGGGGTGGACAACACGTTTGAGCTTCCGAATCTGACATTTTTACCAACGTTGGTGTGCCAATGTTACCTCAAACGTTGCACACCAACGCCAGCGACCCTATCCCCTTCAAAGGGAAATAACCTGAGTTGAAGATGTCTAATTGAGGTGATTCTAATTGGGATAGAAAGCTGACATCCAGAGCTTTCCAACCATATATAATAGTTTATAGTGGGTATGAAATTGGAAACGTTGACAAGAGGACAAAGTAACGACTTGATGTGCAACATTCAGTTTTGGAAATTGAGAATTTTGCATCCACGCGCACGTGTAGGTGATGCGCACGCATGGATGTGCCAACGTTGGAGGGAGCATTTGTAGTCCAATGCTAGGGCCAACATTCACGATAAGTGTTCAAAAGTTAGAGTTGGGGATTTTTGCATCGACGCATACGCGTCAATGACGCGTACGTGTGGGAAGGCATTTCTCTCCAACCTCGCGCGCGCGTTGGTTACGCTTACGCGTGAAATAGCCAAAATTGACCTTCCATGCGTACGCGTAGGCCACGTGTATGTGTGGGTAGAAAAACGTTGGCACTCCAACGTTGAGTCAAACGTCGATGATAGCAACCAGAAACCATTTTTCCAAATGGACGTTTGGCCCAACGTTTTTGTACAAACGTGATCACCAATGTTAAGGCTAATCTCATTCCAAAATGCACAAATACAGAATATGAATGTTAGTTGCCAACGTCCAAGAATCAATCCTAACTGCTTCAATCAAGGCCAAGGCCCACATCCAAGTATTTGCCGATCCAATTGAAGATGGGAAGTGGGTTATAAATAGAAGAATTGTTGAAGATTGAAAGAGCTCTCTAGGAGGCCCTTAGGGAACTCTGGGAGTTCAGAACTCTGTTTCATTTTTCTCTACAATTTTTTTTAGCTTTATGTTTTTTCTTTTTCTTTTTCCTTTCAATTCTACAATGTACTTTTCATTTCAATTTTTCATTCTTAGAGCTATGAACAACTAAACCCCTTTCATTGTGTTAGGGAGCTCTGTGTAATTCAATGGATCAATATTAGTTTTCATTCTTCTTCTTCTTTCTTTTCTCTTGATTTTGCTAGAAAGCTTTCGGTCTTCATCCAATTGGATAGCTATCTTGGGAAAGAAGCTATTCATAATTGGGGTTTGGTTGGATATCATGACATGTAATCCTACCAACACTTTGATCTATGAATATGTGTGGTATAATCAGTGACCATACTTCATCTCTTCCCATGAGCACTTAAATCAAGGAATTGGAAATTTTTTCATGCTTAGAGAGATTAGATTGACAAGGAATTGGGATCTAATTGATGACAAGTCATTTTATGCTAGTTTTACAAGCATTTTTCATTTGTTTCATTAGGTTTTATGCACTTTCTTGCACAATAAGTAAGTGATTGGAGTGGATTTTCATGATTACTCTGAATCAATCAAACATAATTTATTTTACACAAAATCATAAGGTTTATGCTTGAATTAATTGATTTTATGAATGATGCAAAGACCTTGTGATTTTTGTGAAACTTTGATTGCTTGTTGGGTTGCTTGTAGGTGAAGAAATGAAGAAAGGAAGAATCAGGGAAGCGTTACGTGCAATTAAAGAACGCCACGCTCAAAGAGCAAACATGGCTAGCGTTCACTTCTAAAGTGAGCGCCACGCTCACTTAGTTACCTTTTTCGTGGATTTTGAGCTTGGGAGGCAAGCTTGTGCCGTCCATACACAAGGTGCAGCGCTCAATGAGTGAGCGTAGTGCTCAATAAGGGAGCGCCAAGGAAAGGAATTGTGCACCAAAGAAGCACCAAAGAGCCAACACTCAATGAGTGAGCGTAGCGCTCATTTGGGGAGCGCTAATAAAGAAAAAAGGCACACGAGGGATGCACGCTGAGGGAAAGGATGGTAGCGCTCACAAAGTGCATGGAGCTCTACTGGGAGCAAGCTTGCACCCTGACCCAAGCTACCAAGCACCTCATATCCACTTCTTCAAAAACCCAAAAAGCCCACTCTAATTGCTCGAGGATTGAAAATAGAAAGTGTATAAATATGATCAAATTTGATTTAAGGGGGGCCTTTACTTCACACTTCTCTTTTACTTTTCTTTCACTCTTATAATTTTCTTTTTAGAATTTTAGAGTTTGAGATCAGATCTGGGTTTCCTTTTCTTCTAAGTTTCATTTTCTTTCTTCTTCAATTTTATCTTTTCTGGTTTGAAAAGAGAGCAATTGAGCTCTAGGCTTTCTTTCTATTTTTGTTACTTCACTAAATTTATCAATTTCTCTTTAGGATTTCAGAATTAATCTAAGTTTCCTTGCTGTTTTGAATTCATCTACAATTTACCTCTTATGCACTTTAAGATTTTGTCAATTTACCTTCTCCCTTTTATTTTCTTATAATTTTACTTTTGTTAATCAAGTCTCACTCAAATCATCAAATATTCACTTAACTAAATTCATCACCATACTAAAGTTGGTCAATCCATCAATCCCTGTGGGATCGACCTCACTCTTGTGAATTATTATTACTTGATGCGACCTGGTACACTTGCCGGTGAGTTTGTATGGAGTCGTTTTTCCCTCATCAAGTTTTTGGCGTCGTTGCCGGGGATTGATATAGATTGACAATGATTAAGTAGGGTGATAATCTTAATTAAGCACTTTTTTGTTTTTGTCAAGCACACTAACTGTTTGAGTTTTTGTTTAAGCTAAGCTTAACATCACTCTAGTAGTAGAGTGAATTGCTTTTGGTTTCTGGTTTTGTGCGTTTTATGTCAAGAGGAAGAAGAGGTGAATCCACATCTTTTGATCCTGAGCCAGAGAGAACACTCTTGAGATTGAGAAGAGAAGCAATAGGGAAGGGAGTTGTTGGAGAAGAAAAATCAGAGGAAGAGAATCAAGAGATGGAAGGGAATGTCCCTAATCCACCTGATGAAGTAGTTAACAATGGCCAGCCTCAAAGGAGAGTTCTAGCCTCCTAAACCTTCCCCAATGCAAGAGACTATGGGAGTAGTATACTCACTCCAAATGTTCATACTAACAACTTTGATTTGAAGCCTCACCTCATTACACTGGTGTAGAACAACTGTTCTTATGGAGGAGGTCCCTTGGAAGATCCAAATCAGCACTTAGCCATCTTTCTGAGGATATATGACACAGTTAAGACAAATGGTGTATACCCAAATATCTATAAGTTGCTGCTGTTTCCATTTTCCCTGAGGGATAAGGCAACTCAATGGTTAGAAGCATTTCCCAAAGAAAGAATCAACAACTAGGAGGATTTAGTGAGTAAATTCTTGGCTAAATTCTACCCACCTCAGAGGATCATAAGATTGAAGACAGAGGTGCAAACTTTCACCCAAATGGATGGAGAATCACTTTATGAGGCCTGGGAAAGATACAAAGCCTTGATTAGAAAGTGTCCACTAGAGATGTTTAATGAATAGGACAGACTTCAGAATTTCCATGAGGGATTGACTCTAAAAGCTCAAGAAGCTTTGGATTATTCTGCTAGAGGTTTAGTGCAACTAATGAAGACAATTGAGGAAGCTCAGAATCTAAAAGAAACTATGGTAAATAATCAATACTTCTATGCTCATCAAAGGCAATGCCAACCAGCTCAAAGGAAGGGTGTATTGGAGCTGGAAGGTGTGGATACCATTTTGGCACAAAACAAGGTGATGCACCAACAGATTCAACAACAAATAGAGATGATGGCCAAGAAGATTGATGGTCTTCAAGTAGCTACAGTAAACACATCAAATCAACCATCACCTATGTGGGGGAAAAATGAGGAAAACTATGAAGAGCAGCAACCTGAGCAAGTTCACTATATGCACAACCAAGGAGCTGGACAAAATGAGTTCCATGGAGATACCTACAACTCATCCTGGAGGAACCACCCCAATTTGAGGTGGGGAGACAACCAAAACCAGCAGCCTTGGCAGAGAAACTCAAACCTGAACAATTCTAGAAACACAAACCATCAAAACTATCAAAACACTAACCAAAACCAATACTGAAATCCACAAAACAATCAACCTCAACCCAACTACTATCCACCCAACAATCCATCCACTAATCAAAACAACTTTCACCCACCATCCACATCCTATAATCAATCACAACCACTGATAAACCACAATTTTATGGTTTATCTTGTGCTCAATTGAGTGGTTTTTATCAACACTTTACCCACTTATTCATATAATTTGCATGTTTTACATTCTCCTTCCTGATTTTGTGCTATGATTGAAAACATGCTTCTTTGGCTTTTATTTTCTTTTATTTAAATCCTCTCTTATTATCATTCGATGCCTTGATATGTGTGATAAGTGATTTCAGGCTTCATAGGGCAAGGATGGCATAAGGAATGAAGAGGAAGCGTGCAAAAGTGCAAGGTACACAAGGAATTGAGGAGATGACCAGCGAGAAGTCACACGGTCACATGGCTCACGTGACCACGTGAAATGGAAGAAATCACAGTGAGGCGCTCGCGTGCCTAACGCGACCGCGCGGATTGAAAGCTGCATGAGAGACGCAAATGCGTCGATGACGCACAGGCGTGGTACGAAAAACGCTGAGTGACGCGACCGCGTGGACGACGCGGCCGCGTGATGTGCGCGATCTGCAGAATTACAGAAGTCGCTGACATAGATTCTGGGCCGCATTTCAACCCAGTTTTCTGCCTAGAAGGCACAGATTAGAGGCTATAAAGTGGGGGAATCCATTCATTCATATAGACATCATACAACATATAGTCACACATATTTTCATATTTTTAGATGTATTTTTTAGAAAGAGAGGCTCTCTCCTCACTCTTAGGATTAGGATTAGGACTCCTCTTAAAGGACTTAGGAATATTTTTATCTTCTTCATCACAGGTTCAATGTTCTTTTTATTTATTTTCACTTTTATTTGTTTATGAACTTTTCATGTTAGGATTCTTAATTAATATAATTTGAGGTATTTTCAGACACATGATTGCTTTTCCTTATTTATAATTTAGATTATTTACTTTTGGCTTTGGTTGATTAATTGGTAACTCTTGAGTTGTCAAACTCATCGTGATTGATAATTCTTATCTTTGCTAATTAATTTTGATTCCTATAACTCTAATCTTTCCTTAAGGAGTTGACTAGGACTTTAGGTGTTAAATTAATTTGTCCACTTAACTGACCTTCATAGTTAGAGGTTGACTTAGTGGGAGCAAAAATATAATTCTCATCACCATTGATAAGGATAATTAGGATAGGACTTCTAGTTTTTATACCTTGCCAAGAGTTTTATTAGTTATTGATTTACTAATTCCCTGCAATCTATTCTCTTATTCAAACCTTTTTCAAAACCCCAAAATATACCTTTGTATAACCAATAATAATTCATACTTTCCTGCAATTCCTTGAGAAGACGACCCGAGGTTTAAATACTTCGATTATCAATTTTAAAGGGGTTTGTTACTTGTGACAACCAAAACGTTTATACGAAAGGATTTTCTGTTGGTTTAGAAGCTATACTTACAACGCGATCATATTTTTATAAAATTCTTTACTAGCAAAAATCCGATCGTCAAAATGTCGCCGTTGCCGGGGAATTGCAAACGTGCGCCTTATTATTGGTTATTGTAAATATTTTTCAAAAAAAATATTTCAGATTTTAAAAATTTTTATCTTATCTTATCTTATTTTTCAAAATTCAAATCTTTTTTTTTTCAAAAATCATATCTTTTTCAAAATCTTATCTTATCTTTTTTTTTTCAAAAATCATATCTTTTTCAAAACATTTTCCTATCTTTTCCAAAAATCATATCTTTTTTAAAATATTTTCTTTTTGTTAGTTTTGTTTCTATTTTCTCCTACTACTATGAACTCTCACCCCTTTGGCTATGAGTTTGGTTACAATTATGCTGCAGGAAGAGGAGATTATAATGAGAACATTCATCAAAGTTGGAACAATCAAAGATGGGAGGAGCCACAAGGATTTAATCAACCCTCATGGCAACAACCACCTCCAATAGACTATCAACAACCATTCTGTGATGCATATCAAGGCAATGGCTACGGTGAGGAATCCTTTGATTATCAACAACCACCACCATACGCCTATAAACCCCCTCCTCAACTTGACTTTGGACCATGATGAGCGGATATTTTATACGCTTTTTGGGGATAATTTCATGTAGATTTTAGCAGGTTTTTATTAGTTTTTAATAGAATCTTATTAGTTTTTAGGAAAAAAATTATATTTCTGAACTTTGCTATGAGTTTGTGTGTTTTTCTGTGATTTCAGGTATTTTCTGGCTGAAATTGAGGGAGCTGAGCAAAAATCTGATTTAGGCTGAAAAAGGACTGCTGATGTTGTTGGATTCTGACCTCCCTGCACTCGGAATGGATTTTTTGGAGCCACAGAAGTCCAATTGGCGCGCTCTTAATTGGGTTGGAAAGTAGACATCCAGGGCTTTCCAGCAATATATAATAGTCCATACTTTGCACGAAGATAGATGACGTAAACTGGCGTTCAACGCCAGTTCCATGTTGTAGTCTGGCATCCAGCGCCAGAAGCAGGTTACAAGTTGGAGTTCAACGCCCAAAACACGTTACAACCTGGCGTTCAACTCCAGAAACAGCCCAAGCACGTGAGAGGCTTAAGTCTCAACCCCAGCACACACCAAGTGGGCCCCAGAAGTGGAATCAATTCCATACAACAATAAAGAGTACGAATCACAATTTCGTCCACCAGACCACCATACTCACAAGTCCCTTTCCACCATTCACCTCCATATGATCCTAACCCTTATCCACCATACCAACCACCTTATTCACCTTATGAACCATACTTAGAACCACCCTTATTCCAGCACAATTACTCCCAAGAACCACCACTGCCAATTTTTGGATCGACCCAAGAATCATAGGCTCGCCTCAAGGAATCAGTAGATCAATTTCATGCAACCCTTCATCAACTGGAGCAAGCAATAAATCAATTACCATCCAGATGTTTGGACACTCAAGGAACCCCCATGGCATCATGTGGAGAATCTAATGAAGAACGTAGCATGAAGGAGATACTAGAAACTCCCGTGGACAGTAAGGATCATGACTTTGTACTGGAACAAGTGGAGGAAGCCGAAATTATTGAAGAAGAAGAAGTGGTCAAAGACTTAGGAGATGCTGAGCCTCCATTGGAAAGTCCATTCATAGAGCCTCCTTCCATGGTGTTTGATGTTGATGTTGAGGAGGGTGTACAACCTCCAAGGCATCTCATAATTGAAGACTTTGAAAGGGACGATCAAGAGATGGATTTAATCATTAATGAATTCTTATCTACATTTGAATCCTCTCCCATTGGACTCGATATGGAGTTTAAAGAAGAAGAAGCACAACCTCCCATGCCATTGGTAAGCAAAGAAGAAGAGATTGAATTGGAAGATAGCTACCAAAAGGAAGAGGTTGATATTGAAGAAGCTTGCAAAGAGGTAGAAGTTGTCAAAGAAGAGCACAAGGGAGTAGAGCTTGCAAGATCATTAGAAACACCTCTCCCAAAGCCATTACCATCCAACACAACGTTCAAGTGGGTAAAATTCCTATCCTTATCCCTTACTTTCCCACTTGAATATGGGCTACTGGAGGCGGATGGTTAACTTAGAGCTCTTTGTGGCATTAAGAATAAGAGGAAGATGGTTAGTGGTTGGAGTTGTCAAGCAAGGTTCAACATGGTTGTGTGCTCAAAGTTTAAACGTAAAGTTGGTGTAGAGCTCAATTGAATGGGTGTAGGATATTGTTTGGCTGCTTTAGTGAGAATTCTAAAGCTGAAACACCCGGATGGAATCATGATAATCAACTTGAAGACGGTGTAGCAACAAGATTTGGGATCTCGGAGGACATTGGATTTACAAACATTGGTGGAGATTCCTGGATGAGTTCAAGCACAAGCCACTATAACAAAGGACTCACCAAATGTCCAACTTAAGGACTTTAACTAAAAGTGCTAGGTGGGAGACAATCCACCATGGTATGATCGTTCCTTTTTCAGTTTTAATTTTAGTCTATTTTTGAGTTCTGATTGAACCTGGAATCATGCATAGCAATCATATTAAGCATTACATTTTGCATACTGCATAAAAAATATCACGCATGCGACGCGACAGCATCCCCGACGCATCCGCGTCATATGTGCATTGGGAAGAAAAGAAAATTGAACAGAGAGTCACGCGACAACGTGGCTGGAGGCGTCCCTTTGGCACAAATTGATCCACGCGACCGTGTCGCTGACACGTCCGCGTCATGTGGGCAAAATGCCTCCCACGCAAACACGTGCCCCAAAATCGACGTAAAAAGGGTGTATGGCCGAAAGTTGAGCTGGAATAGGGTTGGACTCGTGCTTGTAGCACGAGCCCTACCACGCAAACGCGTGCCCTACGCGTCCACTCCGTTCTTTAAAACAAGGACAACCACGCGATCGCGTCCACCACGCAATCGCGTCACCCAAAGTTTTGTCAAAATAAGTTTTTCACCAAAGAGTTGCGCGGCCGCGAGGCTGCATTCGCGCTGATTATCATGAAGAGGAAGGATGGCGTAAGGAATGAAGAAGAAGCGTGCAAAAGTGGAAGGTACACAAGGAATTCAGGAGATGACCAGCGAGAAGTCACGCGGTCGCATGGCTCACGCGACCGCGCGAAATGGAAGAAATCACAGTGACGCGCTCGCGTGCCTGACGCGACTGCACGGATTGGAAGCTGCACGAACGACGCGAATGCGTGGACAACGTGCACGCGTGGTACAAAAAATGCTGAGTGACGCGAACGCGTAGACGACGCGACCGCGTGACGTGCACGATCTGCAGAATTACAGAAGTCACTGGCATAGATTCTGGGCCGCATTTCAACCCAGTTTTCGGCCCAGAAAGCACAGATTAGAGGCTATAAAGTGGGGGAATCCATTCATTTATATAGACATCATACAACATACAATCATGCATATTTTCATATTTTTAGATGTAGTTTTTAGAGAGAGAGAGAGGCTCTCTCCTCTCTCTTATGATTAGGATTAGAACTCCTCTTAAAGGACTTAGGAATATTTTTATCTTCTTCATCACAGGTTCAATGTTCTTTTTATTTATTTTCTCTTTTATTTGTTTATGAGCTTTTCATGTTAGAATTCTTAATTAATATAATTTGAGGTATTTTCAGACTCATGATTGCTTTTTCTTATTTATAATTTAGATTATTTACTATTGGCTTTGGTTGATTAATTGGTAACTCTTGAGTTGTCAAACTCATCGTGATTGATAATTGTTATCTTTGCTGATTAATTTGGATTCCTATAACTCTAGTCTTTCCTTAAGGAGTTGACTAGGACTTTAGGTGTTAAATTAATTTGTCCACTTAACTGACCTTCATAGTTAGAGGTTGACTTAGTGGGAGCAAAAATATAATTTTCATCACCATTGATAAGGATAACTAGGATAGGACTTCTAGTTTTCATACCTTGCCAAGAGTTTTATTAGTTATTGATTTACTAATTCCCTGCACTCTATTTCTCTTATTCAAACCTTTTTCAAAACCCCGAAATATACCTTTGCATAACCAATAATAATTCATACTTCCCTGCAATTCTTTGAGAAGACGACCCGAGGTTTAAATACTTCGGTTATCAATTTCAAAGGAGTTTGTTACTTGTGACAACCAAAATATTTGTACGAAAGGATTTTCCGTTGGTTTAGAAGCTATACTTACAATGCGATCATATTTTTATAAAATTCTTTACTAGCAAAAATCCGATCGTCAACCACCCCAAGAAGCTCAAAGGATCTCCAACTTGGAAATGATGATGGAGAAAATGATCAAGCATCAGGAATTGGCTGACAAGAACCATGAAGCTTCACTGCAGAATTTAAAGAAGCAAATTGGCCAATTGTCCAAGCAAACTGTGGTTGAAAGAGCACCCAATACACTACCAAGTGACACCATTCCCAATCCCAAAGAAGAATGCAAAACAATCTAATTAAGGAGTGGAAGAACCATGGAGAATGACAAAGAAGCTAACAAGAGGCCAGCTGAAGACAATAAGGCTAGTAGCAAGAAGCAAATAGGAGGAAAATACAAGTAAGACCACAAGGAGTCCAAACAGAAAGAGGAAGAGCCACAAGCTTCAAAGAAGGGAAAGCAAGTCATGGATGGGCAATCACAAGAACAGAGGAAGATGGTGAAGCCTTACACCCCTCCTTTGCCATATTGGTGCACGAAATTGTGATTCACACCTTTCACAACTCTGATACAACTAACCAGCAAGTGCACTGGGTCGTCCAAGTAATACCTTACGTGAGTAAGGGTCGATCCCACGGAGATTTCCGGCTTGAAGCAAGCTATGGTTATCCTGTAACTCTTAGTTAGAAGATTAGTGATAAAAATGATTTATTTATGAAAAGTAAATAACATAAAATGAATGATACCTGTGGTTCAGTAATAAGGAATAGGTTGAGGTTTCGGAGATACTCTATCATCTGAACCTCTGCTTTCTTACTGTCTTCTTCTCCAAACACGCATGACTCCTTCTATGGTAAGCTATATGTTGCTGGATCACCGTTGTCAATGGCTACCATCCGTCCTCTCAGTGAAAATGGTCCAGGTACAGTTTCCGCACGGCTAATCATCTGTCGGTTCTCACTTGTGTCAGAATAGGATCTCTCTATTCTTTTGCACACTGTCACTGCGCCCAATGATGACATGTCATCATATACCTATTTTTCTATGCTTTTTCATACAAGAAATTGATGATTTGTGCTTAAATGATATATTTTCTTGATCTTTTAATTTTATAAATCTTGTAGGAAATAAGAAGAAAAAGAAGCAAAGAAGCATAAAATAAGCTAAAAAGGAGAAAAAAAAAAAGAGCTTTGGGACACACTTTGAAGTTGGAGCACACTTTGGAGCCTTAGGCCACGCTTTTAAAAGCGTGGCCCATGACCAAATCAAAGAAGGAAGCAACCAGCACGCACACTGCCCTGCTCTTGCCAAGGGCAGGGCAAAATCATGATGAAACAAAGTGAGGTTGGAGCAAATTTTCACTAAGTTAAAATCTAGCCGCTCACAGCATGACCATGCCTACTTCAAAGGGCTATAACTTGAGCTACAAACGTCTGATTGATGTGCTTCTAGTTGCGTTGGAAAGCTGACATTCAGAGCTTTCCAACGATATATAGCAATCCATATTTGGCGTACAATTGAGGCATGAGTGAAAGGCATCCTTAAGGGCCAAAAATAAGCAAAAATAAACCAAAGTGCTTCCACCAAGGTTCGAAGCTGGAGCCTCACTCCAAAGTAAAGTAGCGCTTATTATCCTGCTCTGTCCTCTTGGAGAGCAGGGCAATGTCGTGCTCTCTTCATGAAAAATCAAGGAAAATTGCTCCCCCAAATGCTTTCACCAAGGTTCGAATTTGGGAACTCCCCTTGGCACGCACATGGGCATGCATGACACGGGCATCCTTGGCGCACGCAAAGGAGCTTGGGCGCGCAGCTTGGACGCACCATGAAAATGTTGCCCTGCCCTCCACAAGGCAGGGCAGCATCCTGATGACCCTCCCAATTTGAAACGCTAGTTGGATCCACATGCAAGGCTTCCCTGCTCTGCCCTCTACAAGAGCAGAGCAGCCTCCTGGGAGCAACATATGGGCCAAAATCAACCAAAATTCAATTTAATTCAATTCCTCACCAAATTGAATCAAGGCCAACTAAACCCATTTCTCCTCAAATCCAAAGCAAGCAAAGCCCATATCATCACTCAAAGGCACAAGAACAAGCTAGATTAGGAATTTCATTTTTGGTGAATTTGTTTTTAATTTCAATTTCATTTTATTTTCATTTTGTAAAAAGCCTATATAAAGGCATCACTCTCATTTCAGAAAGGAGCTCGATTAGAAAGAGGCTAGCTCCACTAGGGAGCATTAGGATTTAAGAGCTCTCTCTCTTAGTTTTCATTTCTGTTTTGAATCTTGGATTGAGATTGGAAGGAATTATGTTTTCATTCTCTATCTGCAACTTCGCTTGTTCTTCTTCTGCAAACTTTCAAGTGAATTGTGATTTGAATCAAAGTTTTCTTCATTGCTTTCATCTTTAATTTTCCTGCATCTTGTTCGTTGTTGGATCAAGGAAGGGGTTGAGATCTAGACTTGTTTTCTAATCTCCTCTACCCCTGAGATTTTCAACTTTCCTTTAGCTATTGAAATTGAGCTGCATTTTACTTTCTGTTTCATTCCTCTTCAATTTCCTTTCTGTTTTGATCTTGAGAGCAAGTGAGCTCTTGGTTTCCTTTCTGTTTTTACTATTTCATTGAAATTGTTAGTTTCTCTTTAAGAATTAAAAATTGATCTAAGTCTTCTTGTTGGTTTCCTCTTCTGCTACATTTACTTTTCTGTAATTTCTTTTCCTGCATTCTGCACTTTCACATTTCTGTTCCTATTATTTCCAATTTACTTCCAAGCAATTTAATCTTCCTGCAATTGTTCTAAGCTTTGCTTTATTGCTCTCTTTAATTTCCAGCACCCAACCCCCCTTTACTTTTCATGCAATTTACTTTTCTTGCAATTTAAGTTTCAGCTATTTTACTTTCATGCTCTTTAAGTTTTCTGCCCATTTACATTCTGCAACTTTATCATTCCTGCAATTTACTTTATGTTGATCAACTTCACACAATTCACTTCAATGTTAGCTTGACTAAACTAATCACCCACTAAAGTTGCTTGATCCATCAATCCCTGTGGGATCGACCTCACTCTAAGTGAGTTATTACTACTTGATGCGACCCGGTATACTTGCCAGTTGGATTTGTGTGTTGGAAATTCGTTTTACCACAAAAACACCATCAAGTTTTTGGCGCCGTTACCGAGGATTGATTAGATCAACAATGATTAAGTGGGTGAGAAGTCTAGATCAAGCATTTTTTTTGTTTTTGTTCTTTGTTTTAAAGTGAAACCAAGGTGTTTGAGTTTTTGCCTCACTAAGAAATTCTCATCTCTGATGTGAGTAATTTCAATTTTCCTTGGTGTTGTGTTTTCCAAAATTTAAATGGAGTTCAACTCATCTTATGATCAAACAAATTTTATGGGATATTACCCACCATCACCAATCTCTAATGGTGGTTGGGAATATCACCAAGAAATCACAGATTCTAAGCACTCCAATCCATGGAGAAATGCTTCAGAAACACAAGATGAGAAAAAAAATCATATGGGATATTTCCCTCCACCACAAAATGATGCAAGTCATTATTCTAATGGTGGCTGGGAGTATTACCAAGAAACTACAAATTCTGCGCAGTCAAGTCACATGAGAGAGTGTCCGACCTCACCTCTCAGTTTCTCATTTGAAAGTTCTTCATCACTTGATTATGCCTCAACACAAAGTTTCCTCCAAAATCCATACAAGTCATCCCATCAATCACACAACTCATTCGACACCCCTCAACACAACTTCACCACAACACATCCATGTCACCAAAATTACTCTCTACCTTCATCTCTTCAACGAGCAGACGATGATTACCTTCAATGGTCCAAAGAACCCTTAGAAAGCCGATGCCAAGCCATTGAAATACATAGAAAACTTGTGGAAAGATACACACAATCCCAATCCTGGAAAGAAATCATCTTCAAGAAGATGAATGGGCCCTTAGAGCAAACAAGGAGGAGCTTAGAACCACTAAGCAAGGAAAATGAAGGCCAATTGATGGATGTGAAGGAGAAAGTGGAAGAGCAAGATAAGGAGGCCACTGCATCAAGTGAACTTTCAATGAAGAATGAGGTGGTCGAAAATGAAACTGCACTTGAGGTGACAAGGGAAAAAGTGAAGGATCAAGAAAGTGAGGAAGACACTCAAGAGAAGTCACCCTCAATTGAAGCAGAGAGTTGCATAGAAGAAGCCCTCATGGAACCCCAATTCAAAAGACTCTTGATGAAGAGAAGACTCCAACAATCACACAACCACCAAGACTTGAATCCAAAGAAGTGAAGGCAACTAACAAGAGCACTAATCCTGTCCCTGATCCAGCAAGCAAGATCAATCAAGCCATTTGCAAAAGGAAGCTTGCTGAGGAAAGGCCAAGACAAGGGACAGTAGCTGAATCTTCTCCCCCCTTGAGGTCATTCCTCTTAACAAACTGGAAGAAAAAGAAGAAAGTGAAGAACAATATGTCAAGCTAATGACACTAAAAGAGCGCTTGTTGGGAGGCAACCCAACCTTAGGTAACATTTCATTTCTCTGCTTGGGTTATTCTCTTTCCTTGCCTTGTTTAAATTTCAATAAATTGGCATATGATCACATTCTAACTTTGGTGTTTCCTTGCAACAAATTGTTTTCAATTCCTTTGGATGATTGCATCAATTCTACATGAAAGTGTCACACTAAGATTCTAAGTTTGATGTGCCACTTATTTTTCTATGCAACTCATCCAGCAACATCACTTGTCTGCATAATCATATTGCCTTTGCATTGTTATTTTTCTTTTGTTTTGACATTTCATTTGCATTCTCTTTGTTTTAGTCACTTTTTTTATTTTTTATTTTTTTGTTTTCTTTTATTAACTATTTTTGTTAATACATCACCAAGAGATCCTTATTCATGACAAATCTTGGCTTGGTGATTGTATTCAACAAATAACAGTTTCTTTTGTTTAGTTTTAGTTCAAATAAATTGACATATGGTTGCATTCTAAGTTT
>NC_029780.3:73690196-73694041 GCF_000817695.3 Arachis duranensis | reverse complement strand
GATTTTAGCATGTGCATACAAGTATTGGAAAGCTAGTGTGATTGATTGTTGCTCAATTGCATTGGATTTTATTTAATTGAAGTTTCTCATCTAGTACATTTTGTGAAATCTTTTAAAAATCATGAAAACCTTGAAAAAAAAAGCAAAAAAGGGCAAGAAAAGAAAAAGGGAAAGAATGAGAAAGCTGAAGGCTCTGAGTACCAATGGCAATTTATTTGCTAAGTGCTTGTGGTGTTTATGTATCAAGCCAAATGCTTGAAAACAAAACACTTAGAAGTCAAGGCTAGGCTCAAGTGCAAAAGCACTCCCTCAAAGCTCAAGGTTCTGAGCATCAATGATTAGAGAGTCAAAGAAAAGAAAAAAAATGAGCTTAATGAAGTCCTCTAATTAAATGCTTGTGGTGCTTATGTATCAAGTGGTAATACTTGAAAACAAAGCATTTAGAAGTCGTAAACTTTGTTATAACTCATGGGGCAAAGCACCCAAAAGGAGAAGCTAAAATAAAAAAAAATCAAATGCTTATTTCAAGGAAAAATTATAAGGAAAAGATTTCATAAATTGAGCTAGATAGAAGCATCAATCATTTACATTTCTTTTGTGATTGAAGCATGCATAAAAAACTAGCTTACCATGAACATTGAGTTGCTACTCTTCTTACCTTGGATTGTCAATTTCTATTGCATGATTCTTTTCTTGCTTGGGGACAAGCAAGGTTTAAGTTTGGTGTTGTGATGACAAGTCATCATATACCTATTTTTCTTAAGTTTGGTGTTGTGATGACATGTCATCATATACCTATTTTTCTATGCTTTTTCATACAAGAAATTGATGATTTGTGCTTAAATATTGAATGCTTTTGTGCTTAAATGATATATTTTCTTGATCTTTTAATTTTATAAATCTTGTAGGAAATCAGAAGAAAAAGAAGCAAAGAAGCACAAAATAAGCTAAAAAGGAGAAAAAAAAAGAGCTTTGGGACACACTTTGAAGTTGGAGCACACTTTGGAGCCTTAGGCCATGCTTTTAAAAGCGTGGCCCATGACCAAATCAAAGAAGGAAGCAACCAGCACGCACACTGCCCTGCTTCAAAGGGCTATAACTTGAGCTATAGACATCCGATTGATGTGCTTCCAGTTGCGTTGGAAAGCTGACATTTAGAGCTTTCCAACGATATATAGAAAACCATATTTGGCATATAATTGAGGCATGAGTGAAAGGCATCTTTAAGGGCCAAAAATAAGCAAAAATAAATCAAAGTGCTTCCACCAAGGTTCGAAGCTGGAGCCTCACTCCAAAGCAAAGTAGTGCTCATTATTCTGCTCTGCCCTCTTGGAGAGCAGGGCAATGTCGTGCTCTCTTCATGAAAAATCAAGGAAAATTGCTCCCCCAAATGCTTTCACCAAGGTTCGAATTTTGGAACTCCCCTTGGCACGCACATGGGCATGCATGACCCGGGCATCCTTGGCGCACACAAAGGAGCTTGGGCGCGCAGCTTGGATGCAACATGACAACGTTGCCCTGCCCTCCACAAGGGCAAGGCAGCATCCTGATGCCCCTCCCAATTTGGCACGCTAGTTGGATCCACATGCAAGGCTTCCCTGCTCTGCCCTCTACAAGAGCAGAGCAGCCTCCTGGGAGCAACATATGGGCCAAAATCAACCAAAATTCAATTTAATTCAATTCCTCACCAAATTGAATCAAGGCCAACTAAACCCATTTCTCCTCAAATCCAAAGCAAGCAAAGCCCATATCATCACTCAAAGGCACAAGAACAAGCTAGATTAGGAATTTCATTTTTGGTGAATTTGTTTTTAATTTCAATTTCATTTTATTTTCATTTTGTAAAAAGCCTATATAAAGGCATCACTCTCATTTCAGAAAGGAGCTCGATTAGAAAGAGGCTAGCTCCACTAGGGAGCATTAGGATTTAAGAGCTCTCTTTCTTAGTTTTCATTTCTGTTTTGAATCTTGGATTGAGATTGGAAGGAATTCTGTTTTCATTCTCTATCTGCAACTTTGCTTGTTCTTCTTCTACAAACTTTCAAGTGAATTGTGATTTGAATCAAAGTTTTCTTCATTGCTTTCATCTTTAATTTTCCTGCATCTTGTTTGCTATTGGATCAAGGAAGGGGTTGAGATCTAGACTTGTTTTCTAGTCTCCTCTACCCCTGAGATCTTCAACTTTCCTTTAGCTATTGAAATTGAGCTGCATTTTACTTTCTGTTTCATTCCTCTTCAATTTCCTTTCTGTTTTGATCTTGAGAGCAAGTGAGCTCTTGGTTTCCTTTCTGTTTTTACTATTTCATTGAAATTGTTAGTTTTTCTTTAAGAATTAAAAATTGATCTAAGTCTTCTTCCTGGTTTCCTCTTCTGCTACATTTACTTTTCTGCAATTTCTTTTCGTGCATTCTGCACTTTCACATTTTTGTTCCTATTATTTCCAATTTACTTCCAAGCAATTTAATCTTCCTGCAATTGTTCTAAGCTTTGCTTTATTGCTCTCTTTAATTTCTAGCACCCAACCCCCCTTTACTTTTCATGCAATTTACTTTTCTTGCAATTTAAGTTTCAGCTATTTTACTTTCCTGCTCTTTAAGTTTCTGCCCATTTACATTCTGCAACTTTATCATTCCTGCAATTTACTTTCTGTTGATCAACTTCACACAATTCACTTCAATGTTAGCTTGACTAAACTAATCACCCACTAAAGTTGCTTGATCCATCAATCCCTGTGGGATCGACCTCACTCTAAGTGAGTTATTACTACTTGATGCGACCCGGTATACTTGCCGGTTGGATTTGTGTGTTGGAAATTCGTTTTACCACAAAAACACCATCAAGTTTTTGGCGCCGTTACCGAGGATTGATTAGATCAACAATGATTAAGTGGGTGAGAAGTCTAGATCAAGCATTTTTTTTGTTTTTGTTCTTTGTTTTAAAGTGAAACCAAGGTGTTTGAGTTTTTGCCTCACTAAGAAATTCTCATCTCTGATGTGAGTAATTTCAATTTTCCTTGGTGTTGTGTTTTCCAAAATTTAAATGCAAACTCGTAGATTAGAAACCCAAGAGATACGCACTCAAGTTGTTACCCAATGACTACGTTGAGCTTAGATAGAACGGAAGTGGTTGTCAGGCACGCATTCATAAATTTGAGAATGATAATTAGTGTCACAGATCATTACATTCTTCACATTGAAGTACGAGTGCGTATCTTAGAGAAGAAGCAAGCGTGATTGAATAGTGTTCATACCCTGACCGGGCTCCTCTAACTCGGCAAAATCCATGAAAGGTCCGACCTCGTCCCAAGGCCCACGCCTGAGGTCGGACCTCGGACAACAAAGCTAAGATGGCCCATCAAAAGGAACGAAGCCCAAAACCTAAAGGCCGAAAAGGCCTAGGGAAGGCGGTTCCGCAAAGATAGAGATAAAACTCCCAAAAGATAAGATAAGATAAGAATATCTTATCCAGGGAAGATCACGGCCAGCTACTATAAATACACTGGAACACCCAGGTATAACTCATACTCTAATTCTACTCAATATCTGCTTGGACCCATGCTAACTTAAGCATCGGAGTGTCATTGCAGGTACAACCACCAACCACTCAGCATATCAAGCTCGGGTCATCAATTCCCCCACCTCGGGCCTCTCTAAAAGACGACCGAGCTGCACGTTTCAGGTAACCCTCGGAACAGTATTCCAAGTAGGATTCCTGGATTGAATGACTATGACGAGCTTCAAACTCGCGATTGCTGGGCGTGATGATAAACGCAAAAGAATCAAGGGATTCTATTCCAACATGATCGAGAACCGACAAATGATTAGTCGTGCTGTGACAGAGCATTT
>NC_029780.3:73638130-73686660 GCF_000817695.3 Arachis duranensis | reverse complement strand
CTACAATCCCCCTCCGTGCTAAGAGAGGAAGAAACGCTGAATATATCCAACCAACAGCAAGGATGGATGCCCCCCATACTCAACTACCTGAAGTCGGGAACTCTTTCCGCCGAAAGAAAGGAAGCTAAGAGGCTCACGAAAGATGCCCAGAATTATACACTAATTCACGGCGTATTATACAGAAGAGGATTCACAAATCCCCTCCTTCGGTGCGTCCCGACCTCAGAAACAAAGAACGTCCTCGAAGAAGTCCATGGAGGCATGTGTGGGAACCATCTCGGAGCTCGGGCATTGTCCAAAAAGGTAGTCCGAGCCGGGTTCTACTGGCCGACCTTGCAGAAAGACGCAACGGAATTCGTGAAAATATGCCTCCCTGCCAAAAACACGCCAATTTCCACAAAGCACCACCAGAAGACCTTATCAGCATCACCGCACCATGGCCCTTCGCAAAATGGGGACTAGACCTACTCGGCCCATTCCCCCAAGGACCGGGGCAAGTCAAATACCTCATAGTAGGGGTCGACTACTTCACAAAATGGATCGAAGCCGAACCCTTAGCCACCATTACGGCTCAGAAAAGTCACAAATTCCTATACAAAAACATTGTCACAAGGTTCGGAGTCCCCTACTCCATCACAACAGACAATGGAACACAGTGCACGGACACAAGTTTTCAGAACTTGGTGGCCGAACTAAAAATCAAACAGCAATTCACATCAGTCGAGCACCCACAAGCCAATGGACAAGCAGAAGCTGCAAATAAAGTCATCTTACAAGCCAATGGACAAGCAGAGGCTGCAAATAAAATCATTTTGGCCGGGTTAAAATGAAGACTCCAAGAGGCCAAAGGGGCATGGGCCGAGGAGCTCCCCCAGGTACTATGGGCATATCGGACAACCCCACACTCTACAACGGGAGAATCCCCATTCCGACTAGCTTACGGGATGGAGGCAATGATTCCTATCGAAATAGATGAAGGGTCACCCAGAGTCCTCTTCTACAACGAAGAAGGCAACCCACAGGCACAAAGGGAAGAACTCGACCTCCATCCCGAGGTCCGAGAAAGAGCCCGAATCCGAGAAGAAGCCTTAAAACGACGAACGGCCCTCAGATACAATCAGAAAGTAATAAAGCGAAGCTTCTCCATTCCCGACCTGATTCTAATCCGAAATGACATCGGAACACAAAAGTCGGGAGAAGGAAAGCTAGCTGCAAATTGGAAAGGACCCTACTCTGTAAATATTCTTTCTTTTTTTTAATACTAATCGAATTTCTTTATTTTCTTTTCTTCTTCCTCATGATGAAACAAATCCTAGAAAGTACCCCACCAAGGCGCATTAATTTATGCTCGGCAAAACACAAAAAAATCATTTGCCAAGAGACCACACAAGGTCGGCAAAGATAAAAGCGACGAGGTTCAAATTAATGTGAGAAGTTATAAAGTAACTCTGAAAAGGCTCAAAAGGCCAAATAAAAAGAGATTACAAAAATAACTTAGAAGGCCGACCAACAACAAGGTCGGACCCAACAAAGGGAAAGTTATAAAGTAACTCTGAAATGGCTCGAAAAGCCAAATAAAAAGAGATTACAAAAATAACTTACAAAGGCCGACCAACGACAAAGTCGGACCCAACAAAAAGGAGGTACTCGGGCGCCCGAGGTCCGAGAAAAACTCGGATCCAAGAAAGAAGCCTAAAAACGGCGAGAACCAAAGTTTCGACAACGCTAGCTAAAAAGTTGTTATCCGAAAACAACTAAAAAGCACAAAGCGAAAGAACGAAATCAAAGGAAGTTTCGACAACGCTAGCTAAAAAGTTGTTATCCGAAAACAACTAAAAAGCACAAGCGAAAGAACGAAATCAAAGGAAGTTCGGAAAATGCTTACTAAAAAAGTTGCTTTACAAAAAGCAACTAAAAAGTACAAGCAAAAGAACGAAAGCAAAGGAAGTTTCGAGACGCTAGCTAAAAAGTTGTTATCCAAAAACAACTAAAAAGCACAAAAGTGGAAACAAAAGGTCAAAACGCGAACAAAAACACCGCATAATAAAGTTACTACAAGTAGCTAAACAAGCAAAAGGTGTCCAAAGCGTTCACAAAGAAACCATCCAAAAAACAAAAATCCCACAGGCCGGGCAAAACACCAAAAAGATTACAGAGGATCAAGGTCCTTTCCAGACTCCACATCAACAGCAGGCTGCGGAGGAAACATAGAGATCGGGACTGCATCGACGGCAACGTCATCCCGGTTTGGAACCTCCACACCAGACCCATCCCCGACCAAAGGTGAAGTCGGGTTCTCAATCGGAACTTTGGGGTCGGACATCGGAACCTCATCCTCGGAAGGAGCAGGAACAATCTTCCCCTCCACAACAACGTTGTCCGTACTGAATAAGCTCAGATCCAGGTCGGGAGCAAGAACCCGGACCTGAGCCTTCAAATTTTCAAACAGGGAGGATCCTGACTTATAGCTCGGAACTGGGGAGTCGGAATAGTCTTCGACCGAGTCTGAACACCCACAGTAGTCTTCTGCGGAGAAGATCGGGCAGAAGCCTCCCCGGCCTCGATATTTCGAGCAGCCACCGACTTCTTCGTCCGACGTAGGAATTTCATGGAATCAGCCTGAGAAGACATCTCTGCAAGAAATAAAGAAAAGGATTACCACAACAGAAATTCCACCAAAACAAGCAAAACCAAAATACTAAGAAAAGACGAATCTCGAAGAGGTCGGGAACTACCTAACTCGGAACGGAGAAGGCTTGGATCTCCCAACATTTTCTTCGTGTCCAAGTGAGGTGCCCGACCCCATAAACTGCTCACCACACCCACAAAAGCCTGCTCCACCTCATCTAGACTCTCAAAGGTATACTTAGTAGACACTACTTTCTCCTGCCAACAAAGAGGAAAAGAAGGCTCCCCACTCTCATCTAAAAAGAAGGGTCAGACATCTCCAGTAGCCCGGACTTTGAAATAGAAGTTCTTAAAATCGTGAAAGGACTCATCATACAGGGTACAAAACTTTCTTCCCTGGTTAGCCCTAAAGGAGACCCAGGACACCTTCCCTCCACCCGAACCCGGCTTCGTCAGCACAAACAAGTAGGAAAAAAGAGAAATAGAGGGAGAAACTCCCATAAACTGACACAAAAGTTGAAACAGCTTTAAAAATGCCCAAGAATTTGGATGGAGCTGGGTAGGGGCAAGGTTACAAGACCATAACACCTCGGACTCCAGATCGGTAAAGGGAAGTCGGACACTCAGCTTAGAGAAAAAACAATCATAAGCGTAAAAGAAGAGCTTCTCGGAACTATCTAAGGGCGGGAAGCAAACTCTCTCCTCGGAATCCGGGGCTACTAGTCCATAATCCCTCTCAGACTCTCTATCTTCACATATGCTACATTGCCTACGAAACCTAGCTAAATACTCAGAATCTACCACAGAAGGGACTCTTAGAGGAACAGGATCTACCCAACCAAGACCACTTGGAATCTTGGCCAACATCGCTTGAAGAACCTTTCGAGACATAAAAATTCTTGCCTACAAAGAAGAATACAACAGCAAGCAAAAATCACATAAAAGCAGACAGCGAAAAACCCAATCAGCAAAACAAGAAACAAAGATCTTTTAAAGACAAAAATACAGCTACCCGGAGCAAAATACCAAGAAAAAAGAGCCCCCCCCATATACAAACAAACAAAGCAATGGCGGCGCCTCTTTTCGGGGCAACCCAGGCATAGAGAAAAAGAAACAGAAGCATATGTGCACAAGAAAAGAGATGGGAACAAACCTGGAAGAAGGAAACGAAGACGATGAGCTCCGAAGCAAAACAGAACGGCGGCGCAGAAGAAACCCCAGAAGAACACGCGGAAAAGACTCGGGGAAGAAGAAAAAGAAAGAAGAAACGTTGCTCGAAAAAAGAGATGGCGAAAACTCAGAAAAACAGGAAGAGAACAGAATAAACGAGGAAAAAGGAAGGGAGCAAATAAATAATGCCCTCACAGAGCCCGAACGAAAATCGAGGAGAAACGGTAAAATGCAATAAATGCAGGAACGGCCATTTTTAAATTTTGAAAAACTACTATGCCCGAGCTCGACCTCCCAAAAAAAAAAAGGGACGAACTCGGGCAGGGGCACTGTTCATACCCTGACCGGGCTCCTCTAACTCGGCAAAATCCATGAAAGGTCCGACCTCGTCCCAAGGCCCACGCCTGAGGTCGGACCTCGGACAACAAAGCTAAGAAGGCCCATCAAAAGGAACGAAGCCCAAAACCTAAAGGCCGAAAAGGCCTAGGGAAGGCGGTTCCGCAAAGATAGAGATAAAACTCCCAAAAGATAAGATAAGATAAGAATATCTTATCCAGGGAAGATCACGGCCAGCTACTATAAATACACTGGAACACCCAGGTATAACTCATACTCTAATTCTACTCAATATCTGCTTGGACCCATGCTAACTTAAGCATCGGAGTGTCATTGCAGGTACAACCACCAACCACTCAGCATATCAAGCTCGGGTCATCAATTCCCCCACCTCGGGCCTCTCTAAAAGACGACCGAGCTGCACGTTTTAGGTAACCCTCGGAACAAATAGAAAATAATAGTAATTGCATTAATCCATTAAAACACAGCAGAGCTCCTCACCCCCACCTATGGAGTTTAGAGACTCATGCCATAGAAGATACGATAAGAGATGTAAAATGTCATAAGTTCTCAAATGAATCTTTAAAAGTAGTTTTTATACTAAACTAGTAACCTAGGTTTACAGAAAATGAGTAACTAAGTATAGATAGTGCAGAAATCCACTTCTAGGGTGCCAGTTTTGGGCGTTACACTAGAAAAGGGTCTATGGCTGGCATTAAACGCCAGTTTGGGCCATCATATCTCGGGCAAAGTATGGACTATTATACATTTCTTGAAAGCCCAAGATGTCTACTTTCTAACACAATTTAGAGCGTGCTAATTGGGCTTCTGTAGCTCCAGATAATCCACTTCGCGTGCAGAAGGGTCAGAGTCCAATAGCATCTACAGTCCTTTCTCAGCCTCTGAATCAGATTTTTGCTCAGGTCCTTCAATTTCAACTAGAAAATACCTGAAATTACAAAAAAATACACAAACCCATAGTGAAGTCCAGAAATGTGATTTTTGCATAAAAACTAATAAAAATATAATAAAAAGTAACTAAAACATGCTAAAAACTATATGAAAACACTACCAAAAAGCGTATAAAATATCCGCTTATCACATATCCTCAAAGATTTCAGAAGGAGATCAAGGACCAATAGTTCCCTAAGTTCCTAGAAGTTTTCAAGAAGCTGGAAATTAATATTCCACTTGCTGAAGCATTGGAGCAGATGCCTTTGTATGCAAAATTCCTAAAAGAACCCATCAACAGGAAGAGGAGCTGGCATGAGAAGGAAACCATCATCCTAACACAAGAATGCAGTGCAGTGATCCAAGAAAGCCTCTCACCAAAACTTATAGACCCTAGGAGTTTCTTTTTGCCTTGTACCATTAGTAATATAATCATTGACAAGGCATTGTATGATTTAGGATCCAGTATCAACCTGATGCCTTTATCTATGATGAGAAGTCTATTTATAGAAGAAGTGAAGCCTACACAGATGTCATTGGAGCTAATGGATAGATCACTGGTAATTCTCAAGGCTATGATTGAAAATCTCTTGGTCAGAGTAGGGAAATTCATATTTCCAGCAGATTTTGTAATCTTGGACTTAGGTGAAGAGAGGAATGATTCTATTATATTGGGAAGACCTTTCCTGGCTATAACAAGGGCCATCATTGATGTGGAATTAGGAGAAATGACTTTGAGGACACATGATGAGAATATCACTCTAAATGTCTTTCAGGAAATACAGCATACTGTTGAAGAAAAAAGCTACATGAGGGTTGAAGAAGGAGATATGCATTGGAAAGAAAAACCCAACGAAGCACTCATCAACTCACCCTCGAAGCAAAAGACAAACAGTGGAGAAGAGCGAAAGGGGAATGAAGATGTAAAGAATGAGAAGAAAATGCAGGAAGAGAGTGAGAAGTTGATCATTAGGAAGACAGACCCTGATAAAAAGCTTGCTGTCAAGACAGAAGGGTCACCAAAGAAAGGAAAGAAGAGCAAGAAAAGGATTCCAAAAGGGTGGAGAAACAAAAGAATCCCAACAGAAGGTTCTCAAAAGGAGACAAAGTGCAACTGATATACCAACAGTTGGAGACAAACCCGCAAACTGATGATTATGACACTGTCAATAAGATACTCTCGTTGGAGCATATAGAGATTGATCATCAAGGTATAGGAAGAAGGCTCACAGTGAGAGGGGACAAGCTAAGGCACCATAATCATCAACCACCCTAACAAGGACCCAATGTCAAGCTAGTGACAATAAAAAAGCACTCCATGGGAGGCAGCCCGTGATATAATATTCTTTCTTTGGTTTTAATTTCAATAATTAATGGTTCTTCTAGCATAAATTTGAGCTCTCATGAGTAGATTTGACAGCTACACACATCATTTTGAAGCATATGTCTGATTCCTAAGTTTGGTGTTCCTAAAGGCACTCTAACATAGATTTTCAAGCATGATTGATCATATAACCATTTTGGGATATATAATCATTCATTCTGTTTAAGTATATAGCCAAACATTAAGTTTGGTGTCTATGTATGCTATGAATTTCAAGAAAATCACTTTTGCTGAAAGGCTCGAATTCATGAATAGATAAACCATGCATTGCATCATTTTATGAGTTTATGGCAGTATGGTAGAAAATAAAATGTTCCTTATAATGAATATACTAATTATGATAGATATTCATTGGGTTTCATATGAATCACTTAGCAGAAAACAGGTTTGGTGTTCACCAAATTTTTGTTCAATTTTTAAGGGGCATAGTTGATTATTCATAAATAAGGAACATATAGCAAATTTATCTTTCTTTGTTACTTTTTACTTGATAAACACCACCGTACCAAGTTCAAATTTTGAGCTTACCATTGCCTTGATTTAATTGGATAAGTATGAAGAACATTGAGAAGAAGAAAAAAGAATGCATGCAAGAACGGGTGTCACAAGGGGGAAAAGTGAGTCACATGTGCTTAGGGAATTGTGTTCTTTTGGGAAACAAAATCTGCAAGGTTCAACACCTAGGAGGCCGAACCATATGCCCAATGAAGGAGTGATCCTTGTCTTCATCCATCTCTATATGCACACCGTCCATTCCATGAGTTTTCAATAAAGACATGCTCAATCCTCACCCTTTATTTCAACCAAACCGTGCTATAAATCAGCCAGTAGCACCTCCTAATCTATTTACCTTTTTTTCATTCATACATCCCCCCCAAACACGTTACAGAATCTCTTTCTTACCCAAAGACAACACACAGTACCCAACTTCTTCTCCCCTCCATCCTAAACCGTGCCTTAACCAAGGTTTATCCTTTCTCCCCCTTTCTTTCCTAATTTATGGCTTCATCAAGTTCCAAAAGAAGGAAAAGAAAGGGGAATTCAGCAAAGGAAAATAGCACAATAACTAGAGGTGGTGGAGTCCCTTTTATAGTTTTAATTAAATAAGGATGATGCATATCTGAAACATGATATGCCTCCAAATATTTTATGTTCTTCACTCTCATACCTTGAGTAGATTTCTTATTAGGATCTGCATTATGCTTGTTATCACTCATCTGCATTAAATTATGTCTTGTTTCCTCTGCATCAATAAGAGAAAATGTTTGAAATAGAAAGTAATTATCCAATGTGGTAGGAATTAGAATGAAGTTCATTGGTGGTAATTGCTTGATTGGATGATAAGCTCAATAATAAAAGCTGCAGAATAGAATGTCCTTTGTAGTGTGAACTTAGTTGCTGTGATAAAACCTTCAATTAATGAACATCCCTGGAAAATAAAGAAAGTAAGAAAGAAAAAAAAAAGCCAAGGATTAGGAACAAAAATGAAAGAAACAAATAATAAGGATAGACACCAATAGCTTGGACCTTAGGACACATGCCTATGGTGCTTCTTGTACTAGGATCTGCTTGGACAATTAGGTTCTGAGGAGTTTTTTTTAAACGTGGTAACTTGGGTTAACTAACCCGGGATTACCAACCAAAAGTCCATTATCAAGAGCAACCTAGTTACAAAGCATTTAGTAATCCAAAAAGGTGATGGGCATCAATGTTCCTAAGAAGAATTGTGAGCCAAGTGTCTATAGTGAAGAGGTGTTGAGAAAAATTGTCAAAGGCTGCTGCAACACTTGACACTGAGCTGTCATTAAGAAACAAGCTTCTAAGCAAAAAAAAAAAGAAGGAAAAATCTAACAGGGATCAAGCAAACAGCAAGGCATTATAGCAATAACTCTAGTGAATCCTCAGAGACACATTTCATATCTGACAGCTAAGAATAATTGAGCTGCATTTTGTCTGCATAAAACTCCATGAACCAAATTTGATTACCTTCTAAATAAGGATATAAATGCTTCTCTGTTTCATTTCATTTCTTCTCATGTTTAGTGCTTGCTTAGGGGCAAGCAAGGTTTAAGTTTGGTGTTGTGATGACAAGTCATCTTATGCTAGTTCTACAAGCATTTTTCATTTGTTTCACTAGGTTTTATGCACTTTCTTACACAATAAGTAAGTGGTTGGAGTGGATTTTCATGATTATTTTGAATCAACCAAACATCATTTATTTTACACAAAATCATAAGGTTTATGCTAGAATTAATTGATTTTATGAATGATGTAAAGACCTTGTGATTTTGGTGAAACTTTGATTGCTTGTTGGGTTGCTTGTAGGTGAAGAAATAAAGAAAAGAAGAATCAGGGAAGCATTGCGTGCAATTAGAGAACGCCACGCTCAAAGAGCAAACATGGCTAGCGTTCACTTCTAAAGTGAGTGTCAGGCTCACTTAGTTACCTTTTTCGTGGATTTTGAGCTTGGGAGGCAAGCTTGTGCCGTCCGTACGCAAGGTGCAACGCTCAATGAGTGAGTGTAGTGCTCAGTAAGGGAGCGCCAAGGAAGGGAATTGCGCACCAAAGAAGCACCAAAGAGCCATCACTCAATGAGTGAGCGTAGCGCTCATTAGGGAAGCGCTAATGAAGTAAAAAGGCGTACGAGGGATGCACGCTGAGGGAAACGAACGTAGCACTCACAAAGTGCATGGAGCGCTCTACTGGAGCAAGGATGCACCCTGAGCCAAGCCACCAAGCACCTCATATCCACTTCTTCAAAAACCCAAAAAGCCCAAGCTAATTGCTTGAGGACTGAAAATAGAAAGTGTATAAATAGGATCAAATTTGATTTGAGGGGGGGCCTTTACTTCACACTTCTCTTTTACTTTTCTTTCTCTCTTATAATTTTCTTTTTAGAATTTTAGAGTTTAAGATCAGATTTGGGTTTCCTTTTCTTCTGAGTTTAATTTTCTTTCTTCTTTAATTTTATCTTTTCTGTTTTGACAAGAGAGCAATTGAGCTCTAGGCTTTCTTTCTGTTTTTCTTACTTCACTGAATTTATCAATTTCTATTTAGGATTTTAGAATTAATCTAAGTTTTCTTGCTATTTTGAATTCATCTGCAATTTACCTCTTTTGCACTTTAAGATTTTGTCAATTTACCTTCTCCCTTTTATTTTCTTGCAATTTTACTTCTGTTAATCAAGTTTCACTCAAATCATCAAATATTCACTTAACTAAATTCATCACCATACTAAAGATGCTTAATCCATCAATCCCTGTGGGATCGACCTCACTCTTGTGAGTTATTACTACTTGATGCGACCCGGTACGCTTACTTGTGAGTTTGTGTGGAATCGTTTTTCCCTCATCAAATATCAAAATAACCCATCAACGCAAGAGATAACTCAAAGTACAACACTAATGGAAAATATAAGACGAAAAAAAGAAAATAAACATGAATGAATTAATCAAAATGCAACTAAGAAGAAATGGAAGAGAGTAATTAAATGCAACTAATAAGAGAAAAATTTAAACAAAAACAAATGAGGAGGAGGAGGAGTAAAACCTTGAGTAGAGGGAGAAGGCAAGGTAGAGTGCAAAAGAAGATAGGAGAAGAAAGAGGAGAAAAAGAAAAAAGAAGGAGAGAGTGTGGGACCACAGGAGGTGGTCGCCGGTGGTTGTGGGTGGAGACAAAGTGGTAGGAAGAAGGAAGAAGAAAGGAAGAAGGAATAGAAGAAGAAGATTAAAGAAAGAAGAGAGAACAGGGCGCACTGCTCATTAGCTGCGTCGGGGACGCGACGCGTGCGCGTCATCCACACGTACGCGTGGATGACTGAAAAAGAGTAGCGACGCACGAGCATCGCCCACGCGTGCACGTGGGTAGTAGAAATGGGAGAGGACACGTACGCGTTAGGTGGCGCGCATGCGTGGAAAAAGTTGTGCGCTGCGCATAGAAGTAGCACAGAACACGCACAACTCTCAGGATTTTGTACCAATAATTGGCTGCAGTGCAATCGACGGATACGCGTCGTCCACGCTTACGCGTGGATGGTGAGGATGGAAACCGACACGTAAGCGTCGCCCACGCTTATGCGTGGGTAGCAATCGTGCTCCTCGCACAGTTCTCGCATAATTTTTGCACAACTCTCGGGTTTTTGTACCAAGAGTTCGAAAACACGCTTACGCGTGGGGGCGCAGAAAAGGTCAGGGACACACGCGCATCACCCAAGCTTATGCGTGGATGCGCGAAACAGAGAGGGACGCGTAGGCATCAGACGACGCGTACGCGTGAGAGGGGTTGTGCGTTGAGCACACTTCCAGCACAATTCTCGCACGACTCTCGGGTTTTTGTACCAAGAGTTGCAGAAGTGCCATTGACGCTTACACGTGGATACCCCATTTTTTTCATAAATATGAAGAAGAGAGGCAATTTTAACATAATATTGGCAATCATTCAAGCTAGATAGTTCAAAAACACTCAAACTTTCATGCAATACTCAAAATGAAGTGTTTTCTTCAACATTATGAATTCAACCAAACCAAGATCAATGAAATCTTCATGATCATCTCAACAAAATCAAACAAAATCAAGCATACCTAGAAAAACTTACCACAATTAAACAATCATAACATCAAGCAAAGAGTCTAAGAAACTACATGCAAGAAATATACACAAGGAAGATCATACCATGGTGGGATGTCTCCCACCTAGCACTTTTCTTTAACGTCCTTAAGCTGGACGATCATGAGCTTAGATCTCTTCGCCTTCGGGTTCATCATCCAAAAGGAACACCTCAACCACTTTGTTGCTTTTCATCATCTCTCTATGATAAAGCTTCAGATGGTGACCATTAACTTTGAAGATTGTGGGGCTTGAAGGGTGACTCAAGTGAAAAACCCCATATGGCTCAGCCTTCTCCACTCTATAAGGTCCTTCCCTCCTTGATCTTAACTTTCCTGGCATTAACCTCAATCTTGAGTTGTAGAGGAGGATGAGATCCCCATCTCTAAACTCTCTTCTCTTGATATGCTTATCATGCACCACCTCCATCCTCTCTTTGTATAGCCTTGAATTCTCATAAGCTTCCAATCAAAGACACTCCAATTCGACCAACTGTAACTTCCTTTCGATCCCCCCCAATCCTGAGTTGCATTCTTTTATGGCCCAATAAGCCTTGTGCTCTACCTCTACTGAGAGATGGCAAGCCTTCCCATAGACTAACCAGAACGGGCTCATACCAATTGGTGTCTTATAAGCCGTCCGGTAAGCCCAAAGTGCATCTCCAAGCTTAGAACTCCAATACCTCCTATGAGGCTTCACAATCTTCTCCAATATGCACTTGATTTCCCGGTTGGAGACTTCGGCTTGGCCATTTGTTTGGGGATGGTAGGTCGTAGCCACCTTGTGAATGATGCCATACTTCTTCACCAACCCTGTCATTCTCTTGTGACAAAAATGAGAGCCTTGATCACTCACGATTGCTCGTGGTGATCCAAAGTGACAAATGATATTATTCCGAATAAAAGAAAGAACCACATTAGCATCATCGGTATGGGTGGGAATCGCTTCCACCCACTTGGAAACATAGTCAATAGCTAGCAAAACATATACAAAATCATTAGAGTTTGGAAAAGGACCCATGAATTCAATACCCCAAACATAAAAAATTTCACAAAACAACATGGTTTGTTGGGGTATCTCATCCCTCTTGGAAATATTTCCAAACCTTAGGCATTGTGGGCAAGAGTTACAAAAGAGAGAAGCATCCTTAAAGAGTGTAGGCCACCAAAATCCGCAGTCTAGGATCTTTCTAGCAGTTCTTTGAGGATCAAAATGGCCACCACCCTTAGAAGTGTTGCAAGCCTCCAAGATAGACCGAAATTCGGATTGTGGAATACACCTTCTAATTACTTGGTCGGCACCACATCTCCACAAATATGGGTCATCCCATATATAATATTTAGATTCAGTCTTAAGCTTATCCGTTTGATGTTTAGAGAAATTGGAGGAAAGGTGCGACCAACCAAGTAATTAGTGATAGGTGCATACCAAGGGGTCACCTCGGATATTGCTAGCAAGCTCTCAAGAAGGAATGCATCATTGATAGGAGTGGGGTCGCCCTTTGTATGCTCAAGGTGACTCAAGTGGTCCACCACTAAATTTTAGGAACCACTCATATCCTTGATTTCTAGATCAAACTCTTGCAAAAGCAACACCCATCGGATCAACCTTGGTTTTGACTCTTTCTTGGCTAATAAATATTTCAACACCGCATGGTCAGAGTACACTACCACTTTGGATCCAAGTAGATAGACCCGGTATTTATCCAAGGCAAAGACAATTGCTAACAATTCCTTCAGTGGTAGTATAATTATACTGGGCTCCATCTAAAGTTTTAGAGGCATAAGCAATCACATAGGGATTTTTACCTTCGCGTTGTGCTAGTGCCGCTCCTACCGTATAGTTAGATGCGTCACACATCATCTCGAACGGCCTACTCTAGTCAAAGAAATCTTCAGCTTGTCAAATGCCTCTATGCAATCTTCACTCAAATCAAATTCTACATCCTTTTGCAACAACCGGAGAGAGGTAGTGCAACCTTACTAAAGTCCTTGATGAAACGCTGGTAGAAACCTACGTGACCAAGAAAAGCACAGACTTCCCTCACGGAAGAGGGATAAGGTAAACCAGAAATGACATTAACCTTTGTCGAATCAACAGAAATACCATCATTAGAGAGGAAGTAACCTAAAACAATACCTTTTCTCACCATAAAGTGACATTTTTCAAAGTTAAGCACAAGGTTTGATTTATTACACCTCTCTAATACTTTTGCAAGATTATCCAAGCAAAGTTCAAAGGAGTCCCCATAAACACTAAAATCATCCATGAACACCTCCATACAATGCTCAAAAAGATTCGCAAATATGTTCATCAT
This sequence comes from Arachis duranensis, assembly GCF_000817695.3. Classification (NCBI taxonomy): domain Eukaryota; kingdom Viridiplantae; phylum Streptophyta; class Magnoliopsida; order Fabales; family Fabaceae; genus Arachis; species Arachis duranensis. The sequence goes on along the minus strand of NC_029780.3, from coordinate 73,673,269 downwards.
ACACCTTTGGAACGTAGTCGGTACGTTGCACAAGCCAAAGGGCATTATTTTGTAGGCATATGTTTTAAAGGGGCATGTGAACATAGTTTTCTCTTGATCTTCCGAAGCAATATGGATTTGGAAGTAACTAGAATAGCCATCTAAAAAATAGTAATGAGATTTACCGGACAAACGATCAAGCATTTGAACGATGAATGGTAATGGATAGTGGTCCTTCCTAGTAGCCAAGTTCAAGCGCCTATAATTGATACAAACCCTCCATGAGTTTTGTACCCTTGTGGCCACAAGCTCCCCACTCTCATTCTTGATTGTAGTAACACCGGTCTTCTTTAGAACCACTTGCACGGGGCTCACCCACTTACTATCCAAAATTGGATAGATAATGTCGGCCTCTAGCAATCGGGTGACCTCCTTCTTCACAACCTCTAGAATAGTGGGATTCAAACGCCTTTGAGGTTGTCGAATAGACTTGGCTCCTTCTTTGAAAAAAATGCGGTGTTCACAAATTTGAGGGCTTATGCCAACTATGTCCGCCAAGCTCCACCCAATAGCCTTTTAGTTTCTCCTCAAGATATGAAGCAATTTCTCCTCTTGTTGGGAGGTAAGCTCCTTTGCAATAATCACCGGGAGCTTTTGATTCACTTCAAGATAGGCATATTTTAGGTGGGGTGAAAGTGGTTTCTTGCATTATTTTGGTGCTTCTTGATATGCCATTTTCTCTTATTGTTTCCTCCTCTACATGTTGTAGCTACCATGTAGTAGAGAACCATCCTCCTACTTGGCATTAACCCCCGCCTATGTTCTATTTGCTTTGATATCTTTGTCATAGGCTTAATATTCCTTTCCTTTTCTATCCTTTTAGGTTGGCCACCAAGGAGGGAGAAAGGAAAAGCTTTTAAATAGGGTAACAAACAATTCATCTACACAACCGTTTGAGGAACTCATCAATTGTAGCAACCCGTCCACCCTGCTCTTCTTTGCATGCACCGAGGACGGTGCAATCTTCATGTGGGGGAGGTCGTCGACCGATCTCCGTGGGTAACAATTTCCTTGTCCAACACCAATTGTTAGTTTTCTTTGTTAGATTAGTTATTGCATTGCATGATAGGTTGCATGTTAGTTAGAATTTGAACATATTTTTACCACTTCTTTTTTTGTTAGGACTACTTGGTTAGGGTGATGATTTCTTCCCCAAGAAACCATTTTAGGGCAACCTACCAGTTTGAAAAAAAAAATTGTTGAACTTGCTTGAAAGAATGTATTTTGGAACATGGTTTTTGAGCTAAGAACACACAAGCATGTGAGTTTTGAGCCTAATTGCGTGGTTACATCTTATAACCACTTATTTTTCGTTTCATTAGCTCACTTACCCAAATAGCCTACCTTTTATCTTCCTTTGTTAGCCAAATTTGAGCCTACGATTAACCCACTTGGTTCTTTAATTTAGCACATTACAAGCCTTAAAGCGGAAAACAATAAATGTCCTTATTTGGATCTTTGATTAGCTTAGGCTAGTGTGTGTGAGTATCATTCAAGTGTGGGAACCTTGGGACATTGGGTGAATAAAAGGGTAGTTTTTGTATTATTATTGGAAATATTGGGAATTGGGTACATACTCATGTATTGATCAAATGTAAAACCTTATGCATTAAGGTTCTTGTATATAGAAAGAAAAAAATGAGAAAAACAAAAGAAAAAAGAAAAGAAAAATAATATGGAAAAGGAAAAGAAAAAAATAGAAAAAAGAAAGAAAAAGAAGAAAAAGAAAGAAATAAAAATGGGACAAAATGTCCCAAAGCAAAGTGTAGCTCAATAAAATCAATGCATGAGTGTTGTGAAATGAAAAGGGATACATGAGTATGTGAAAAAGTGAAAAATGGGTAGTTAGGTTAGAACTTAATTGTATAGGATGTCATAGGTTAGGTGGGAAGTTTAAGCTATCAAGGATTCAAACTTCAAGCTCACTTGACCAAATATGCATCCTACCTTAACCCTAGCCTCATTACAACCTAAAGAAAAGACCTCATGATAATTGTATGCATGCATTGAATAATTGTTGATTGTTAGATGAAAAACAAATCTTGGAAAGCATGATTAGGGGAGAATTGAGTGAATCAACCCCAAACACCGAGCGACTAGAGTGCAAACACTTTCGGTGAGGGTTCGATGCTCAACTCCTTGATTCCCGGCTTTCATGAGCGTTCTTCTTGCAAGTCTATGTGAACTTCATGTTTATACTTCAATTGGTAGGACTCATGAATCGTTATATGATCTTGGCCCTACTTGTGCATGTATGACTTGGAGGAATGATTTATTTTTAACCAAGTAGGTAAAACCATTTTGCATTTAGTTGCATCCATTTAGATAATTGCATATAGTTTAGGTTGCATATAGTTTATTTACATTGAATAAATGTTGATACCCTTTGTTTCTCTCTTGGCTTAAGCATGGGGACATGCTTGGTTTAAGTGTGGGGAGGTTGATAAACCCCATTTGTAAGGTTTATCTTGTGCTTGATTTAAGGGATTTTATAACCTTTTACCCACATTTATTCAATGAAATAGCATGGTATTGTATATTCTCCTTTAATTGTGCTTAAGAGTGAAAACATGCTTTTTAGGACTCAAAATAGATAAATTTAATTCACCTTGATTCTATTAGATGCCTTGATATATTTGTTAAGTGATTTCAGATTTTGGAGGCAAAGATTGGATCAAGGGAATGAAGAAAAAGCATGTAAAGTTGGAGAACTCATGAAGAAATGATAGAACCGGAAAGCTGTCAAGCCTGACCTCTTGGCACATAAACGACCATAACTTGAGCTACAAAGGTCCAAATGATGTGGTTCTAGTTGGGTTGGAAAGCTAACATCTGGGGCTTCGAAACGATATAAGATTTGTCATAGTTACATCGCGCATAGGGGCGCGCACGTGCACAGTACGCGGATGCGCCGATGGTGGCACATGACCCACTTAATGCAATACGTGGCCAGCGATTTTAGAAGCCTTGTGGGCCCAATCCAACTCATTTCTGATGCTATTTAAGCCAAGGATTGAAGAGGAATCAATAGACTTTTGATCATTAGTTTAGTTTAGCTTAGTTTTGGAGGGAAAGTTAGTTTCTAGAGAGATAAGCTCTCACTTCTCTCTAGGATTAGGATTAGGATTAGGTTTAGTTCTTAGATCTAGATTTTAATTCATCTTCTTTTACTTCTACTTCTCAATTCCTTGTTGTTACATTCATTCTTCTTCCATTCTTTTGTTATAATTTCCTTTATGTTGTTCTTATACTTTGTTGTAGATCTACTATTGTTCCTTCCATTTTCTTTCAATTCAATAAGAGGTAATTCATAATAATTGTTCTTCTTTGCTTTTCTATTGTTGATCTCTTGCCTTTGTAGTTAGATCTCTCTTTAATTCTTGCAATTTATGTTGTTTAATTTTATTGCCTTTTATGTGTTTGTTGAAATGCCTCTTCTAGATATAGTATAGATTTTGTTCCTCTTGGCCTAGGTAGAGTAATTAGTGACACTTGAGTTATCTAATTCCTTTGTTGATTGGTAATTGGAGAGATTGCTAATTGGTTTGGAGTACACTAAAGCTAGTCTTTCCTTAGGAGTTGGCTAGGACTTGTGGCTCAAGTCAATTCATCCACTTGACTTTCCTTTATTTAGTAAGGGTTAACTAAGTAAAAACAACAACCTTTTTGATACTACACCTAAGAGATCCCAACAAGGATAGAACTTCAAATTAATCACTCCCCCAGTCAAGGCTTCTTTTTATTTGGACTACGAGAACGACCCGAGGTTTGAATACTTCGGTTTATAAAATTAGGGATTTGTTACTTGTGACAAACAATCTTTTGTATGAAAGGATTATTGCTTGGTTTAGAAACTATACTTTACAACGAGATTTCATTAGTGAATTTCTAAGCCGTCAAAAATCCAATCATCAGTTTCAAATCCACATTTTGCTCATGACGCGGCACTTGATCATCCGGCAACACCAGAGGTGGTAAAGTGTCCTCTTCAAATTTATGGGAGCTTTCCACACTTGGATCTTGAATCTTACTCTTCTCGTCAAAACCATTATGGTGGACTTCAGCCACAACATTATCAATCATATCACACCGAAAAATAGAATGGTCCTCTGGTGGATGTCTCATGGCTTCATCAAGATTAAAACTCACTGCTCTTTCATCAGTTTCAAAAGAATAGGTACCCGAAAAAGCATCCAATTTAAACCGAGATGTCTTTAAGAACGGCCTCCCAAGATAGATGATGTTCTTTCGGCGTCACTAGGGGACATCTCAAGAATATGAAAATCAATCGGGAAGACCAACCCCTTTATACTCACTAGAACATCTTCCGCAATGCCAACCACAGATATTATACTTTTATTCGCCATAACAAAATGGGTTGCCAACCGTTTCAACGGTGGAAGCTTCAATGAATTATAAACAGATAAAGGCATAATACTAACACAAGCACCTAGATCACACATGCAATCAGCAAATTGTACACCATCTATAGTGCAAGTGACCAGACAAGGACCGGGATCACCATATTTCTCTGGTATAGTACCCATCAAAGCAGAAATTGAGCTTCCCAATGGAATAGTTTCTAAATCATGAGTCCTTTCCTTGTTCATGCACAAATCCTTTAGAAACTTAGCATACTCAAGGACTTGGCGAATAGCATCAAAAAGGGGAATAGTTACCTCAACCTTTTTGAATATCTCCACCATCTTGGGATCTAGCTCCACTTGCTTCTTGGTCTTCCATGCCAACGTAGGAAATGGAATTGGAGTAGCTTCTTCCAAGACATTTCCTTCCTTAGAAACTCCATCCCTTGGTTGAGCCACCTCTTCTTCAACTACCTCATGTACCTCATCCTCCTTTTCGATTTCTTCTACCTCAACAACATCCTCATCTTGGGAGACTTCCCTTGGGTTTGGTTCCTCAGGGATCCTCTCTAGTAATTTAGTGTCGGACCTCAAGGTGATGGCATTGATGCCACCCTTGGGGTTGGGTAAAGGTTGAGAGGGTAGTGCACTAGAACTTGAAGGTTGAGTAGTGGAGGTAGAGGGTGATTCCATATGGGATAGAAGAGCTTGGATGGTAGAGGTAAGACCATTGATGCTAGAGTTAAGTGAAGCTTGAAACTCTTTTTGTCCTTGAAGAATAGAACGGAGTGTTTCATCTTGGTTAGAGGAAGAGGAAGGGTAGGTAATTTGGGGGACTTGTGTTGGTTGAGTTGAGGTGCTTGCCTTTGGTGAGGTGGTTGGTAGGGTTTTCCTTAGTTTTGTTATTGGCATGGAGGGTTTTGTTGATACCGGTTTTGTTGGTGGTTATTATTCCACCTTTGATTCCCACCATTGTCTCTACCTCCTTGATTGTAGTTGTCCCTCCATCCTTGGTTGGGATTGTCTTACCAACCTTGATTGTAGTTACCCCTTTGATTATAGTTGCTTCCTTGTTGATGATACCCTTGATTTGGACGGTTGTAATAGGCATTCGTACCCGCTAAGGTATTGTCCTCTTGGAGACTTGGGCATTCATCGGTATAATGAGAGTAACAAGAGTAAATTCCGCACACTCTTTGAGGGACCAACTGTTGACATTGTTGTTGTTGAGGAGGTGGAGGTTGTTGTTGATTGAGTTGGAGTTGCTTCAGAATATTGGTCATCTCTCCCAAGGTCTTGGTAAGGGTGGTGGTCTCACCACTAGAAGAAACTTCATTTATGGCTCTTGGATGATTGTTTCTTTGTCTAGCATGTTGGGTGGACTCGGCCAAATCGGTGATAAGTTGCCATGCCTCCTCCGCCGTTCTATACTTTGTCAAGGAACCATTACTTAAAGCATCCAAAAGGATCTTGTCTTGAGGTTTCATTCCTTAGCAAAAGTAGGTACTCAACACTAGAGTGTCAATCATAAGGTGAGGGCATCAGTCAACAGTCTCATCGGGTAAAGTGTAGAACCACTCTTTAGCTCTCCCTTCAAGAGAGAATGGGAAAGCAAATAACCAAATGGCAACCTCATCGGAGCCCTCCCGCCTCCTTAAGAGTGACTCTCCTTGGAGCGGCCATAGTGTCGGTACCTAATTCAGTGGAAGAGGTATTAGTAGTATCAATGGAAGAGTAGATGGTTCCTTCCTCAAATGATGCTTCAGATTCAACCTCGGATAAGGTTGGTGAATTGGTAGCAACCCTTTCACCACCCCCAAAGGCTAACCGGCACCGAGCTTGCCTAATATGGAGTAAAGTTCTTTCAATCTCAGGGTCAAATGTAGCTAAGCTCGGATCCGGTAATGAACGCGTCATTCAATGAAAGAAGTATAGAGCTCATGACAACAAAATGCACTAAACAAAGATTAATCCTAACTAACAATTGAACTAGCAAACAGTCAAGGAAAATGCAAGTATCCACATATCAACATATTTACATTAACCAATAACATAGCACACATATGCAAACTCCCTGGCAACGGTGCCAAAATTTGATGTGAGATATTTTGTCCGTCTAGAATTTATCAATAAATTCTGTTGCAAGTATAGTCTAAACCAACAAGATACCCCGCACTAAATTTAGAAAATGTGTCACCACAATTCAAAATCAATAACCGAGAGTTGAATCCCGGGTTGTTCTCCCTAGGAGTTTCCCTAAGATGCACGTCATTGGTTAGGAGTTCTCTTGGTATTTTGATGTTGAATACAAGAAAAGTAAATGAATATGAATTGGAACAATGAGCAACTAACAATTGGACTAAGAGAACCAAGAAAATAAACTAATAGAGGTGAATAACAATCAATCAATGTAAAATCCTTGGCTAGGGGTGAGAATTGGAATTCATATCATTATAGCCTCCATTAATTGTGATAAGAATTGGCTATTGCTCCACTTAGTTAACCTCTAACTATAAAGGAAAGTCAAGTAGAGATAATCCTAAGGAAAGACTAGCTTTAGTGGCATACAAATCAACTAGCAATTTCTAATTAATAATAAGCAAAAGACATTGACAATTCAAGTGTCTCCAATTATCCAACCCCCAAGCCAAGTGTAAAAATCTACTCCATAATTATAGTTGACATTTTCTTAAACACTTGGTAAGCAAAATGGAAAGACATTATAAAAGTGAGAAGAAAATTCAAATCAAAATTATCTACTACAAACAACTAACAATAATCAAGCAATTAATAACAATGAACATGAAATTCCTCAATGCATTAATAGAAATCAATGTAAACAAAATCCAAATCCAAGATCCAAATTAACTAGAATAAGAAGAACATTAAATGAGAGTAGGAGAATTAGATCTACAAATTAAGGCAATATAAAATTGAATTCAAAACAGACCTAACCAAAGGATCTAAGTGAAATTGAAATTGAGAAAGCCAAAACCTAGAGAGAAGTGAGATTTTCTCTCTCTAGAAACCAAAAACTTCCAAAGTAGCTAATAATGTTTAATGTGTGAATCCCCCGTTTACCCCCTCAATTCCTAGGTCTTTTCCATGCAGAATCCCTTTGGATTTGGGCCTGGAGCTCCTTAGAAAATGCCAGCCACGATTTCCTTAATGATGTCACGTGCTGAGCGTCACGCGTGCGCGTCACTGAGTTTTGCAAGCCACGCGTACGCATCAAGCACGCATACGAGTCGGTGGGATTTTTGCTCAGCCACACGAATGCATCAACTTTTGCGCGCCACTCCTAAACCATGCTCCCACGCGTGCGCGTCATAGCCAAATCTCCAAAGCTCCATTCTTTATGTTCCTTCCACTTGTGCATGCTTCCTTTCTCTCTTCTAGACCATTCTTGCCCTATAAACTCTGAAATCACTTAACAAACATATCACGGCATCAAATGGTAATAGAAGAGGATTAAAATATAGCATATTTAAGGCCAAAAAAGTATGTTTTCAACCATGAAGAAAAATTAGGAAGGAGACACAAAACTATGCATTTTATATGAATAAGTGTGAAAGAATATTGATAAAACCCTCCAAATTCTATAAAAGATAAACCCTAAAATTGGGGTTTATCAAAGGTTCCACACATATAATATATAAGGTCCTGGGAATGCCAGAGGCAATCCTAGAACGCCAACACTCAATTATAAAACTTAAATTCTAAACACAAGCCATAAAAAGGGTAAGTGTTCTTAGGAATTCTAAACTTTTTTTCTTAAACCTAGCGTTATCACCAAACTGGTCTACCTTTCCTCCATTCATCCATCACCATTGATTAGCAGAGACAGACAGCCAAACAATTTCACGCACAAGTAGAAAACATGTAGTGCAGGTAGCAAATATAACAATTAGCGTAATATATTTTCAGTTAGGCAATCCCAAGAAATGCAAAGTAGACAAAAGAAACAGAATGCACATTATGTATGCCTCTCCTATGGCTGATGAGGTTCATCTGTCGGTTATCAAGCCAACCCGACAAGTCCGAAAATCCATGGACTATCCCTTATCGCGCACCTCCACGAGTCTATCAATAGCTTTTTCTTATTTCATTCATATATTCATGCATTCATATATAACTTACTCAATGGGGGATATCCATTCCCAGGAATTTATACGTGCCCAGTCACCCTTAAGACGTAGGGTCAACCAAGTCATAACTCAGATAATAATAAATTCATAACTCAGATAATAATAAATTCATAAGCCACATAAAATTTATAACATTCATATCCATTCCATAATCATTCATCATAGCCAAGTCATCATAAATTCTTCCATCATTCACATCACTCTCCAATAAATCATCATGTTTACCCATTTCGTCATCCCCAAGTTACCTCAATTTCCTAGCTTCAACTAATTACTAAGCTCACTAATAAGATATAGGGTTAAAAGGATAGAAATAGAGGTTTAAAGTTTCGAAACCATGTTTGAATCACAAAAATATAGGTGCTAAAAAAATAGAGTGTGTGCGAACGCACACAAGTGTGCGTGCGCACAATTTGTGAAAGGCACAGCGTGTGCACGAATGCGTGCGTGCGCCTCACATACCATGGCGTGCGTATGCACGTTTTCTGTAAAATGCAAAGTTTGCGTATGCACAAATGAAATTATTGCTACTACTGAATGCACGCACATCAGTGTGCGTATGCACACAAACCAGAAATTCTGATCCTATTGTACTTAAAATTTTCAATTTTTGCATAAGATTTTTGGCATCCATAACTTTCTCTACAGAATTCGGTTTTCCGCAACATTTATATAGTTCTCAAGCTTATAAAACCCTCTTTGTTTTGAAAGAAATCTCATCTTCATCCAAAATTTGAGGTTCGAGTTATGGACTACCAAAGTTCGTAAAAATGAAGTTTTCGTTCAAAATCTCAAACCTCCATTTTCTTTAAAATTCAACTTACCATCTTTATATCCATCAACGCAACCTATCTATATCAATACCACAACAACCAGCATAATAAACCATACCTCAAATTAATAATAACGTACACACTTCCCAAATGCATCAACCAAAATTATAACTCACCAATTCTAGGCTCATATGCTCATGTACTCAAGTCATTAGTTATCAATTCATCAAATCACCAACTAGTCAACAAGCACCAAAATCAACACAACATCACTTTATCATTACCACAATAATCCTTCCATAACTACCATAACCCAATTTCACAATATCATATATCAACCTTGCAAGTATATCAATAAACTTGTCATCCACCTATCTGAGACATTCATATATTCTTTCAACAAGTTCATAGTCATAAATTCATCAATTCACATCCTGTTATCATCATCCACAACAATAACCCAATACACAACTCATAGTACAATTCAACAACAAGGATACTAAACATTAAACATTCCTTTACATTCCAACTTATCCTAGGGTCGTCTAGCCTAAGTTTTCACAGAGCATTATATATTAAATACGCAAAACCTAAACCATACCTTGGCCGATTTCCACATCTGGTCCAAGGAAACACTTAAGCCACACACACAGCTCCACAATTCACAAAATCACCAAGAATTGATGATGACATGTCAACATGTCATGTTTTTCTATGCTCTTTCATACAAGAAATTGATGATTTGTGCTTAAATATTGAATGCTTTTGTGCTTAAATGGTATATTTCCTTGATCTTTTAATTTTATAAATCTTGTAGGAAATAAGAAGAAAAAGAAGCAAAGAAGCACAAAATAAGCCAAAAAGGAGAAAAAAAAGAGCTTTGGAGCACACTTTGAAGTTGGAGCACACTTTGGAGCTTTAGGCCACGCTTTTAAAAGCGTGACCCATGACCAAATCAAAGAAGAAAGCAACCAGCACACACAATGCTGCGCTCTTGCCAAGAGCGGAGCATTATCGTGATGCAAAGTGAGGTTGGAAGCAAATTTTCGCTAAGTTAAATTTGGGGCGCTTACAGCATGACCATGCCCCCTTCAAAGGGCTATAACTTGAGCTAAAGATGTCCGATTGATGTGCTTTTAGTTGCATTAGAAAGCTAACATTCAGAGCTTTCCAACGATATATAGCAATTCATATTTGGCGTACAATTGAGGCATGAGTGAAAGGCATATTTAAGGGCCAAAAACAAGCAAAAATAAACCAAAGTGCTTCCATCAATGCTCGAAGAGGGAGACACAAGGAAACCAAGGAAGTAGCACTCTCTTGGAGAGCACAGCACTCTCTTGGAGAGCATTGTCATGCTCTCTCCCAAAAGAAATTCAAGGAAAATGGCCAGCAAGTGCATTCCCAATGGTTCGAACTTGGAAGCCCACAAAAGACAAGGAGGATGCTGCGCTCTTGCCAAGAGCTGAGCGCTATTTTCCCCCCTTGTCAATCAAAGGGCCAAGGAAACAAGCACCAATGCTGCGCTCTCCTCATGAGCCGAGCATTGCCTTGGGAGTGTCACCCATGGGCCAAAATTCAACCAAAAATCCATTTAAATTCAATTCCTCACCAATTTAACCAAGGCCACTCTTCTTCAAATCCAAAGCAAGCTAAGCCCATTATCATCACCCAAAGGCACAAGGAACAATTAGTTTAGGAATTTATTTTAATTGTAATTTTTCACTATCACTTTGTAAAGCCTATATAAGGCATCATTTTTATCTTTGTTAGAGAAGCTCCATTAGGGAAGGCTGACTCCACTAGGGAGCATTATAAGTAGTAGTAGAGAGCTCTCTCTTTAGTTTTTCTTTTCTGAGTTTGAATTTTGGATCAAGAATTGAAGGAATTCTATTTCACTTGATCTGAAATCTCATGTTCTTCTTCTGCATAATTTCAGAAAATTGAGAATTGAATCTGAGTTTTCATTTATTGCTTTTATCTTCTTTTTCTTCTGCAAATTATTCTCTGATTTGATCAAGGAAGGGCTTGAGATCTAGACTTGTTCTCTAGTCTCGTTGATTCCCTGATGATCTTCATTTGTCTCTTTAAACTTCAAAATTGAGTGGAATTACATTCTGTGTTGCTTCTTCAAGCATTTCTGTTTACTGCTGCATCTGATGTCATATTCAGGTTCTCGGATTGATTACTTTCTGTTCTCATTATTCCCAATTTACTTTCCTGCACTTTATTCATCTGCACTTTACATTTGAGCCACTGTGATCTGAATTTACTTTTCATGCAATTTTAATTTCCCTACTATGGTTCTAAGCTTTGATCTACTGTTTTCATTTAAATTTCCTACACCCAATTCCCTTTACATTTGATGCAATTTACATTTCTTGTCATTTAAGTTTCTGCAATTTACATTGCTTGCTCTTTAAGATTCTGTCCATTTTACTTTCTGCACTTTAATTTTTCTTGTCATTTACTTTCTATTAATCAACTTCACACAATTCACTCAATGTTAGCTTGACTAAACTAATCACCCACTAAAAAGTTGCTTGATCGATCAATCCCTGTGGGATCGACCTCACTCTTGTGAGTTATTACTACTTGATGCGACCCGGTACACTTGCCGGTTAGTTATGTGTGTTGGAAATTCATTTTTCCACAAAACACCATCAATTGACACCAATCCAAGGCCTCCAATGTCCACAATTTCAAGTTCCAATTACATACACACCACCTAATACAAATATACAACACATATATACCCAAACTCAATATCTATTGCATAAATTCAGAAATTAGATAGAGTTCTGGTTTCCTCACCTTACCCAAGCTTTGTATAAGCAAGAGTGAACGTTTTTCTCAAGCTAATTGGATCCTAATACATCAAAAAGTAAAGAAATTCATCACCACTATATAATTTTTAAAAAATTGGGGGGAAAGAGAGGCTTGAATGTTAGAGTAACTTACTGGTACACGAAATCGTGATACACAACTTCGTGCAACTGACTAGCAAGTGCACTAGGTCATCCAAGTAATACCTTACGTGAGTAAGGGTCGATCCCACAGAGATTATCGGCTTGAAGCAAGCTATGGTCACCTTGTAAATCTCAGTCAGGAAAATTAAATTGGTTATGAGGTTTTGATAATTAAAATGTAATTAAAACATAAAATAAGATAGAAATACTTATGTAATTCATTGGTGGAAATTTCAGATAAGCGTACGGAGATACCTTGTCGCTTCTGAACCTCTGCTTTTCTACTGCCTTCTTCCAACCATGCATTACCTCCTTCCATGGCAAGTTGTATGATCCTCTCGGATGAAAATAAATCCATCTGCACTGTCACTATAGGGATAATCATCTGTCGGTTCCCGCTAGCGTCGAAATAGGACCATTGTCCTTTTGCGCACTGTCACTTGTGCCCAACATTTGCAGGTTTGAAGCTCGTCACAGTCATCTCTTCCCAGATCCTACTCGGAATACCACAGACAAGGTTTAGACTTTTCGAATCCCAGGAATGCTGCCCATTGATTCTAGCTTATACCACGAAGATACTAATCTCATGGACTCGGTCCCCTGTATTAGATATCCCAGAGAGTATACTCCAGCTGGCATCCAATGACTACGTTGAACATCATGTTGACCGCTTCTGTGGTTGTCAAGCACGAGGATCTTGGCTAAGCGAGTAACAAAGATTGGGTGATTATCACGAGTCACCCCTTCATTATGACTTAAGTGAATTAAGAACAAGAGTATATCTTGGAGAAAAAATAGGTGTGAATTGAAGGAAAAACAATAGTACTTGCATTAATTCATGAGGAACAACAAAGCTCCACACCTTAATCTATGGGGTGTAGAAACTCCACCGTTGAAAATACGTAAGAACAAGGTCTAGACATGGCCGAATGGCCATGCCTCCTAAATAACATGAAACAATTGAAAAAAGGTTCAAAGATTTGATCCCAAGATCAAAGATGATCAAAAGATCACAGATGATCAAAAAGATGATCAAAGGATGAAAATAAAATAGTAAAAGGTCCTATTTATAGAGAATTAGCAACCTAGGGGTTATAGAAATGAGTAAATGATGCAGAAATCCACTTCCGGGGCCCACTTGGTGTGTGCTTGGGCTGAGCATTGAAGCTTTCACGTGCATAGGCTTTTCTTGGAGTTAAACGCCAGCTTTGATGCCAGTTTGGGCATTTAAATCCAATTCTGGTGCTAGTTTGGGCGTTTTACGCCAGAATTTTTATGCTGAATTGGAACGCCAGTTTGGGCCATCAAATCTCGGAAAAAGTATGCACTATTATACATTGCTGAAAATCCCAAGATGTCGTCTTTTCAGAGCAATTGAGATCGTGCCAATTGGGCTTCTGTAGCTCCAGAAAATCCACTTCGAGTGCAGAGAGGTCAGAATCCAACAGCAACTGTAGTCCTTTTTCAGCCTCTGAATAAGATTTTTGCTCATGTGCCTCAATTTCAGCCAAAAAATATCTGAAATCACAGAAAAACACACAATCTCATAGTAAAGTCCAGAAATATGATTTTTGCATAAAAACTAATAATTATATACTAAAAACTAAATAAATCATATTAAAAACTACCTAAAAACAATGCCAAAAGTGTATAAATTATCCGCTCATCACAACACCAAACTTAAATTGTTGCTTGTCCCAAGCAACTAAAAATAAAATAGAATAAAAAAAGAGAATATACAATGAATCCCACAATATCAATGAAACTTAGTCCCAATTAGATGAGCGGGGCTAGTGGCTTTTTGCTTCTGAACAGTTTTGGCATCTCACTTTATCCTTTGAAATTCAGAATGATTGGCATCTATAGGAACTCAGAATTTTAGATAGTGTTATTGATTCTCCTAGTTCAGTACGTTGATTCTTGAACACAGCTACTTTATGAGTCTTGGTCGTGACCCTAAGAACTTTGCTTTCCAGTATTACCACCGGATATATAAATGCCACAGACACAAAACTGGGTGTACCTTTTCAGATTGTGACTCAGCTTTGCTAAAGTTCTCAGTTAGAGGTGTCCAGAGTTCTTAAGCACACTTTTTCTGCTTTGGATCACGACTTTAACCACTCAGTCTCAAGTTTTTCACTTGGACCTTCATGACACAAGCACATGGTTAGGGACAGCTTGATTTAGCCGCTTAGGCCAGGATTTTATTCCTTTGGGCCCTCCTATCTATTAATGCTCAAAGCCTTGGATCTTCTTTACCCTTGCCTTTTGGTTTAAAGGGCTATTGGCTTTTTCTTCTTGCTTTTTCTTTTTCTTCTCTCTCTTTTTTTTCACTGCTTTTTCTTGCTTCAAGAATCAATTTCATGATTTTTCAGATTATCAACAACATTTCTCTTTGTTCATCATTCTTTCAAGAGCCAACAATTTTAACATTCATAAACTTCACTATCAAAAATATGCACTGTTCAAGCATTCATTCAGAAAAACAAAATGTATTGCCACCACATCAAAATAATTAAACTAATTTCAATACAAAATTTGAAATTCAAGTACTTCTTGTTCTTTTGTAATTAGGCACATTTTTCATTTAAGAAAGGTGAAGGATTCATGGAATTATTCCTAGCTTCAAGGCATAGACACTAGACACTAATGATCATGTAATGGAGACACAAACATGGATAACACATAAAGCATAAAAATTGAAAAACAGAAAAATAAGAACAAGGAAATTAAAGAACGGGTCCACCTTAGTGATGGCGGCTAGTTCTTCCTCTTGAAGATCCAATGGAACACCTGAGCTCCTCAATGTCTCTTCCTTGCCTTTGTTGCTCTTCCCTCATGACCATTTGATCCTCTCTAATTTCATGGATAATGATGGAGTGCTCTTGGTGATCCATCCATAGTTGCTCCATATTTGAACTCAAATCTCCCAAAGAGATGTTGAGTTGCTCCCAATAGTTGTGTGGAGGAAAATACATTCCTTGAGGCATCTCAGGGATTTCATGATGAGGGACTTCCTCATGCTCTTGTTGAGGTCCATGTGTGGGATCTCTTATTTGCTCCATCCTCTTTTTAGTGATGGGCTTGTCCTTTTCAATGAGGATGTCTTCCTCTATGACAATTCCAGCTAGATTTCATAGGTGACAGATGAGATGAGGGAAGGCTAACCTTGCTAAAGTGGAAGGTTTATCAGTAACCTTGTATAGTTCTAGAGGTATGATCTCATGAATTTCTACTTTCTCTCCAATCATGATACTATGGATCATGATAGCCCGATCCACAGTCACTTCGGACCAGTTGCTAGTACAAATGATTGAGTGTTGGATAAATTCCAACCATCCTCTAGCCATGGGTGTGAGGTCATGCCTTCTCAATTGAACCGGCTTGCCTTTGGAGTCTCTTTTCCACTGAGCTCCTTCCACACATATGTCCATGAGGACTTGATCCAACCATTGATCAAAGTTGACCCTTCTAGTGTAGGGGCGTGCATCTCCTTGCATCATTGGCAAGTTGAATGCCAGCCTTACATTTTCTGAACTGAAATCTAAGTATTTTCCCGAACCATTGCAAGCCAATTCTTTGGGTTCGGGTTCACACTTTAATCATGGTTCTTAGTGAACCATGCATTAGCATAGAACTCTTGAACCATTAAGATTCGGACTTGTTGAATGGGGTTCGTGAAAACTTCCCAACCTCTTCTTCGAATCTCATGTCGGATCTCTGGATACTCATTCCTTTTGAGCATGAAAGGAACCTCAGGGATCACCTTCTTCTTGGCTACAACTTCATAGAAGTGGTCTTGATAAACCTTTGAGATGGATCTCTCCATCTCCCATGACTTGGAGGTGGAAGCTTTTACCTTCTCTTTCCTCTTTCTAAAGGTTTCTCTGGCCTTAGGTGCCATAAATGGTTATGGAAAAACAAAAAGCAATGCTTTTTCCACACCAAACTTAAAATGTTTGCTCGTCCTCAAGCAAAAAAAGAAAGAAGGGACGGAGAAGAAAAAGAAATAGAGGAGAAAGAGGGTGAAGAAAGGTTCGGACAAGGAAGGGAAAATTGTATATAATGTGTGAAAATGAAGGAATGATGAGGGGTTTATATAGGAGTGGAAAAGAGGGGTGCCCGTGTGTAAGGGTTGGGTTTGGGAGGGAAAGTTTTTGAATTTTGAATGGTGGGGTAGGTGGGGTATTTGGCAAAGAGTGGATGGAGGTGATTAGTGAAGGGTATTGGGAAAGAGAAATGGAGGTGATTAGTGAGGGGTATTTGGGGAAGGGTGTTATTGGAATGTGTGAAAAAGAGAGAGAGTGAGTTGAGGTAGGTGGGGATCCTATGGGGTCCACAGATCCTAAGGTGTCAATGATTTTTCATCCCTGCACCATTCTTGGTGTGTAAACGCCCTCTGAGTGCTGATCCTAGCATTAAACGCCAGATTGCTGCCCATTTCTGGCATTTAACACCAGCTTTTCTTCTCTTTCTGGCATTGAATACCAGTTTGGTGCCCTTTTCTAGCGTTAAACACCCAGAAAGGTGCCAGACTGGGCGTTTAACGCCCACTCTACTACCCTTACTGGCGTTTAAATGCCAGTAAGCTCCTCCTCCAGGGTGTGCTATTTTTAATGCTGTTTTTGAGTTTGCTTTGATTTTTGCAGTTATTTTTATGACTTCACGTGATCATCAACCTAAAGAAAACATAAAATAATAATGGAAATTAAACATAGATAAATAAAAATTGGGTTACCTCCCAATAAGCGCTTCTTTAATGTCAATAACTTGACAGTGAGCTCTCATGGAGCTTCATAGATATTCAGAGCATGGTTGGGGCCTCCCAACACCAAACCTAGAGTTTGAATGTGGGGGCCATATTTAACTCTGTATTGAGAGAAGCTTTTCATGCTTCTTCTCCATGTGTACAGAAGGAGATCCTTGAGCCTTAAACACAAGGTAGTCCTCATTCACTTGAATGACCAACTCTCATCTGTCAACATCAATCACAGCTTTTGCTGTGGCTAGGAAGGGTCTACCAAGGATGATGGATTCATTCTCATCCTTCCCAGTGTCTAGGATTATGAAGTCAGCAGGGATGTAAAGGCCTTCAACCTTTACCAAGACATCCTCTACAAGTCCATAAGCCTATTTCTTTGAATTGTCTGTCATCTCCAGTGAGATTCTTGCAGCTTGTACCTCAAAGATTCCCAGTTTCTCTATTACAGAGAGTGGCATGAGGTTTATGCCTGACCTTAGGTCACACAGAGCCTTCTCAAAGGTCATGGTGCCTATGGTGCAAGGTATTAAGAACCTTCCGGGATCCAGTTTCTTTTGAGGTATCTATACCCGAGCCAAGGCGTTTAGTTCATTAATGAGCAATGGAGATTCATCCTCCCAAGTCTAATTACCAAATAACTTGGCATTCAGCTTCATGATTGCTTCTAGATACTGAGCAATTTGCTCTTCAGTAGTAACTTCATCTTCTTCAGAAGAAGAATATTCTTCAGAGCTCATGAATGGTAATAGAAACTTCAGTGGAATCTCTATGGTCTCTAGATGAGCCTCAGATTCCTTTGGTTCCTCATGAGGGAACTCCCTAGTGGTCAGTGGTCATCCCATAAGGTCTTCCTCATTGGGAATCACTGCCTTTCCCTCCTTTACAGGTTTAGCCATGTTGATCATGGTTATGGCCTTGCACTCTCTCTTTGGAGTCTCTTCTGTACTGCTTGGGAGAGTACTAGGAGGAGTTTCAGTGACTCTTTTACTCAGCTGACCCACTTGCACCTCCAAATTTCTTATGGAAGGACCGTGCCTCAGTCATGAAACTGAGGGTGGTCTTAGATAGATCAGAGACTATATTTGCTAAGCTAAAGAGGCTCTGCTCAAAATTCTTTGTCTGTTGTTGAGAAGATGATAGGAAAGGTTTTCTATTGCCAAACCTATTTCTCCTGCCATTATTGTTATTGAAGCCTTGTTGAGGCTTCTGTTGATCCTTCCATGAGAAATTTGGGTGATTCCTCCATAAAAAATTGTAGGTGTTTCCATAGGGTTCTCCCATGTAATTCACCTCTTCCATTGCAGGATTCTCAAGGTCATAAGCTTCTTCTTCAGAGGAGGCTTCTTTAGCACCGCTGGATGCAGCTAGCAATCCAGTCAGATTCTGAGAAATTATATTGACTTGCTGAGTCAATATTTTGTTCTGAGCTAATATGGCATTCAGAGTATCAATCTCAAGAACTCCTTTCTTCTGAGTTGTCATATTGTTCACAGGATTTCTTTCAGAAGGGTACATGAATTGGTTATTTGTAACCATTTCAATGAGTTCCTGGGCTTCAGTAGGTGTTTCTTCAAATGAATAGATCTGCCTGCAGAATGGTCCAATGACATCTTGGATAACTCAGACAGACCATCATAGAAGATACATATGATGCTCCATTCTGAAAGCATGTCAGAAGGACACCTTCTGATCAATTGCTTGTATCTTTCCCAAGCTTCATAGAGGGATTCACCTTCCTTTTGTTTGAAGGTTTGAACTTCCACTCTAAGCTTACTCATCTTTTGAGGTGGAAAAAATTTAGCTAAGAAGGCATTGACCAGCTTTTCCCAAGAGTTCTGGTTGTCTCGAGGTCGTGAGTTCAACGATATACTAGCTTTGTCTCTTATAGCAAAAGGGAAAAGCATAAGTCTGTAGAGCTCGGGATCAACTCCATTGGTCTTAACATTGTCACAGATTTGCAAAAATTCAGCCAAGAACTGATGAGGATCTTCCAATGGAAGTCCATAAAACTTGCAATTCTGTTGCATCAGAGAAACTAATTGAGACTTAAGCTCAAAGTTGTTTGCTCCAATGGCAGAGATAGAGATGCTTCTCCCATAGAAGTCGGGAGTTGGTGCAGTAAAGTCACTAAGCACCTTCCTTGCATTATTGGCATTGTTGTTATTTTCGGCTGTCATATCTTCTTTTTTTTTCGAAGATTTCTGTTAGGTCCTCTCCAGAGAGTTGTGCTTTAGCTTCTCTTAACTTTCTCTTTAAAGTATTTTGAGGTTCAGGATCAGCTTCAACAAGAATGCCTTTATCTTTGTTCCTACTCATATGAAAGAAAAGAAAACAAAGAAAGTATGGAATCCTCTATGTCACAGTATAGAGATTCCTTGATGTGTCAGAGGAAAAGAAGAATAGAAGGATAAGGTAGAGAGAAGAATTCGAACTTATAGAGAGGGAGGGGGTCCGAATTATTAAAAGAGGAAGAGTGTTAGTGATTAAATAGAAAGAGATGAGAGAAGAAATTTTCAAAAATTTTTAAATAAAATAAAATTAGAGTTTAAAACAATTAGTTAATTAAAAAGATTTTTGAAAAAGTTGTTAGTGGTTTTCGAAAATTGGAGAGAGAATGTGGTTAGGTTATTTTGAAAAAGATAAGAAATAGAAAAAGATTTGAAAATCAATTGTTGAAAAGATAAGAAGTTAGAAAAGATTTTTGAAATTGGAATTTAAAAAAGATGTGATTTAAAAAAGATATGATTTAAAAATATATGATTGAAAAAAATTTGATTTAAAAAGATATGATTGAAAAGATATGGTTGAAAAAGATTTGATTTTTAAAATTGATGACTTGACTAACAAGAAATTAAAAGATATGATTCAAAAATTCAAATATTGAACCTTTCTTAACAAGAAAGTAACAAACTTGAAATTTTTTAATCACAACATTAATTGTTAGCAAGAATTTTCGAAAATATTAAAAAATGAAAAATATTTGATTTTGAAAAAGATAAGTTTTTGAAAAATTAGTTTTAAAACTTGAAAGACTGAAAAAGATTTGAATTGAAAACAAAACTACCTCCTTGGTGCTATCCTGGAGTTAAACGCCCAAAATGGTATCTATTTTGGCGTTTAACGCCCACTTGGCTACCTCCTTGGGCGCTAAACGCCCAGCCAGGTACCCTGGTTGGCGTTTAAACGCTAAAATTCCTTCTTCACTGGGCGTTTTGAACGCCTAGCTTTTCCTCTGTGATTTTTCTGCTGTATGTTCTGAATCTTCAATTCTCTGTATTATTGACTTGAAAAGACATAATTTTGAAAATTTTTTGAATTTTTAATGATGAAAGAGAAAAACAACAAAATAAAACTAATCATGAAAAACTAAGATCAAATAAACAATGCATGCAAGAACACTTTGAATGTCAAGATGAACATCAAGAACATATTTTTTTGAAAATTTTTAAGAAAAGAAGAAAGACATGCAAGACACCAAACTTAGAAATTTTCATACTAGAGACACCAACAATTTGAGAATGCACAGGAGAAACAACAAAAGACACAAAACAATAGAATTTAAAGATCAGACAAAGAAAATCATCAAGAATAACTTGAAGATCATGAAGAACACAAGAACACACTTTCGAAAAATGCAAGAAGAATAAATATATGCAATTGACATGAAACTTAAAAATTGACTCTAGACTCAAACAAGAAACACAAAAATATTTTTGATTTTTATGATTTTATATTTTTTGTATTTTTTTTAAAATTATTTTGAAAAAGAAAATAAGAAACTCTAAATTTTTAATAAGGATTCCAAGAATCATGCAATGTTAGTCTAAAGCTTCAGTCTAAAAAGATTAGACATGGCTAACCAAGCTTCAGCAGGCTGTGATGATAAAAGCATCATCTGAAACTCTAGAATTCATTCTTAAAAATTCTGAAGAAGAAAATAAAAAGAAAATTACCTATTCTAAGCAATAAGATGAATCGTCAGTTGTCCAAACTCGAACAATCCCCGGCAACGGTGCCAAAAACTTGGTACACGAAATTGTGATACACAACTTTGTGCAGCTGACCAGCAAGTGCACTGGGTCGTCCAAGTAATACCTTACGTGAGTAAGGGTCGATCCCACGGAGATTGTCGGCTTGAAGCAAGCTATGGTCATCTTGTAAATCTTAGTCAGGCGGATTCAAATGGTTATAGGGTTTTGATAATTAAAAGAACGAAATAGAATATAAAATAGGATAAAAATACTTATGCAATTCATTGGTGGGAATTTCAGATAAGCGTATGAAGATGCTTTGTTCCCTTTGAGCCTCTGCTTTCCTATTGCCTTCATCCAATCATTCATACTCCTTTCCAAGGCAATCTGTATGTAGGTGGATTATCGTTGTCAATGGCTATCATCCATCCTCTCAGTGAAAATGGTCCTCTACGGTTTCCCGCATGGCTAATCATCTGTCAGATCTCGATCGTGTCAGAATAAGATCCATTGATCCTTTTGCGCATTGTCACTGTGCCCCCACAGTCGCAAGTTTGAAGCTCGTCACAGTCATCCCATCTCAGATCCTACTCGGAATACCACAGACAAGTTTTAGACCTTCCGGATCTCAAGAATGCTGCCAATTAATTCTAGCTTATACCATGAAGACTCTGATCGCACGGAATGGAAGCTCTGTTGTCAAGAGAGGCAACCATGTGTCATCGACCAGGAGGCCAAGAGATATGCATTCAAGCTTGTTTTCAAGTAGCACGGAAGTAGTTGTCAGGCACGCCCTCATAAGTGAGAATGGTGATGAGTGTCACTTGATCATCACATTCATCAAGTTGAGATGCGAATGGACATCTTAGAACAAGAATAAGCTTGAATTGAATAGAAAATAGTAGTGATTGTATTAATTCATGAGGAACAGTGGTGCAGTATTTTACAACCCACAAACTAACCGACAAGTGCACCAGGTCGTACCAAGTTTTTGGCGCCGTTGCCGGGGATTGACTGTGATTAACAACTATTAGTTGTTTGGTTGCTTAGATTAGGCGTTTTATTTTTAATTTTATAAAAATCTATTTTTAAAAAAATTTGAAAAAAAAAATATATATATATATTGATTTATTTTATAAAAAAAATTCTCTTAATTTTTAAAATTAAGTTTGGTGTCCCCGTAGTAATTTTTCTCAAAAAAATTTATTTTCAAAAAAAATATTTTCAATAATAATAATAACTTTTTGGTATTTTGTGCTAAGGAAAAATAATAGAGAGAGAGATCACATGGGTTACTACTCACACCCGAGTAGTGATTCATATTATGGTGGATGGAGGAACTATCCAAATTTTGGTTGGCAAAGTCAAAACTAAAGAAACTTCAATGTTCCATGTTCCAACTATCAAGAGCCACCACCTCCATATTATATCAAGAACCACCATCTCCATATTCATACCAAGAACCACCACCTTTCTATCCATATCAAGAACCATCATCCTTCTACCCATATCAAGAGCCACCATCTTCCTATTCATCTCAAATACCATCAGATCTTGAGCTCCTCATGAAAGAATGCCTACATGATATAAAGACAAGTGTTAAAATGTAGAGAAATATGTGCAGACAATAATCAAGAACCAGGAAGAAGAACAAACAAATTCCTTCCCAAGAGATATAATGCAAGATCCTATGGAAGAAAGTGAGGAAACCAATCAAAGGAGTTTATACTCCAGTGAATTAGAGAACTTTCCATCCTCACATATGGAAGAAGAGGAAGATGCACAACCTCCCATGCCCTTGGTAAACAATGAAGAAGAGATTGAATTAGAAGAAAGCTACCAAGAGGAAGAGATTCAAATTGAGGAAGCTTGCAAAGAGGTAGAAGAAATTAAAGGAGAGCATAAGGGAATGGAGCTTGCAAGACCTCTTCCAAAGCCATCACCATCCAATACAACATTTAAGTGGGTAAAATTCCTATCCTTAACCTTTGCTTTCCCACTTGAATATGGGGCTACTAGAGACGGATGATCAACTTAGAGCTCTTTGTGGCATTAAGAGTAAGAGGAAGATGGTTAGTGGCAAGAGTTGTTAAGTAAGGTTCAATATGGTTGCAAGCTCCAAATTGAAGTGAAAGGATTGGAGTAGATCTCAATTGTATGGGTCTAGAAGGTTGTTTGGATGTCTCTGTGAGAATTCAGATCGCTTGCCACCCGGTGGGAATAATGGTGATACACAAGAAGACGGGTGTAAAAGTAAGGTTTGGGACCCTGGAATTCATTCCCACAATCAACACTCTTGGGGCCTTGTCACTTGCTTCAACTTGCTCAAAGGCGTTAGGCGCCTAGTTTGGGATCCTGGTAGCCATTGGAATTACAAACATTGGGGGAGATTCCTTGATCAGTACAAGCATAAGCCACCATGACAAGGAGCTCACCACATGTCCAACTTAAGGACTTTAACTAAAAGTGCTTGGGGGGAGACAACCCACCGTGGTATGATCGTTCCTTTTCATTCTTAGTTGTTTTTCGTAGTAGAAGTTTTCTTACTTATTTGATTTTTATTGAGCTCTTACTAATTTTCTGATCACGCAGCTATTTTAGAACAGGAACCGAAAAAAAAGAGAGAGAGAAGAAGAGCACATGACGCACAAGCGTCGCTGACGTGTACGCGTCATATACATGTGCGTGAAAAACAAAATTTAACAGAGAGTTGCACGAGAGTGGCGCAGGAATAATGCCTTTCGCACAAACAAGCCCACGCGTACACGTACCCTACGCATGCGCGTCATTTGTGATTTTGACACTCCACGCGTGCGCGTCACTGACGCGAATGCGTGACTTGGAAAAATGGCGTAAATATGTGTTTGAGCAAAGACTTGTGCTGGTTTGGGGCTGGAAGTGTGCTAGATTCACAAAATTGACCACGCGTACGCGTCCTGGACGCGTGCACGTCCTTTGACCAAACGACCATCCACGCGTGCGCATGCATGACGCGAACGCGTCGTATGCCAATATTGGTTCCCTAGCCACGTGAACAGAGAGTTGTATGTGCGTGCGGCTGGTTTCGCGCGAATCGCACAAAACCCAGTGCACGCGTACGCGTGCCTGACGCTTGCGCGTCCTTAAGAAAATTTCGTGACCCACGCGTATGTGTTGCCTGTGCCACACAATTACACTAGGTCGCCGCCCAGTTTTAATTTTCTTTCCCCCTCTCCCAATCCTGGTTCTCTCTTGTTCTTTTATCATAATATTGTCTCTTTTTATTTTTCAGATTTTCTTTGCTTGGGAACAAGCAAGCATTTAATTTTGGTGTTGATGCTTTGCTTAAAGCTTTTCTGTTTATTCCTATGGCACCAAAAGGGAGGCAAATCATCTTCACGGAGGAGCACAACCTGAAGAATAAAGCAACCGCTAGGATAACTAAGGTGGTTGAGTTTCTTTCATATTTTTTATTCCTCCCCTCTTTGTCTATGTTATGTTCCGATTTTCTGCTATTTTGCGTTGTTTGTTGCATGATCCTTTATTAGTGAGAAATCTTAGGTCTAGTTTAGTTTTCCCTTAATTGCTTTAACTCTGAAAAGATGTCTCATGTATTACTCACTGAGGTTGAATTCAAATAAAAAAATATAGAAGTGATGTATTGCATGAGAAATTGAGTTAATTTTAAAAGTAGTCTTATTTACTTAAATGTGGTGGTATTTTCTGTAATTCTGAATGCATGACATGAACAGTGCATATTTTTTATAGTGAAGTTTATGAATGTTAAAATTGTTGGATCTAGAAAGAATGATGAAAGAAAAGAAATGTTATTGATAATCTGAAAAATCATAAAATTGATTCTTGAAGCAAGAAAAAGCAGTGAAAAACACAAAGCTTGCTTAAAAAAATTTTATAAAAAAAAGAAGAAAAAAAGCAAGCAGAAAAAGCCAATAACCCTTTAAACTAAAAGGCAAAGGGTAACAAGGTTCCAAGGCTTTGAGCACTAATTAATAGGAGGGCCCAAAGGAATAAAATCCTGGCCTAAACGGCTAAATCAACCTGTCCCTAACCATGTGCTTGTGGCGTGAAGGTGTCAAGTGAAAAGCTTGAGACTGGGCAGTTAAAGTCGTGATCCAAAGTAAAAAGAGTTCACCCAGTTATGTGTCTGTGGCATTTATGTATCCGGAAGTAATACTGGAAAATAAAATGCTTAAAGTCACGACCTAGACTCATAAAGTAGCTGTGTTCAAGGATCAACATACTAAACTAGGAGAATCAATAACACTATATGAATTATGAGTTCCTATGGATGCCAATCATTCTGAACTTCAAAGGAAAAAGTGAAATGCCAAAACTATTCAGGATTGCAGTTGTAAACTCCACTATAAGAAGAGACATGGGCTTAATCGAACTCTCATTCTCGTGCAAATTCACATCCTAAGCTTATATTAGTTTTTGTTGCTTGAGGACAAGCAACAGTTTAAGTTTGGTGCTGTGATGCGTGAGCATCTTTCCTATCTTTTCCTAGTGAATTTGCAACTAATTTGTTGAGTTTAATAAAGAATTAATTATCTTTTAGCCAATATGGATGCTACTTTGAGTCTTTTGCAATTTTATTTATTTTAGGTAGTATTCGGCTGCATATGATGGAGTTTCTGCAGCACAAGAACAAAAGGAGATGGTAGCAAGGAGCGATGCATACGCATGCCTGACGCGTGCGCGTGATTTAGAGATATCCATGGCGAAGCGTGCACGTGACTGACGCGTACGCGTGATTTGAAAATTTGCTCAGCGATGTGTACGCGTGACCGACGCATCCGCGTGACTCGCAGAAAAGACCATCGACGCGTACGCGTGACATGCGCCACGTGCAGAAAATGTAGAAAATGCTGGGGGTGATTTCTGGCCCCATTTTAGCACCCAAGTTAGGAACGGATCCAGTGAAGCCAACTGGTCCCCACGTTACAAGACGCAGTGTAGTTAGTTAATTCTGATTTAATTTCAAATTTGATTTTAAATTAGGAAAAGATATTATCTTAATTTTTAAATATTAGATTTTAAATTAATTAGGATTAGTTATAAAAAGGGGAGACTTCTCTTCTATTAGGTACGTTCCACAAGGGGATTCAATTAGGGAATTCTATACAAATTTACATTCCACATTCCATGAGCAACTAATCCTCCACTGTTAAGGTTAGGAGCTCTGTCTATTTGTATGGATTGATTCATTTGCTCTTTCTAATTTAATTCATGTTTTGATTTATATTTCAATAATTGTTTTCGTTCTTTATTTTATGAACTTGGGTGGAACGGAAGTATGATCCGTGTTCTAATTGAGTTCTTGTAAAACTTGGAAAAGCTCTTTACTTGAACAACAGCTTGAAAACATATTATCCTGAATTTCTAATTGTTTGTATTTAACTGGATACGTGACATATAATCCCCTTACTTTTGGATAATTAGGATTCTTGTGGCATATAATTTGGAATTTAATCATCACCTTCTAATTGGATTTAATTGACCAAGAAATTGGCAGTTAATGAATTTTAAAGGAGACTAGGAAGGTCTAAGGAATCAGGGTCTAGTCACATATAGTTTGCCATGAATTAAAGAATACATGATTAAAATAGTTAGTAAGAAAAGTTAATCTGGAAAAATAGATAACTCTGAAGCCTTAACTATTTTCTCCATATTTTATTCCCAATTTATTTATTTGTCTATCCTTTTGATATTCTGAATTCGAATTTAAACCTTTTGAATATCTCAAAACCCTTTTCCGCTTGCCAAACTAAGCCAATCAATCAACCATTGTTGCTTGATCCATCAATCCTGCGACTCGATACACTTGCCGGTTAGTTTGTGGGGTGTAAAATACCACATCAACTTTTTAATAGTTGTTAATCACAGTCAATCCCCGGCAACGGCGCCAAAAACTTGGTGCAGTATTTTACAACACACACTACTAACCGGCAAGTGCACCGGGTCGTACCCAATGAAAAGGGTTTAGTTGTTCATAGCTCTGGAAATGGAAATGGAAAAGAGGGTAGAATAGAATACATGCAGAAAGTAAATATACAGAGTCTAGTTCTCCAAAGGTGCCAAGCTTCCTTTATAGTTCAAAACTACCCCTATATATACTACTCTCTTTGATCTTCTAGTGAGTTCTTCAAGTCTTGGATATGGGCCTTTGATCTTGAGTTGAAGCAATTACAATCTTCAGTGGGCTCAGCATTGTTTACAGAAAAAGTGTGAGTTAGGCATGGGCGTTAGTTAGGACATTAGTGGCGTTAACGTTAAGTGAGGATGTGGGTTCGAGAACGTTAGTGACAATCACCTTTTCCACTAACGTTCCAACCCAAAATGTTCAACATTAACTTCAACGTTAGTGGCACTAACGTGACCACTAACGTTGCCTCTTTGTCCTTTGCAAATGTTATTGGGAATCACCTTTTCCAATAATGTTGCCTTGTGCCCCCTTCCCTACGTTAGAGTTCACGTTAGTATAACTAACTGACTCCTAATGTAGGCATGCCTAAGCTTCGAGAGCGTTAGTGACACTTACCTTTGTCACTAATGCTCCAAATGCCCCTCCCTCCCATGTTAGAGCTCACGTTAATTAGATTAACGTGGCCACTAACATGGTAGTGATTGCCATCTCCAACATTAGTGACAAAGGTGAGTGTCACTAACGTTGGCTTATCATGCTTAGCTCCACGTTATCTCTCACGTTAGTGGTCTTAACGTGATCACTAACGTGGGCACTCTTGGGTTGGTCCAATGTTAGTGACAAAGGTGAGTGTCACTAACGTTGGTGATTGGTTCTTCATCCCATGTTAGAGTTCACGTTAATTGGATTAATGTGACTCTTAACGTGGCTTCATTGTGCCTTTGGGAAACATTAGTGGCAACTGCTTTTACCACTAACGTTGGAGCTCCTCTTCCTCCTCTACGTTAGCTACCGCATTAATGTAGTCAACATGGCAACTAACGTGGGCTATGATGGCTTCGAAGGCGTTATTGGCGATCACTTTTTCCATTAATGCTACAAGCTTGTCCCATTCCACGTTAATGGTCACGTTAATTAGATTAACGTGGCTGCTAACGTGGTTTCTTCTTGCTTCCTTTGTCCTGAAATCAAGCAATTAAGGTACATCAAAGCTCTATTCCAAGTCATGAGATTATGCATCATCAATTTTATCATACAATTCCTGTCTAATCCTCATGAAATCATATAAAGTTCACAATAATTGCTTGAATCAAGGTGTAAGTGTATTTTCATCCAAAACTTGCCTTATTTACTAAGAAAATGCATGAAACTACCCTAAAACAGTAAAGAAAAGGTCAGTGAAAATGGCCAAGATGCCCTGGCATCAGAAAGCAGTTAAGGCTTCAGAGTTATCTATTTTTTCGGATTAACTTTTCTTACTAACTATTTTAATCATGTATGATTTAATTCATGGCAAACTATATGTGACTAGACCCTAATTCCTTACACCTTCCTAGTCTCCTCTAAAATTCATTAACTGCCAATTCCTTGGTCAATTAAATCCAATTAGAAGGTGATCATCAAATTCCAGTTTATATGCCACAAGAATCCTAATTACCCAAAAATAAAAGGATTATATGTCACGTATCCCGTTAAATCCAGATAGTTAAAATTTAGGAGAATATGTTTTCAAGCTGTTGTTCAAGTATAGAGCTTTTCCAAGTTATACAAGAACTCAAATAGAAAGAGGGTCATACTTCTGTTCCACCCAAATTCATAAAATAAAGAGCGAAAACAATTCTTAAATTATAAATCTATACATAAATTAAAATAGAAGAAGCAATAAAATCAATCCATACAAATAGACAGAGCTCCTAACCTTAACAATGAAGGATTAGTTGCTCATGGTTCAGAGAAGAAAACTAGGATTGCAAATTGGAATAGAATTCCCTAATGGAATCCCCCTTATGGAATGTCCCTAATAGAAGAGAAGTCTCCCATTTTTATAACTAATCCTAATTAATTTAAAATCTAATATTTAAAAATTACGATAATATCTTTTCCTAATTTAAATTTAAATTTGACTTTAAATCAGAATCAACTAACTACTCCGCATCTTTTAATGTGGGGACCACTTGACTTCACTGGATCCGCGCCTAACTTGGGTGCTAAAATGGGGCCCAGAAATCAGCCCCAGTATTTTTTGTGTTTTCTGCACGTGGTGCATGTCACACGTACGTGTTAGTCACGCGTACGCGTCGATGGTCTTTTCTGCGAGTCACGCGGACGGGTCGGTCACGCGTATGCCTCGCTGAGCAAATCTTCAAATCACACGTACGCGTCAGTCACGCACACGCGTCGCCATGGATATCTCCAAATCACGCGCACGTGTTAGGCACGCGTACGCGTCGCTCCTCGCTGCCATCTCCTTTTGTTCTTGTGCTGCAGAAACTCCATCATATCCAGCCGAATGCTACCTAAAATAAATAAAATTGCAAAAGACTCAAAGTAGCATCCATATTGGCTAAAAGATAATTAATTCTTTATTAAACTCAACAAATTAGATGCAAATTCACTAGGAAAAAATAGGAAAGATGCTCACGCATCACAAACAAATTCAGGATTATATGCCACAAGAATCCTAATTATCCAAAAGTAAAGGGATTATATGTCATGTATCCCATTAAATACAAACAATTAGAAATTCAGGATAATATGTTTTCAAGCTGTTTTTCAAGTAAAGAGCTTTTCCAAGTTTTACAAGAACTCAATTAGAACATGGGTCATACTTCCGTTCCACCCAAATTCATAAAATAAAGAACGAAAATAATTATTGAAATATAAATCAAAACATGAATTAAATTAGAAAGAGCAAATGAATCAATCCATACAAATAGACAGAGCTCATAACCTTAACAGTGGAGGATTAGTTGCTCATGGAATGTGGAATGTAAATTTGTATAGAATTTCCTAATGGAATCCCCCTTGTGGAACGTACCTAATAGAAGAGAAGTCTCCCTTTTTATAACTAATCCTAATTAATTTAAAATCTAATATTTAAAAATTAAGATAATATATTTTCCTAATTTAAAATCAAATTTGAATTTAAATCAGAATTAACTAACTACTCCGCATCTTATAACGTGGGAACCACTTGGCTTCACTGGATCCGCACCTAACTTGGGTGCTAAAATGGGGTCCAGAAATCACCCCCAGCATTTTCTGCATTTTCTGCACATGGTGCATGTCACGCGTACGCGTCGATGGTCTTTTCTGCGAGTCACGCGGACGCGTCGGTCAAGCGTACGCGTTGCTGAGCAAATCTTCAAATCACGCGTACGCGTCAGTCACGTGTATGCGTCGCCATGGATATCTTCAAATCACGCGCACGCGTCAGGCACGCGTATGCGTCGCTCCTCGCTGCCATCTCCTTTTGTTCTTGTGCTGCAAAAACTCCATCATATCCAGTCGAATGCTACCTAAAATAAATAAAATTGCAAAAGACTCAAATTAGCATCCATATTGGCTAAAAGATAATTAATTCTTTATTAAACTCAACAAATTAGATGCAAAATCACTAGGAAAATATAGGAAAGATGCTCACGCATCAAACAGCAGAGCTCCACACTTTAATCTATGATGTGTAGAAACTCCACCATTGAAAATACATAAGAACGGCCATGCCTCCCAAATAACATGAAACAATCGAAAAAAGGTTCAAAGATCTGATCCCAAGATCAAAGATGATCAAAAGATGATCAAAGAATGAAAATACAAGAGTAAAAGGTCCTATTTATAGAGAACTAGTAACCTAGGGTTTACAGAAATAAGTAAATGATGCAGAAATCCACTTCCGCAGCCCACTTGGTGCGTGCTTGGGCTAAGCATTGAAGTTTTCACGTGCATAGGCTTTTCTTGGAGTTAAACGCCAGCTTTGATGCCAGTTTGGGCGTTTAACTCCAATTTTGGTGCCAGTTTGGGTGTTTTACGCCAGAATTTTATGCTGACTTAGAACGCCAGTTTAGGCCATTAAATCTCGAGCAAAGTATGAATTATTATACATTGCTGAAAAGCACAAGATGTCTTCTTTCCAGCTCAATTGAGAGTGTCAATTAGGCTTCTGTAGCTCCAGAAAATCCACTTCGAGTGCAGAAGTCAGAATCCAACAGCATCTGCAGTCCTTTTTTAACCTCTGAATTAGATTTTTGCTCAGGTCCTCAATTTTAGCCAGAAAATACCTAAAATCACAGAAAAACACACAAACTCATAGTAAAGTCTAGAAATATGATTTTTGCATAAAAACTAATAATTATATACTAAAAACTAACTAAATCATACTAAAAGCTACCTAAAAACAATGCCAAAAAGCATATAAATTATCCGCTCATCACCCCCTCTTGAGCCCCATTCCTGATTCCTCAGTCTAATACATACTCTCATATTTCTCCCCAAAACACAAGCCTAGCCTCCATTGCGCCGCCATTGGTCGCACTGTCGCCGCCTGGTTCGTCGTTGTCGTTCTTCAATCCTCCTGTTTCGTTGTGCTCAAAGGCCCTTCCATTCCCCCAACGCCGATCCTCCTACTGATTGATGATAAATTGATACTAATAAATTGTTACTAGTTTGTACATGTTTTTATTTTTTTTCTGTTGTTAAATTTTGTTAAATTTTGTTGATGATAAATTTTTTGCTCATTACCTAAAGGAAACTTGTATCACATAGCTCACTGCTAGTGCCTATTGTTTGTGTTTGTTTTTTAGTTCATAAATTATCAAATTATAATGGCTTTGATCACTACTGCTATGCTGTGTTGTACTCTGGTTTATGTCTTCTTCGCTGCTGTGCTGTATTTTTTGGCTCTCTGTTGTTCACTACTGAGCATTTTTGTGTTTAATTAAGTCAATTAAAACTATGCTTTGGGCTTAATTGTGCTTAGATTGTCAATTTAGTTAATTCAGCATATGTTCTGCTATGCTGTTGTTGTGCTGATGTTTTGTGTTTTATAATTTCTTTGCATACTGATATGCTGCTGGAAACTGAATTGCTATGTGTTTGTGTTGGTTTTACTATTTGTGATTTAATTATGCTTAGATGGTGACTGTTTTCATGATTATTGGTGGACGAAATTGTGATTCGTACTTAATTTGTTGTTCAAAATTGATTCCCTGGTAATGGCCCCAAAAACTTCGTGCTCAATACCATGATCTAACATAATTTCACAACTTCGCTCAACTAACCAGCAAGTGTACTGCGTCGTCCAAGTAATAAACCTTACGTGAGTAAGGGTCGATCCCACAGAGATTGTTGGTATGAAGCAAGCTATGGTTATCTTGTAAATCTCAGTCAGGCGGATAATAAATGGAGATAGAGTTTTTGAATAATAATAGAAAATAAACAGAAAATAAAGATAGAAATACTTATGTAGATCATCGATGGGAATTTTAGATAGGCGTATGAAGATGTTGTGCTCCTTTTGAATCTCTGCTTTCCTACTGCCTTCATCCAATCCTTCTTACTCCTTTCCATGGCAAGCTGTATGTAGGGCATCACCATTGTCAATGGCTACATCCCATCCTCTCAGTGAAAAAAGTCCAAATCCTCTGTCACGGCACGGCTAATCATCTGTCGGTTTTCGATCATGTCGGAATAGAATCCCTTGATTCTTTTGCGTTTGTCATCACACCCAACAATCGTGAGTTTGAAGCTCGTCAGTCATTCAATCCTGGAATCCTACTTGGAATACCACAGACAAAGTTTAGACTTTCCAGATTCTCATGAATGCCGCCATCAATTCTAGCTTATACCACGAAGACTCTGATCTCACAGAATGGAAGGCTCGGTTGTCAGGCGAGGGCAACCATGCATCGTGCATCAGGAATCCAAGAGATACACACTCTAGCTTTCGCTTTTAGAACGGAAGTGGTTGTCAGGAACGCGTTCATAGGGATGATGATGAGTGTCACAGATCATCACATCCATCAGGTTGAAGTACGAATGGTATCTTAGAATAGGAATAAATCGAATTGAATATAAAGATTACTAGTAATTGCATTAAAACTTGAGGTACAATAGAGCTCCACACCCTTAATCTATGGTGTGTAGAGACTCCACCGTTGAAAATACATAAGTGAAGGTCCAGGCATGGCCGAATGGCCAGCCCCCAAAATATGATACGAATTCGAAAATAGGGAGAAGGACCTATGGTCAAAAGACCGAATGGTCAAAGACTGAATGGTCAAAGACATCTAATACAATAGTAAAATGTCCTATTTATACTAGACTAGCTACTAGGGTTTACAGAAGTAAGTAATTAATGCATAACTACACTTCCGGGGCCCACATGGTGTGTGCTTGGGCTGAGCTTGAGCTTTACACATGCAGAGGCTTCTTTTGGAGTTGAACACCAAGTTGTAACGTGTTTTTGGCGTTCAACTCTGGTTCGTGACTTGTTTCTGGCGTTTGACTCCAGAGTGCAGCATGGAACTGGCGTTGAGCACCAGTTTAAGTCGTCTAATCTCGAATACAGTATGGACTATTATATAATGTTGGAAAGCTCTGGATGTCTACTTTCCAACACCGTTAAGAGCGTGCCATTTGGAGTTCTGTAGCTCCAGAAAATCCATTTTGCGTACAGGGAGGTCAGAATCCAATAGCATCAGCAGTCCTTTGTCAGCCTTTTATTAGAGTTTTGCTCAGGTCCCTTAATTTCAGCCAGAAATTACCTGAAATCACAGAAAAACACACAAACTCATAGTAAAGTCCAGAAATATGAATTTAACATAAAAGCTAATGAAAACATCCCTAAAAGTAGCTTGAACTTACTAAAAACTACCTAAAAATAATGCCAAAAAGCATATAAATTATCCACTCATCACAACACCAAACTTAAATTGTTGCTTGTCCCTAAGCAACTGAAAATCAAATCGGATAGAAAGAAGAGAATATACTATAAATTCCAAAATATCAATGAATATTAATTCTAATTAGATGAGCGGGACTTGTAGCTTTTTGCTTCTGAACAGTTTTGGCATCTCACTTTTTCCTTTGAAGTTCAGAATGATTGGCTTCTCTAGGAACTTAGAATTTCGGATGGTGTTATTGATTCTCCTAGTTAGGTTGTTGATTCTTGAACACAGCTACTTATGAGTCTTGGTCGTGGCCCTAAGCACTTTGTTTTCCAGTACTACCACCGGATACATAAATGCCACAGACACATGACTGGGTAAACCTTTTCAGATTGTGACTCAGCTTTGCTAGAGTCCCCAGTTAGAGGTGTCCAGGGCTCTTAAGCACACTCTTTTTCTTTGGATCACGACTTTAACCACTCGGTCTCAAGCTTTTCACTTGGGCCTTCATGACACAAGCACATGGTTAGGGATAGCTTGGTTTAGCCGCTTAGGCCTATATTTTATTTCCTTGGGCCCTCCTATCCATTGATGCTCAAAGCCATGGATCCTTTTTACCCTTGCCTTTTGGTTTTAAGGGCTATTGGCTTTTTCTGCTTGCTTTTTCTTTTTCTTTCTATTTTTTTTGCAAGCTTTTGTTTTTCACTACTTTTTCTTACTTCAAGAATCAATTTCATGATTTTTCAGATTATCAATAACATTTCTCTTTGTTCATCATTCTTTCAAGAGCCAACAATTTTAACATTCATAAACAACAAGATAAAAAATATGCACTATTCAAGCATTCATTCAGAAAGCAAAAAGTATTGTCACCACATCAATATAATTAGACTAAATTCAAGGATAAATTCAGAATTCATGTACTTCTTTGTTCTTTTGAATTAAAAACATTTTTCATTTAAGAGAGGTGAAGGATTAATGGAATTATTCATAACTTTAAGACATAGTTACTAACTACTAATCATCATGAAGTAGAGACACAAAACATAGATAAACATGTAACATAAAAATCGAAAAACAGAAAAATATAAGAACAAGGAATGTAATGTCCTTAAGCTCTTCTATGTCCCTTCCTTGCCTTTGTTGCTCCTCCCTCATTGCTCTTTGATCTTCTCTTATTTCATGGAGAACGATGGAGTGCTCATGATGTTCCACCCTTAACTGTTTCACATTGTAGCTCAAATCTTCTAGGGAAGTGTTGAGTTGTTCCCAATAGTTGTTGGGAGGAAAGTGCATCCCTTGA